>NC_081419.1:103305098-103614681 GCF_949786415.1 Peromyscus eremicus
TTTGAAAGCCAGAAGGTCCTGGACAGATGTAATGCAGACACTAAGAGACCATGGATGTCAGCCTAGACTAATATACCCAGCAAAACTTTCAATCAACATAGATGGAGTGAACAAGACATTCCATGACAAAGCCAGATTTAAACAATATTTATCCACAAACCCAGCCCTACAGAAAGCACTAGAAGGAAAATTCCAACCTAAGGAAGTCAGATACACCCTCGAAAACGCAGGCAATAGATAAAGCCACAGCAGTAAACCCCAACGAAGAAAAGTACACACACATCACCACCAAAAAATAACAGGAATGAACAATCACTGGACATTAATATCCCTCAATATCAATGGACTTAACTCACCTATAAAAAGACATAGGCTTACAGAATGGATACGAAAGCAGGACCCATCTTTCTGCTGCATACAAGAAACACATCTCAAATTCAAAGATAGACACTACCTAAAAATAAAAGGCTGGGAAAAGACTTTCCAATCAAACGGTCTTAAGAAACAAGCGGGTGTAGCCATCCTGATATCCAGCAAAATAGACTTCAAACTAAAATCAATCAAAAGAGATCAAGAAGGGCATTACATACTCATCACAGGAAAGATCCACCAAGATGAAGTCTCAATTCTGAACATTTATGCCCCAAACACAATGGCACCCACATATGTAAAAGAAACATTATTAAAGCTTAAATCACATATAAAACCCCACACATTAATAGTGGGAGACCTCAACACCCCACTTTCACCACTGGACAGATCCCCCAAATCGAAACTTAACAGAGAAATAAAGGACTTAACTGATGTCATGACTCAAATGGACTTAATCGACATCTACAGAACATTCCATGCTAACAAAAAAGAATATACCTTCTTCTCAGCACCCCATGGAACCTTCTCTAAAATCGACCACATACTTGGTCACAAAACAAATCTAAACAGATACAAAACAATTGGAATAACCTCCTGTGTTCTATCAGACCACCATGGTCTAAAGTTGGATTTCAACAACAACAAAAACTATAGAAAACCTACAATCTCATGGAAACTGAACAATACCCACCTGAATCACCAATGGGTTAAGGAAGAAATAAAGAAAGAAATTAAAGACTTCCTAGAGATCAACGAAAATGAAGACACCACATATCCAAACCTATGGGACACTATGAAAGCAGTACTAAGAGGGAAATTCATAGCACTAAACGCCCACATAAATAAACTGGAGAAATCTCACACTAGTAACTTAACAGCACACCTGAAAGTTCTAGAACAGGAAGAAGCAAAGTCTCCCAGGAAAAATAGATGCCAGGAAATTATCAAAGTGAGAGCTGAAATCAATAAAATAGAAACAAAGAGAACAATACAAAAAATTAATGAAACAAAGAGTTGGTTCTTTGAGAAAATCAACAAGATAGACAAGCCCTTATCCAAACTAACCAAAAGACAGAGAGAGAGCATCCAAATCAACAAAATCAGAAATGAAAAGGGGGACATAACAACAGACATTGAGGAAATCCAGAGAATCATCAGGTCATACTTCAAAAACCTCTATTCCACAAAACTGGAAAACCTAAAAGAAATGGATAATTTTCTGGATAGTTACCACATACCTAAATTAAATCAAGACCAGATAAACTATTTAAATAGTCCAATAACCCCTAACGAAATAGAAACAGTCATTAAAAGTCTCCCAACCAAAAAAAGCCCAGGACCAGATGGTTTCAGTGCAGAATTCTACCAGATCTTCAAAGAAGAGTTAATACCAATACTCTCTAAATTGTTCCATACAATAGAAACAGAAGGAACATTACCAAACTCCTTCTATGAGGCTACAATTACCCTGATTCCCAAACCAAACAAGGATACAACAAAGAAAGAGAACTACAGACCGATCTCCCTCATGAACATTGATGCAAAAATACTCAATAAAATACTGGCAAACAGACTCCAAGAACACATCAAAACAATTATCCACCATGATCAAGTAGGATTCATTCCAGGGATGCAAGGATGGTTCAACATACGAAAGTCTGTCAATGTGATACACCATATAAACAAACTCAAAGAAAAAAACCACATGATCATCTCACTAGATGCTGAAAAGGCATTTGACAAAATCCAACACCCCTTCATGATAAAGGTCTTGGAGCGATCAGGAATACAGGGAACATACCTAAACATAATAAAGGCAATTTACAGCAAGCCAACAGCCAACATCAAATTAAATGGAGAGAAACTCAAAGCAATTCCACTAAAATCAGGAACGAGGCAAGGCTGTCCGCTCTCCCCATACTTATTCAATATAGTACTTGAAGTTCTAGCCAGAGCAATAAGACAACATAAGGAGATTAAGGGGATACAAATTGGAAAGGAAGAAGTCAAGCTTTCCCTATTTGCAGATGACATGATAGTATACTTGAGCAACCCCAAAGATTCCACCAAGGAACTGATACAACTTATAAACACCTTCAGCAACATAGCAGGATACAAGATCAACTCAAAAAAATCAGTAGCCCTCCTATATACAATGGACAAAAAAGCGGAGAAGGAAATCAGAGATACATCACCATTTACTATAGCCACAAATGACATAAAATACCTTGGGGTAACACTAACCAAGCAAGTGAAGGACCTATATGACAAGAACTTTAAGTCCCTGAAAAAAGAAATTGAAGAAGATGTCAGAAAATGGAAAGATCTCCCATGCTCATGGATAGGCAGAACTAACATAGTAAAAATGGCAATCTTACCAAAAGCAATCTACAGATTCAATGCAATCCCCATCAAAATACCAACACAATTCTTCACAGACCTGGAAAGAACAATACTCAACTTCATATGGAAAAACAAAAAACCCAGGATAGCCAAAAGAATCCTGTACAATAAAACAACCTCTGGAGGCATCACGATCCCTGACTTCAAGCTGTACTATAGAGCTACAGTAATAAAAACAGCTTGGTACTGGCATAAAAACCGACATGTGGACCAATGGAATCGAATTGAAGACCCTGACATTAATCCGCACACCTATGAACAAATAATTTTTGACAAAGAAGCCAAAAGTGCACAATGGAAAAAAGAAAGCATCTTCAACAAATGGTGCTGGCAAAACTGGATATCAACATGTAGAAGGCTGCAAATAGATCCATATCTATCACCGTGCACAAAACTTAAGTCCAAGTGGATCAAGGACCTCAACATAAACCCAGCTACTCTGAACCTGCTAGAAGAGAAAGTAGGAAGTAGTCTTGAATGCATTGGCATAGGAGAACACTTTCTAAATAGAACACCAGTAGCACAGACACTGAGAGAAACAATCAATCAATGGGACCTCTTGAAACTGAGAAGCTTTTGTAGGGCAAAGGATATGGTCAACAAGGCAAAGCGACAGCCTACAGAATGGGAAAAGATATTCACCAATCCCACATCTGACAGAGGACTGATATCCAGAATATATAAGGAACTCAAGAAATTAGACATCAAAATGCCCAACAGTCCAATTAAGAAATGGGCTATAGAACTAAACAGAGAATTCTCAACATAGGAAACTCAAATGGCTGAAAGACATTTAAGGAATTGCTCAACATCCCTAATCATCAGGGAAATGCAAATCAAAACAACTCTGAGATACCACCTTACGCCTGTCAGAATGGCTAAGATCAAAAACACTGAAGACACCTTATGCTGGAGAGGATGTGGAGCTAGGGGAACTCTCCTCCACTACTGGTGGGAATGCAAGCTTGTACAACCACTTTGGAAATCAATATGGCGCTTTCTTAGAAAATTGGGAATCCATCTCCCCCAAGATCCAGCTATACCACTCTTGGGCATATACCCAAGGAATGCTCAACCACACCACAAGAGCACTTGTTCAGCTATGTTCATATCAGCATTGTTTGTAATAGCCAGAACATGGAAACAACCTAGATGCCCTTCAACTGAAGAATGGATAAACAAAATGTGGTACATATACACAATGGAATACTACTCAGCAGAGAAAAACAATGACATCATGAGGTTTGCAGACAAATGGATGGACCTAGAAAAAATCATCCTGAGTGAGGTATCCCAGACTCAGAAAGACAAACATGGTATGTACTCACTCATAACAGGATACTAGATGTGGAACAAGGATGACTGGACTGCTACTCACATCACCAGGGAGGCTACCTGGAAATCAGGACCCCAAGAAAGACACAGGGATCGCCCAATGACAGAGAAATGGAATGAGATCTACATGAACAGCCTGGACAGGAGTGGGGGTAGTGAAGGGCGAGGGTCGAGGGAAAGAGAGCTTGGGTGAGTGGGAGATTCCAGCTGGATCAACAACAGAGAGGGAGAACAAGGAATAGGAGACCATGGTAAATGAAGACCACATGAGAATAGGAAGAAACAAAGTGCTAGAGAGGCCCACAGAAATCCACAAAGATACCCCCACAACAGACTGCTGGCAATGGTCGAGAGACAGTCCGAATTGACCTACTCTGGTGATGGGATGGCCAAACACCCTAATTGTCGTGCTAGAAACCTCATCCAACTACTGAGGGATCTGGATGCAGAGATCATGACTAGGCCCCAGGTGGATCTCTGGGAGTCCAATTAGCGAGAATGAGGAGGGTTTATATGAGAGAGAATTGTTGAGACCAAGGTCGGATACAGCACAGAGACAAATAGCCAAACGAACGGAAACACATGAAATATGAACCAATGGCTGAGGGGGTCACCAACTGGATCAGGCCCTCTGAGTGGGTGAGACAGTTGATTGGCCTGATCTGTTTGGGAGGCATCCAGGCACTGGCACTGGGTCCTGTGCTCATTGCATGAGTCGGCTGTTTGAAACCTGGGGCCTATGCAGGGTCGCTTGGCTCGGCCTGGGAGGAGGGGACTGGACCTACCTGGACTGAGTCCACCAGGTTGATCTCAGTCTGTGGGGAAGGCTTTGCCCTGGAGGAGATTGGAATGGGAGGCAGGCTGGGGGGAAGGTGAGGGGGGCAGGAGGGGGGAGAACAAGGGAATCTGTGCCTGTATGTAGAACTTAATTGTATTGCAAAATAAAAATTAAAAAAAAAAGAAGAAGAAGCAGAAGAAATAGATCTTAAAATTGACTTGAAGAAGATGAAAAAAGCTTTTAAAGAGGAAATGAAAACTACCCTTAAAGAATTCAAAGACAAACAAAAAATTGGAAGAAATCAATAAATCCCTTTAAGAAGGTCAAGAAAAAGCAATTAAACAGATGAATGAAAAAGTCCAAGGTTTGAAAACTGAAATAGAGGCAATAAAGAAGACACAAATTGAGGAAAGTCTGGAAATGGAAAATCTGAGTAAATTAACAGGAACTACAGATGCAAGCATAACCAACAGAATGCAAGAGATGGAAGAGAGAATCTCTGGTGTTGAAGATACAATAGAAGAAATAGATTCATCAGTCAAAGAAAACACTAAAGCCAAAAAATTCATAACATAAGATGTTCAGGGAATTTGGGACACCATGAAAAAACCAAACCTAAAAATAATAGGGATAGAAGAAAGAGAAGAATAACAACTCAAAGGCACAGAAAATATATTCAACAAAATCATAGAAGAAAACTTTCCCAATTTAAAGAAGGAAATGCCTATGTAGGTACAAGAAGCTTACAGAACACCAAATAGAATGGATCAAAAAAAAGACCCCTCACCACATAATAATCAAATCATTAAACATACAGAATAAAGAAAAATATTAAGAGCTGCAAAGGAAAAACACCAAGTAATATATAAAGGCAGACACTTCAGAATAACACCAGACTTCTCAATGGAGACTCTGAAAGCCAGAAGGTCCTGGACAGATATTATGCAGACACTAAGAGACCATGGATGCCAACTCATACTATTATATCCAGCAAAACTCTCAATCACCATAGATGGAATAAAGAAAATATTCCTTGATAAAACCAGATTTAAACAATACCTGTCCACAAATCCAGGCCTACAGAAAGCACTAGAAGGAAAAAGCCAACCTAAGGAAGTTAGATACAACTATGAAAGTCGGGCAATAGATAACCCCACACCAACAAATACCAAAGAAGAGAAACACACAACACTACCAACAAAAAATAACAGGAATTAACAATCACTGGTCATTAATATTCATTAATATCAATAGTCTCAACTCGCCTAGAAAAAGATACAGGCTGACAGAATGGATACAAAAACAGGATCCATCCTTCTGCTGCATACAAGAAACACACCTCAACTTTAAAGACAGACGCTACCTCAGAGTAAAAGGCTGGGAAAAGACTTTTCAATAAAATGGACTTAAGGAGCAAGCTGGTGTAGCTATCCTAATATCTAATAAAATAGACTTCAAACTAAAATCATTTGAAAGAGATGAGGAAGGACATCACATACTTATCACAGGGAAAATCCACCAAAATGAAGTCTCAATTCTGAACATTTATGCCCCAAATACAAGGGCACCCACGTTTGTAAAAGAAACATTACTAAAACTTAAATTGCACATCACACCCCACACACTAGTAGTGAGGGATTTCAACACCCCACTCTCACTACTGGATAGATTTGCCAGACTGAAACTTCATAGAGAAATAAGGGATCTAACAGAAGTTATGACTCAAATGGACTTAATAGATATCTACAGAACACTTCACCCTATCACAAAAGAATATGCTTTCTTCTCAGCACCTCATGGAACCTTCTCTAAAACTGACCACATGCTGGGAAACAAAGCAAATCTCAACAGATACAAAAAAATTGGAACAACCTCCTGTATTTTATCAGACCACCATAGCTTAAAGTTAGATTTCAACAACAAAAAAATTTACAGAAATCTAAAATCTCATGGAAACTGAACAATGCCCAAATGAATCACCAATGGGTCAAGGAAGAAATAAAGAAAGAAATTAAAGAATTTCTAGAGATCAATAAAATTGAAAGTACAACATACCTAAACTTATGTGACACTATGAAAGCAGTGCTAAGAGGAAAATTCATAGCACAAAAAGCCCACATAAAGAAGTTGGAGAAATCTCACACTAGTGACTTAACAGCACACCTGAAAGGTCTAGAACAAAAAGAAGCAAACTCACCCAGGAGGAATCAACAACAGGAAATAATCAAATTGAGGGATGAAATCAATGAAATAGAAACAAAGAGAACAATACAAAGGATCAATAAAACAAAGAGTTGGTTCTTTGAGAAAATCAACAAGATAGGCAAGCCCTTACCCAAATTAACCAAAAAGGCAGAGAGAACATCCAAATTAGCAAATTCAGAAATGAAAAGGGAGACATAACAGCAGACAATGAGGAAATCCAGAGAGTCATCAGGTCATACTTAAAAAACCTGTACTCCACAAAATTGGAAAATCTGAAACAAATGGACAATTTTCATGATAAGTATCACATAACAAAGTTAAATAAAGACCAGATAAACTATTTAAACAGGTCAATAACCCCTAAGGAACTAGAAACAGTAATTAAAAGTCTCCCAACCAAAAAAAGTCCAGGACCAGATAGATGGTTTCAGCGCAGAATTGCTATGGGATGGTCTGTATGTCAAATGTGTTGCTGATTGGCCAATAAATAAATCACTGATTGGCCAGTGGCCAGGCAGGAAGTATAGGCGGGACTAACAGAGAGGAGAATTGAGAGAACAGGAAGCTGGGTGAGGGAGACACTGCCAGCCGCCACCATGACAAGCCGCATGTGAAGATGCCGGTAAGCCACGAGCCATGTGGCAAGGTATAGATTAATAGAAATGGATTAATTTAAGCTATAAGAACAGTTAGCAAGAAGCCTGCCACGGCCATACAGTTTGTAACCAATATAAGTCTCTGTGTTTACTTGGTTGGGTCTGAGTGGCTGTGGGACTGGCGGGTGAAAGAGATTTGCCCTGACCGTGGGCCAGGCAGGAAAACTCTAGCTAAACAGAATTCTACCAGAATTTCAAAGAAGAGCTAATTCCAATACTCTTCAAATTGTTCCACACAATAGAAACAGAAGGAACATTATCAAACTCTTTTTTATGAGGGTACAGTTACCCTGATACCCAAACCACACAAAGATGCAACAAAGAAAGAGAATTACAGACCAATCTCCCTCATGAACAATGATGCAAAAATACTCAATAAAATATTGTTAAACCAAATCTAAGAACACATCAAAAAATTACCCACTATGATCAAGTAGGCTTCATCCCAGGGATGCAAGGTTTGTTTAATGTACGAAAGTCTATATGTAATACACCATACAAACAAACTGAAAGAAAAAATATGTTCATTTCATTAGATGCTGAAAAGGCCTTTGACAAAATCCAACACCCCTTCATGATAAAGGTCTTGGAGAGATCAGGAATACAGAGAACATACCTAAACATAATAAAGGCAATTTACAGCAAGCCAACAGCCTTCATTAAAGTAAATGGAGAGAAACTCAAAGCGATTCTATAAAATCAGGAACAAGACAAGGCTGTCCACTCTCCTCATATTTATTCAAAATAGTACTCAAAGTTCCAACTAGAGCAATAAGACAACAAAAGGAGATCATGGGAATACAAATTGGAAAGGAAGAAATCAAACTTTCACTATTCGCAGATTACATGATAGCATACATAAGTGACCACAAAAATTAGACCAACTAACACTTACAGCTGATAAACACCTTCAGTAATGTGGCAGGATACAAGATTAACTAAAAAAAATCAGTAGCCCTCCTTTATGCAAATGAAAAACGGGCTGAGAAAGAAATCAGAGAAACATCACCCTTTATATTAGCCACAAATACTATAAAATACATTGGAGTAACACTAACTAAGCAAAAGCAAAAGACCTGTATGACAAGAACTTTAGGTCCCTGAAGAAAAAAATTGAAGAAAATATCAGTAAATGGAAAGATCTCCCATGCTCATGGATAGGTAGAATGAACAAAGTAAAAATGGCAATCTTACCAAAAACAATCTACATATTCAATGCAATCCCCATCAAAATCCCAACACAATTCTTCACAGACCTGGAAAGAACAATACTCAACTTCATATGGAAAAACAAAAAACCCAGGATAGCCAAAAGAATCCTGTACAATAAAACAACCTCTGAAGGCATCACGATCCCTGACTTCAAGCTCTACTATAGAGCTACAGTAATAAAAACAGCTTGGTACTGGCATAAAGACCAACACGTGGACCAATGGAATCGAACTGAAGACCCTGACATTAATCCATACACTTATGAACATATAATTTTTGACAAAGAAGCCCAAACTGTACAATAGAAAAAAGAAAGCATCTTCAACAAATGGTGCTGGCATAACTGGATATCAGCATGTAGAAGATGGCAAATAGATCGATATCTGTCACCATGCACAAAACTTAAGTCCAAGCGGATCAAAGACCTCAACATAAATCCAGTTACTCTGAACCTGATAGAAGAGAAAGTAGGACGTAGTCTTGAATGCATTGGCACCGGAGATATAAATATATCTAAATATAACACCATTAGCACAGACACTGAGAACAACAATTAATAAATGGGACCTCTTGAAACTGAGAAGCTTTTGTAGGGCAAAGAACACAGTCAATAAGACAAAACGACAGCCTACAGAATGGGAAAAGACCTTCACCAACCCACATCTGACAGAGGGCTGATATCCAGAATATATAAAGAACACAAGAAACTAGACATCAAAATATCTAACAGTCCAATTTAAAAAATGGGCCACAGAGCTAGACAGAGAATTCTCAACAGAAGAAGCTCAAATGGCTGAAAGACATTTAAGGAATTGCTCAACATCCTTAGTCATCAGGGAAATGCAAATCAAAACAAATCTGAGATACCATCTTACACCTGTCAGAATAGCTAAGATAAAAAACACTGAAGACAGTTTATGTTGGAGAGGATGTGGAGTAAGGGGAACACTCACCCATTGTTTGTGGGAATGCAAACTTGTACAGCCACTTTGGAAATCAGTATGGCGCTTTCTCAGAAAATTGGGAATCAATCTTCCTCAAGACCAACTATACCACTCTTGGGCATATACCCAAGGATGCTCAAACATACCACAAGGACACATGCTCAACTATGTTGATAGCAGCCTTATTTTTAATAGCCAGAACCTGGAAACAACCTAGATGATCCTCAACTGAAGAATGGATAAGGAAAATGTGGTACATATACACAATGGAGTACTACTCAGCAGAGAAAAATGATGACATCATGAGGTTTGCAGGCAAATGGATGGAACTAGAAAAATCTTCCTGAGTGAGGTATCCCATACACAGAAGGACAAACACGGTATGTACTCACTCATAAGTGGATACCAGATATAAAGTAAAGGATAACCAGACTGCAACCTACAGCTTCAGGGAGGCTAGCTAGTAAGGAGGACCCTAGGAAGGGTGCATGGATCGTCGTCCAGAGATGGAGAAATGGATGAGAACTACATGAGCAAAATGGTGGTAGAGGGGTAATGGAGGGCAAGGGATAAGGGTTGAGAGCTTAGAGGAGGGGGAGGTTCGAGCTGGAATGGGAACAGAGTGGGAGAGCAAGGAAAGAGATACCATGATAAATGAAGACACCATGGGAATAGGGAGAAGCAGAATACTAGGGAGGTTCCCAGGAATCCACAAGGATGACTCCACCATAGGCTACTGGCTATAGTCGAGAGGGTGCCTGAGTTGGCCTACTCTGGTGATCGGATGGCTGAATACCCTAACTGTCATCATAGAACCCTCATCAGTGACTGATGGAAGCAGATGCAGAGATCCATGGCCACATCCCATGCAGAGTTCCAGGAGTCTAATCAATGAGAGAGCAAGGGATTCCATGAGCAAGGGATATTGAGACCATGACTGGAAAAAGTACAGGGACAAATAGCCAAACTAGTGGAAACACATGAACTGTGGACCAATAGCTGAGGAGCCCCCATGGTACTGGACTAGGCCCTCTGGATAAGTGAGATAGTTGTTGAGCTTGAACTGTATAGGGGTTCCCCAGTGAGTCGGATCGGGATCTGTCCCTAGTGCATGAGCTGGCTTTTTGGAACCTAGTGCCTATGGTGAGACACTTTGCACAGCCTTGGTGCAGGGAGGAGGGGCTTGGACCTGCCTAAACTGAATGTACCAGGCTCTGCTGACTATCCATGGGAGACCTTGCCTTGAAGGAGGTGGGAATGGGGGGTGGGTTGGGGAGAAAGGCTGGGGGGCAGTAGGAGGGAGGACAGAGTAATCTGTGGTTGGTATGTAATGTAAAATGAATAGAAAATCTCTTAAAAATGATGCAACTTGCTTCCCATGAAAAAATATTATTTTGGAGTTTGTCACCAATTTCTGTACATCCTGTGGGTGAATATTATTCTTATTTCCATGGGGCAATGAAAATAGGACCCAAAGAAATTTGAAGATTTATGGGATCATTACCTTTGAGAATTCTTACAGAATTTCTTACAGAAAAGGACTGGTTCTGCCACAGGGCTAGACAGAAATCAAGGTGGAAGCCTGCTGTGAGAACGGGCTGTTGGGTTGCCTGGCACCTCAACTCAGGTAGCTACCTGCCCTGCTATACACTGCATAGAGCCCACACACTGCCTTACCCCTGGCTTGCCCATGCCGGGCTATTATTCTATCTCTCTGTGACTGTGCACCTGCACCAACACCTCTGCTTCAGGACAGTGGTTCCTTCTCCCAAGAGTATGAAGCACATCTGGATCAAACAAGGAAGCTCTGGCTTGTTATGTCACAGTGCCCCCTTGTGGTATGTGTCTGGAAAGAGTGAAATGGGGAAGAAATAGAAGAAATAACTAACAGGAGTGTGTGTGCATAGAAAAAAGTAAAAGGAGCATAGAGAAGGGAGTGACAGAGGGAATTTACACCCACTTTGTCTGA
The DNA here is from genome assembly GCF_949786415.1 of Peromyscus eremicus. Lineage (NCBI taxonomy): Eukaryota > Metazoa > Chordata > Mammalia > Rodentia > Cricetidae > Peromyscus > Peromyscus eremicus. The sequence continues at coordinate 103,316,973 of NC_081419.1, forward strand.
CCCTTTTTTCTAGCTAAGGGAGTCAATAATTCTGGAGCTCTTCAAAGTTGCTTTCCAGAAACATCCAGCTGAATTCACTGTCTTGACTAATTGCCTTCCCAGAAATTATTTGGAGCCCAGCTATCTTTATCCTTGGCAATTTCTTGTAACCAAGGGTTAAGAAGAAAAACTTGCAATATGATGAGTGCAGCAAAGGAGACTCATTTCTTTGTGGAAGTATCTGAAAGAAGAGGGGTGCAGTTGGGCGTGGGTATGCAACAGCGTTCTCACTAGGGAGGGCTTCCTTTTCCACTTTCACCAAGGGTTTCCCTGAGTCTCTAGCCATTCAGCCACAATGCCGTGAGGATATGAAGGAGACAAGGCACATACCTTTGTTCTTATGGGAGGCCTGCACTCCCAAGGTGATGTTGACCCACAGTGGAGGCTGGTCATACTGGAACACCCAGCAGCTAAAGATGCTCTCATCTGATTTGTCATCTTCCTGCAATGTGTGCTTTAGAGAGTATGTCCCATCAGAGTTTCTGGTAACTTGCGGGAGTTCAGGAGTCAGGATCTTGTTCTTATTCTTAGTCCAGATTAGTTGCACATTTTCGGGGTAGAAGTGGCTTACATGGCAAGTCAGTTTCACTCTTTGATGAGCATGATCACGGATCATGTTGATCTTCAGTGTGGGGATAACTAGACAGGAACAATAAGTGAACAGAGATGAAATCTTGGTTCTGTCTTATTTCCCTGTCCCAAGGTCTCTCAGTCATTTTGATAAAATTTAATTGAGTGGGTGATTGGCAGGGTCCCTAAAATTCCAAAAAGACCTTGAACTCACTATGTAGCCAGGGATGACCTTGAGTTCCTGATCCTTCTGCCTCCACTAAGCCATCCCATCTGTCCCTCTTTATTTTCTTATAATCCAGCCAGTCAAATTTGTGCTGCCTATATACTCATGGGTTTAAGACACTGGAACATGCTTGACCTACCATGGCCACGCCCTTGGGGAAAACTCACTCTCATTCCTTCAGAGACTACAAGCTGTCAGGAGGTCATAGCTGAAGGGAAGGGGTCCATGAGGATCCCCATTTCATGCTGGAATGTCAAGTGGCTTGATCTTGTGCAATTCTTGTACAGGTGCTGTGAGTTCCCAAGTGAAGAGAGTTCACTCTCTTTTAAAATAAACAACTTTGTATATGTTTCATGTAAGACAAATAGGGACAAGTATAAATATTCATTAAACACAGCTGGAAACACATGGGTGTCTAATCTGGTCAGAGTTAAATATTCCATATCATGACATCATGACTTATAATTATAGGAATTATTAAAATGAATTGCCCACAAGAACAGGAAATTCATAATTAAAACACCTACAACAGTGCCTGGCACACAGTAACTGTTCATTGTTTATTGAGTAAATAATATTTTACACAATGTTGGAGATTTTCCAGAACTCAGGATTTTATACACAGAAGACAAGCACTCCACCACTGAAGTACATCCTCAGTTCCGTTTTTCACTTATTTTGTTTTATTTCACTAAGTTGTCCAGGCTGGCCTTGAACTCAATCTTAACCCTTACAGGAGCAGAACTTGTTATATCCTTGCCTATTCCCTGAAGGAGCTGACATTACATGTCTTATGCCACAAGTTTCAGCTAATAATAATTAGAAACTTTTAAACATTTGCAATGATATAAATAGGACAAATATGTTTAGAGAAGGATGCTGGGAAAGGTACAGTGCCCTTTTCTTTGAAGGCAGCTGAACAGGCAGTGGGCCGATGGCTTCTGATGTGCAATGGAACAGCAGCTGAAACAGTTATTCTTGAAGAGTAACTAAGCTCACGCCTCTCAATAGTAGACTGGCATTTAATAGAGGGATGTGGAGAAGAATGGGATGCTGAGATGAAGCCATATATACACAGCAAAGAAGAATGGACAGCAGAATTCAAAAACCATCAACAATTTCCAGAATTTAAAATCCTGAATCATGACATGACACTAGTGGAATTCAGGTGTTTCTGGTACATGGACTGCTCTCCCCAATGTGAGATTGAACTGTTGACCTTGTGTACATCCTACTTCACAAATGAGTCTGTCAGATACACTAAGCCTATAGGCTGAAGATGATGCCCCAACACTGCGGAGAAACCTCAGGTGATTGTCCAGGCAGCTGGCTGCTTCTGTCAACTCACAAATTTTTTGGAAGTTGCTTGCATGCACTTCTGTTTTTATTTTTGTTAGGTAATATTATTTCCTTCTTGGGTCTCTGAGGGAGTTGAAGATTAATTAGTTATAGTTGAAGATTAGTTATAGTTGAAGACTAGTTAGGATAGAAAGTGAATTAGGCCCATTTTGGACTTACCAAAATAGGATAGATAATGGAATTATTTTCTCTGAATTTGTCAAATACAAATGGACTAGACATTGTTTGGGTATTTATTACTTGTATATATTGTATATAGTTATTGTACTTTTGTATATAGTTTTTCTTATGTTAGTTATAACTTTTTCCTTTTTTCTTTTTATTAAAATAGAAAAGGGGAAATATGGTGGTATTTTATTTGTACTGAAATGTGATTTTAATTGCATGTTAATAAATAAAGTTGCCCAGGGGTCAGAGCTAATAGCAAGCCTTAGCAGAGCTGGGCGTTCGTGGCACACGCCTTTAATCCCAGCACTTGGTAGGCAGAGCTAGGTAGATCTCTGTGTGTTCAAGGATACAGCCAGCATTGGAGACACATGCTCCAATGTGTGTCTAGAGGTCTGTACAGACAGGCAGTGATGAGGCAGTCACATGATTGGGTTTACAACCAATGAGAAGGCAGAACAGAAAGTCTATATAAAGACAAACAGACAGAAAGTATGTTTCTTTCGGAGAAGTCTCTTGGCTGAAGTGGATAGCTGCAGCAGGCGGGTAACGCTCTTAGCTCTGATCTCTTGGCTTTCTTCTTTGCATTGGTTCTGTGTTTCTTATTTAATAAGATGGTGGGTTACATCTACATTTGGTGCCCAATGTGGCAAGTCAAACATTCTTAACTTACAGTGTGTTAGGCATGCTTCTTGGTGTTCTAGAAGAACAGCTGGTTTAATCGTGAGAGGAAACCTACAAAGTAGAGGTTGGTTTTATTCCATTTTTAGGGAAACTGGGGCACAGAATATTTAAGACACATGGCCAATATTCTGCAGCCTATAAAATGATACAATTAAGATCAAAGACCAGTTGTCATGCCAGGGGAACCTTTACTTTTAATCCATATTCACGTGTTCAAGGCTGGCAGTGATCAATTTCTGTTCCTCATTTGTAAAATGGGACATTTGGCAAAACCTTCATGCTCCCAGTGTGGCCCCACCACAAATATCGGTGATCACTCACCTAGGAGCACTTGAGAAAGATTGATGGTCATTTTTAGGGGCTCATCGAGGTCCCCATGGTTGACTTCACAGGTGATCTGAGAAAAGATGTCTTGTTTGGCCAATGCCACCCATGCCTTGCTTGTGACAGAGTAAACGTCTTTGCTGATAGGCAGCCGCTGTGGGGCTAAGGCTGGAAATTCATTATTGTCCTTAAACCAGTTAACACTGAGGTTCTTGGAGCTGAAAGGGCCAGCGGTGCAGTTAAAAGGCACTGAATTTGAAGTGGCTGTCCTCTGTTCTGGGCCCTTCAGAGAAATGAAAGGCTTTCCATCTAAAAAAAAAAAAAAAAAAAACAAATAAAAACCAGTTGTGAGTACCTTCTCAGTGTTGGAGGAACCAGTATAGAACACTATGTGAACCCTACCAAGGCCTGTCCCATGAGTAATGAAAACTGTCCTTTCTCCTGAGGTCACTCTTTCAGAGATATAGAGCAATGCCTTACTCAAGTCAAAATGTAGTCCCCTGCCCCTAGGCTCAAGGGAGAAGATACTACCCATGATATCTGACTTTGAGGAGAATGGAAATGGGCCATAATGAACAAATAGCAAATAAAATATGACTACTATGGGGGAATGAATGTCCTCAGGAAACTCAACATGTGCAGAGATAGAAAAATGAGGAATCATTCTAAAAGGGTGGTCAAAAAGGACATTTTGAGCTAAAACAAAAAATCTGTGTATAGTCATAGTGCATGAAGTTAACCCAGGAGACAGAGGCAGGCAGATCTCAGTGAGTTCAAGGCCAGCCTGGTCTACAGAGAGAGTTCCAGGACAGCCAGGACTGTTACACAGAGAAACCCCGTCTCAAAGAACCAACAAAAGGAAACAAAAATAGCACAACTGAGGAATGAATAAAATCATCTGTGGAAGAGGACACAGAAATGTCATATGGGCCTGAGGAGAGAGAGTGCACATGCTTGGTTGACCATATGACCCAGTTATACAGCACTTTGGCTGCCTCAGGCAGCAAGACTTTAGGAGGCTTAAGAAAACAGGTCTACTACAAGACTACAAAATTGCTTTCTACATGTGCAGACCTAATTCTGTAGCTTGCACAGTCTTTTCCTGCTGGGTTTCAACAGTGAATAGATAATGCAAATTTGAGGTACAGACAACTACACACACACACACACACACACACACACACACACACACAAAACCTACATGGACACACTATTCAGCTTTGAGGAAAAATGTATTCACAAAATTAAAAGGATAATGAATTGACTTCTCATGTATAATCTTAAGTGAGATCACAAATATCAGATAGAAAAAAAACTGCATATCCCCTCTCATATTTGGAATCTAACAACAATATATACATAGATGTAAACAAAGCAGAAAAGAAAACAAGAATGACTAAATATAAGGAAGTGGAAGGACTGAATGCAGGTGATGGATATGAGTTATGAAATAGGATATGAAGTTAAATGTTTAGTTACACCTCTGTCATGGGTAGATAAGTGTATAAAATATATTCAGTAGTGAAAGTTTAAAGTCCAATGAAGGTATACAACTTCCATTCCAAATGGATAGACTAACTATGGAAAAGTTCATTGAACTGTCTAGATGTTGGGTCTGGTTAACTTTAGTGTGTAGCTGTTTTGTAAGATATTTATAATTTAGTTTACTTAAAATTTTAGATACGAGAGAAGAAATAAATAAAACAGTACAAAGTTTCAAGAAATCTGAGAGGTAGTGCTCTGAGAAGATAAAGATTGACAGACTCCTGGCCCAATGGACTGAAAGAAGGGAGATAACTCAACAGAAACAGATATGAAAGGGAAAACATTATAACAGACACCAAAGAGATTAGAAGACCATAAAGGAATACCTTCAAAAATCTATACACCATTATGTAAGAAAATAAATAAACAAATTTCTAGATTCTCCCAAACCATTAACCATAAACCAAGAAAAGATAAACAACTAAACTAGACCCATAACAAATAAGGAGATGAAAACAGCAATAACAATACATACACAAATAAAAAACTGACCAAAACAAAATAATCCAGGCCAAGACAGAATCACAGCAGAATTGCACCAGACTGTCAAAGATCTACCACAACACTTCCTAAATTTTTGTTAAAATACAAACAGAAGCAACACTTTTAATATCTTTCTACAAAGCCAGTGTTACTCTATATACAAAACAGGCAAAGATATAACAATAAAGAAAACTACAGGCCAGTTTCCACAGTGAACATAGATGCAAAAATCCTCAACAAACTAATGGCAAACTGAATATGGGTATGCATTTAAAAAACCATCCACCACTATTAAGTTGACTTTCTCCTGGAGATGCAAGGATTGATAAGTAACTCAGATCATTTAATAAATCATATGGATGTCAAGACAAAAATCATATGCTCATCTCTACAAATGCCAAAAAGTTCTTTGACAAAAATTCACTAAATGTTCATAATATAAGTTGTAGAAGGACATCAGCAGACTCACATTAACAAAAATAAAGGCCCCATGTGACAAACCCACAGCAACATCATCTTAAATGGAGAAGAACTTGAAGCCATCCTGTTACAATCAAGAGTGACAAGGATGGTCACCCTCCCCACACTTGCAATAGTGTGCTTGGAGCACTAGCTAGAGTAATAACAGAGGGGGCACAAATTAAGTGGGGCTCGAGTCAGGAAAACAGTTGGACTATCCCTATTTGCAGAAGATATGTAATGATGAAGTCCTTCTATGACTGATACGAAGGTATGTTGAATTTTGTCAAAGGCCTTTTATGCACATATTGGAAGGAGCATACAAGTTTTCTCTTGAAGTCCATTTGTATCATTTACTACATTTATACACAACAGATCCCAAAGTTCCATCAGGAAACTTCTAGACATTGTCAGCAATTTCAGCAGAGTAACAGAATACAAAATCAACTTACAAAAATCTATATATGCCTTTCTATATACCCATAACAACAAAGAAAGCTGCCTCTACACCTATGATTTTAATATTGTCTTGCTTTCAGGCCAGCTCTGTGACAGACACCACGTAAACTTGGAGTAATCACTGTAGAAACTCAACAGTGTCCCAGTGTTCAGATGCCACGCAGGAGCCAAGGAAGGGAAGCTGGGCATCTCTCATTGATTGATGAAACAAATTAAAAAGGGAATTGTTTACCTGGGGTCACACAGAGAGGCACTGGCCACACTATCCTGCAGTATGACACTGGTCCATTCAACTGCAAAGTTCACACATAAGCTCCAAGAGCTGGGGAGGGGACATGCAGAGAGGGACATACATGATAAAGTCACAGGCCTGGGCTCTCAGACATCACTGAAGTTTAAGTACTTGGTGTGGGAGCTGAATGGCATAGACAGATGTGACATTTCCAGAAAAGTAAATACCTTCCAACAGGATTTGAGAAGTGTTCTGTGACAACCCTAAGGTCTGTATTCTCAGGTGACAAAGAAGAGAAACACAGAAACACCACAGTTAGTTTGTGATGTGACAGCTGCATTGTAAGCCTAGTGCTGTGACTGTCACTCATTTCTTACACTGTCTGCTGCCTTCCAGCTCTCAAGTGTGAGACAGGAGTCAGTGGGAACAGTGCTGTGCAGGAAGTGCTCTGTGGGTGATGTTCGGTTAGTGCTCTGTAGGTGACATGTAGTGAGTGCTCTGAGGGCACTAACCACACAGAACAGGTGTGTGAGTAGATGTGCACTGGAGTCAGGGCTCTGAGGAAAGTGATCTGGGAAGGCTTGGGAAGGTACAGCTACAAAGATGTGCTAGAACCAAATATAAGGAGCCTCAGCATCTAGAGAAGAAACTACCTCAGTAGACCTGTGCTGTCTGGAACTGTCAATGTGATGCTGCCATGGGTTTATCCTTCAATGGGGGTGCTGTGGGATGTTCTGTATGTCAAGTGTGTTGCTGATTGGTCAATAAATAAATCACTGATTGGCCAGTGGCCAGGCAGGAAGTATAGGCGGGACAAGGAGGAAAATAAAGCTGGGAAGTGGAAGGCTGAGTCAGAGAGACACTGCCAGCTGCCATGATGACAAACAGCATGTGAAGATGCCAGTAAGCCACGAGCCATGTGGCAAGGTATAGATTAATGGAAATGGATTAATTTAAGCTGTAAGAACAGTTAGCAAGAAGCCTGCCATGGCCATACAGTTTGTAACCAATGTAAGTCTCTGTGTTTACTTGGTTGGGTCTGAGTGGCTGTGGGACTGGCAGGTGAGAGAGATTTGCCCTGACCGTGGGCCAGGCAGGAAAACTTGAGCTACATGGGGGTCAGATATTCTAAATGCATGTGTAAAACAAAAATAAAACAGAAAAGAAAAACCTAGTATGAATTGTTAGCAGGTCATAGTTATGTAAGTATACACACATACATATATGACAATAATAAAGAGATTGTGAAGTTCAGAGGGAATGGAAAGCATGGGAGGAGTTGGGGGGAAAGTGTGGAGTGGAATTGATGTAAACACTAGTCGTGTATACAATTCTCACAATAATATTATAATAGAAAAACTTTAATAAATATGATGCAACTTGCTTCCCATAAAAAGCATTATTTTGGAGTTTGTCACCAAGATGTTTACATCCCGCTGGGTTAATATTATTGTATTTCTAGTGGGCAATGAAAATAGGACCTCAAAATTTGAAGGTTTGTGAGATCATTTCCATTGAGAATTCTTATAGTAACCTAAAAAAGGCTGGTTCTGCTACAGGGCTAGACAGAAATCAAGGTGGAAGCCTGCTGTGAGAATGGGCTGTTGGGTTGCCTGGCACCTCCACTCTTTCCCTGGTAGCCACCTGCCCTACTATACACTGCATAGAGCCCACACACTGCCTTACCCCTGGCTTGCCCATGCCGGGCTATTATTCTATCTCTCTGTGACTGTGCACCTGCACCAACACCTCTGCTCAGAACAGTGGTTCCTTCTCCCAAGAGTATGAAGCACATCTGGATCAAAGAAACAAGGAAGCTCTGGCTTGTAATGTCACAGTGCCCCCTTGTGGAAGAAATAGTATGTATCTGGGGAAGAAATAGAAGAAATTACCACCAGGAGCATGTGTGCATAGAAAAAAACAAAAGGGAGCAGAAAGAAGGGAGTACAGAGGAGATTTATACCCACTTTGTGTGGTCCTTTTTCCTAGCTAAGGGAGTCAATAATTCTGGAGCTCTTCAAAGTTGATTTCCAGAAACATCCAGCTGAATTCACTGTGTGATTAATTATGTTCCTGGAAATTATTTGGAGCCCGGCTATCCTTAACCTTGGCAATTTCTTGCAACCAAGGGTTAAGAAGAAAACCTTGCAATATGATGAGTGCAGCAAAGGAGACTCATTTCCTTTTGCATGTATCTAGAGGAAATGGGGTGCAGTTGGGTATGGGTATGCAAGAGCATTCTCACTACGGAGGGCTTCCTTTCTCAACTTTCACCCAGGGTTTCTGAGTCTCTAGCCAATCAATGGCAATGTTTAAATGGAGGCAGAGCTTTTCTGTCCTGACTGTCTGGTCCCAAATAAACACACAGAAGCTTGTATTAATCATTAAATGCTCAGTCAGATGTTCATGCTTATTATTAAGTAGTTCTTGCTTTTAAATTAACCCATTTCTACTAATCTATGTATTGCCACATGGTCCATAGCTTTACCATTCTCTGGCATCTTGCTCCTTGGGCAGCTGGCTCATGTCTCTCTGGACTCTGCACTGCTTCATCCCAGTACCCAGTTTGATTGTCCTACCTAATTTTATCCTGCCTTGTTATTGGCATAATAGGTTTATTTTAACCAATGAGAGTAATACACACACACACACACACACACACACACACACACACACACACACAAATGTGTATATATATATATTAAACATACAGAAGGATCAACCCATAGCAGCAATGCCCTTAGGATACAAAGGAGACAGGGCACACACCTCTTTGTTTATGGGAGGCCTGTGCTCCCAGGGTGATGCTAATGCTCTGTGGATGCTGATCATACTGGTACAACAGGCAGCTATACATGCTTTCATCCAATATGGAAACTTCCTGCAATGTGTGCTTTAGAGAGTATGTCCCATCAGAGTTTCTGGTGGCCTGAGAGAGCTCAGGAGTCAGGATGTTGTGCTCATTCTTAGTCCAGGTGAGTTGCACGTTTTGGGGGTAGAAGTGGTTTACATGGCAAGTCAGGTTCACTCTTTGATGCACATGATCACCGATCTCCAGGGGCTCAGTAGTGATCTTCATTGTGGGGATAACTAGACAGGAACAGAGTGATAACTAAGTGAAGAGAGGTGAAATCTTGGTACTGTCTTATTACCCTGTCCCAGGGTTAAAATTTTGTTTTAGATCGATTGGTTGATTGATGGGGTCCCAAGAATTCCAAGATGATCTTGAACTCACTATGTGGCCAGGGATGACCTTGAGTTCCTGATCCTTCTGCCTTCACTAAGCCATCCCTTCAGCCCTTCTTTTCTTTTCTTATCATCCAGCCAGTTGAATTTGTGCTGCCTATATACTCATGGGTTTGGGACAGTGGAGCATGCTTGACCTAAAAGGGCCACACCCATAAAGAAACCTCACTGTTATTTCTTCAGAGACTACAAGCTGTCAGGAGGTCATAGCTAGAAGGTCGGGGTCCATGAGGACCTCCATTTCATGCTGAAATGTCAAGTGGCTTTATCTTGTGCAATTCATGTACAGGTGCTGTGGGTTCACAAGTGAATAGAGTTCTCAAGTTCACTCTCTTTTTAAATAAACAATATTCATGAAACACAGCTGGAAACACATGGGTATCTAATCTGGTCAGAGTTAAATATTCCATATTTTGACATTGTGACATATACTTATAAGAATTATTAAAATGAATTGCCCCACAAGAACAGGCAATCTATAATCACAACACCTACAACAGTGCCTGGCACACAGTAGCTGTTCATTGTTTATTGAGTGAATAATATTTTACACAATGCCAGAGATTTTCCAGAACTCAGGATCCTATGCATAGAAGACAAGTACTCCAAGATGGAAGTACATCCTCAGGCCTGTTTTTCACTTATTTTATTCTATTTCATTAAGTTGCCCAGGCTGGCCTTGAACTCAATCTTAACCCTGAATGGACTGGAACTTGTTATATCCCTGCCTCTTCCCCAAGGAGCTTAGGTTACATGCTGTATGTCACAATCTCCAGCTAATAATAAATATTTAGAAATTTTAAACATTAGCTATGCTACAAATAGGACAAATATGTTTAGAGAGGCATGCTAGGTCCATACAATAGCAAGGTCTAATATTAGTAATCAACTTACAGTATGTTAGACATGATTCTTGGTTTTCTAGAAGAACAACTGGTTTAAGTTTCAGAGGAGACTTACAAAGTAGGTGTTGGTTTTATTCCTAACTTTTAAGGAAACTGGGGCACAGAATAATTAAGACACATGAGCAATGTTCTGCAGCCTATGAAGTGATACATTTAGGATCAAAGACCAGCTGGCCAGCCCATGGAATCTGTACTTTTAATCCATATTCATGTGTTCAAGTCTGGCAGTGATCAATTTCTATTCCCCATTTGTAAAATGGGGCTTTTGGCCAAACCTCCATGCTCCCAGTGTGGCCCCACCACAAATATCGGTGATCACTCACCTAGGAGCGCTTGAGAAAGATTGATGGTCATTTTTAGGGGCTCATTGAGGTCCCCATGGTTGACTTCACAGGTGATCTGAGAAAAGATATCTTGTTTGGCCAATGCCACCCATGCCTTGCTTGTGACATAGCAAATGTCTCCGTTGATAGGCACCACTTGTGGGGCCAAAGCTGGATGTCTATTATTGTCCTTAAACCAGTTAACACTGAGGTTCCTGGAGGGGAAAAGGCCAGCGGTGCAGGTAAAAGGCACTGAATTTGAAGTGGCTGTCCTCTGTTCTGGGCCCTTCAGAGAGATGAAAGGCTTCCCACCTATAAAAACAAAAACAAACAAACAAATAAAGACCAGTTGTGAGTACCTTCTCAATGTTGGAGGAACCAGTATAGAACACTATGTGAACGCTACCAAGGCCTGTCCCATGAATAATGAAAATTGTCCTTTCTCCTGAGGTGAGATATAGAACAATATATATAGGGCTCACCAAGTCAAAATGCATTCCCCTGGCCCCATGCCCAAGGGAGAATATACTACCTGTGATATCTGACTTTGAGGAGAATGCAAATGCACCATAATGAACAATCAGTAAATAAAATATGACTACTATAGTGGAATGAACATCCTCAGGAAACTCAACATGTGCAGAGATAGAAAAATGAGGAGTCGTTCCAATAGGGTGGTCAAAACTGACATTTTGAGCTAAAACAAACAAACAAACAAACAAACAAAATATGAGTATTAATGACCCATGACGTTGTTCCCAGCACTCAGGAGGCAGAGGCAGGCAGATCTCTGTGAGTCCAAGGCCAGCCTGGTCTATAGAGAGAGTTCCAAGGCAGCCAGGACTGTTACACAGAGAAACCCTGTCTCAAAAAACCAACAAGACAAAACTAACAACAACTGAGGAATGAATAAAAATAATCTATGGAAGAGGACACAGTAATGTCATTTTTGGGCCTGAGGAGAGAGAGAGTGCCATATTTGGGTCATGCCAAAGAAATGAACCATATGAAGCAGTTGTACAGCTCTTTGGCTTATCCAAACTAACCAAAAGGCAGAGAGAGAGCATCCAAATTAGCAAAATCAGAAATGAAAAGGGAGATATAACAACTAATAATAAGGAAATTCAGAGAATCATCAGGTCATACTTCAAAAATCTGTACGCCACAAAAATGGAAAATCTCAAAGAAATGGACAATTTTCTGGATAGGTACCACATACCTAAGTTAAATTAAGACCAGATGAACTATTTAAATAGACCTATAACCCCTAAGGAAATAGAAGCAGTCATTAAAAGTCTCCCAACCAAAACAAACCCCAGGACCAAATGGTTTCAACGCAGTATTCTACCAGATCTTCAAAGAAGAGTTAATACCAATACTCTTTGAATTGTTCCACACAATAGAAACAGAAGGAATGTTACCAAACTCCTTCTATGAGGCTACAGTTACTCTGATTCCCAAGCAAACAAAGATGCAACAAAGAAAGAGAATTACAGACCAATCTCCCTCATGAACATTGATGCAAAAATACTCAGTAAAATATTGGCACATAGACTCCAAGAACACACCAAAACAATTATCCACCATGATCAAGTAAGCTTCATCCCAGATATGTAAGGTTGGTTTAATGTACGAAAGTCTGTCAATGTAATACACCATACAAACAAACTGAAAAAAAAATATGTTCATTTCATTAGATGCTGAAAAGGCCTTTGACAAAATCCAACAACCCTTCATGATAAAGGTCTTGGAAAGATCAGGAATACAGAGAACATACCTAAACATAATAAAGGCAATTTACAGCAAGCCAACAGCCTTCATCAAAGTAAATGGAAAGAAACTCAAAGCGATTCCATAAAATCAGGAACAAGACAAGGCTGTCTGTTCTCCCCATATTTATTCAATATAGTACTCGAAGTTCCAACTAGAGCAATAAGACAACAAAAGGAGATCATAGGAATACAAGTTGGAAAGGAAGAAATCAAACTTTCACTATTTGCAGATGACATGATTGTATACATAAGTGACCCCAAAAATTCGACCAAGGAACACTTAGAGCTGATAAACACCTTCAGTAAAGTGGCAGGATACAAGATTAACTCAAAAAAATCAGTAGCCCTCCTATATACAAATGAAAAATGGGCTGAGAAAGAAATCAGAGAAACATCACCCTTTACAATAGCCACAAATAATATAAAATACCTTAGGGTAACACTAACTAAGCAAGAGAAGGACCCGTATGACAAGAACTTTAAGTCCCTGAAGAAAAAAAATTGAAGATATCAGAAAATGGACAGATCTCCCATGGTCATGGATAGGTAGGATTAACATAGTTAAAATGGCAATCTTACCAAAAACAATCTACAGATTCAATGCAACCCCCATCAAAATCCCAACACAATTCATTACAGACCTGGAAAGAACAATACTCAACTTCATATGGAAAAACAAAAAACCCAGGATAGCCAAAAGAATCCTGTACAATAAAACAACCTCTGAAGGCATCACGATCCCTGACTTCAAGCTCTACTACAGAGCTACAGTAGTAAAAACAGCTTGGTACTGGCATAAAAACCAACATGTGGACTAATGGAATTGAACTGAAGACCCTAACATTAATCTGCACACTTATGAACATATAATTTTTGACAAAGAAGCCCAAACTGTACAATAGAAAAAAGAAAGCATCTTCAACAAGTGGTGCTGGCATAACTGGATGTCAACATGTAGAAGATTGCAAATATATCCCTATCTGTCACTGTGCATAAAACTTAAGTCCAAGTGGATCAAAGAACTCAACATAAATCCAGTTACTCTGAACCTGATAGAAGAGAAAGTAGGAAGTAGTCTTGAATGCATTTGGCACTGGAGATCACTTCCTAAATATAACACCATTAGCACAGACACTGAGAACAACAATTAATAAATGGGACCTCTTGAAACTGAGAAGCTTTTGTAGGGCAAAGAACACAGTCAATAAGACAAAACGACAGCCTACACAATGGGAAAAGATCTTCACTAACCCACATCTGGCAGAGGGCTGATATCCAGAATATATAAAGAACTCAAGAAACTTCAAAATACCTAACAGTCCAATTAAAAAATGGGTTATAGAGCTAAACAGAGAATTCTCAACAGAAGAAGCTCAAATGGCTGAAAGACATTTAAGGAATTGCTCAACATCCTTAGTCATCAGGGAAATGCAAATCAAAACAACTCTGAGATACCATCTTAAACCTGTCAGAATGGCTAAGATCAAAAACACTGAAGACAGCTTATGTTGGAGAGGATGTGGAACAAAGGGAAGACTCCTCCACTGTTGGTGGGAGGGCAAACTTGTACAGCCACTTTGGAGGTCAGTATGGCGCTTTCTCAGGAAATTGGGAATCAATCTTCCTCAAGACCCAAGGATTCTCAATCATACCACAAGGACACATGCTCAACTATGTTGATAGCAGCCTTATTTTTAATAGCCAGAACCTGGAAACAACCTAGATGACCCTCAACCGAAGAATGGATAAAGAAAATGTGGTACATATACACAATGGAGTACTACTTAGCAGAGAAAAATGATGACATCATGAGGTTTGCAGGCAAATAGATGGAACTAGAAAAAATAGTCCTGAGTGAGGTATCCCATACTCAGGACAAACATAGTATATACTCACTCATAAGTGGATACCAGATATAAAGTAAAGGATAACCAAACTGCAACCTACAGCTTCAGGGAGGCTAGCTAGTAAGGAGGACCCTAGGAAGGGTGCATGGATCGTCCAGAGATGGAGAAATGGATGAGATCTACATGAGCAAAATGGGGGCGGAGGGGTAATGGAGGGCAAGGGACAAGCGTTGAGAGCTTAGAGGAGGGGGAGGTTCGAATTGGAACGGGAATAGAGTAGGAGAGCAAGGAAAGAGATACCATGATAAATGAAGACACCATGGGAATAGGGAGAAGCAGAATACTAGGGAGGTTCCCAGGAATCCACAAGGATGACTCCACCATAGGCTACTGGCTATAGTCGAGAGGGTGCCTGAGCTGGCCTACTCTGGTGATCGGATGGCTGAATACCCTAACTGTCATCATAGAACCCTCATCAGTGACTGATGGAAGCAGATGCAGAGATCCATGGCCACATCCCATGTGAAGCTCCAGGAGTTCAATCATTGAGAGAGCAAGGGATTCCATGAGCAAGGGATATTGAGACCATGACTGGAAAAAAATACAGAGACAACTAGGCAAAGTAGTGTAACACATGAACTATGGACCAATAGCTGAGGAGCCCCCATGGTACTGGACTAGACCCTCTGGATAAGTGGGACAGTTGTTGAGCTTGAACTGTATAGGGGTTCCCCAGTGAGTCGGATCGGGATCTGTCCCTAGTGCATAAGCTGGCTTTTGGAACCTAGTGCCTATGGTGAGACACTTTGCACAGCCTTGGTGCAGGGAGGAGGGGCTTGGACCTGCCTAAACTGAATGTACCAGATTCTGCTGACTACCCATGGAAGACCTTGCCTTGGAGGAGGTGGGAATGGGGGGTGGGTTGGGGAGAAAGGCTGGGGGGCAGGAGGAGGGAGGACAGAGTAATCTGTGGTTGGTATGTAATGTAAAATGAATAGAAAATCTCTTAAAAAATGATGCAACTTGCTTCCCATGAAAAAATATTATTTTGGAGTTTGTCACCAATTTCTGTACACCCCATGGGTGAATATTGTTCTTATTTCTACGGGGCAATGAAAATAGGACCCAAAAATTTTGAAGGTTTGTGGGATCATTACCTTTGAGAATTCTTACAGCAACCAGAAAAGGGCTGGTTCTGCCACAGGGCTAGACAGAAATCAAGGTGGAAGCCTGCTGTGAGAACGGGCTGTTGGGTTGCCTGGCACCTCCACTCTTTCCCTGGTAGCCACCTGCCCTACTATACACTGCATAGAGCCCACACACTGCCTTACCCCTGGCTTGCCCATGCCGGGCTATTATTCTATCTCTCTGTGACTGTGCACCTGCACCAACACCTCTGCTTCAGGACAGTAGTTCCTTCTCCCAAGAGTATGAAGCACATCTGGATCAAAGAAACAAGGAAGCTCTGGCTTGTTATGTCACAGTGCCCCCTTGTGGTATGTGTCTGGAAAGAGTGAAATGAGAAAGAAATAGAAGAAATTACCAACAGGAGTGTGTTTGCATAGAAAAAAGTAAAAGGAGCATAGAGAAGGGAGTGACAGAGGGGATTTACACCCATGATGTGTGACCCTTTTCCTAGCTAAGGGAGTCAATAATTCTGGAGCTCTTCAAAGTTGCTTTCCAGAAACATCCAGCTGAATTCACTGTCTTGACTAATTGCCTTCCCAGAAATTATTTGGAGCCCAGCTATCTTTATTCTTGGCAATTTCTTGCAACCAAGGGTTATGAAGAAAACCTTGCAATATGATGAGTGCAGCAAAGGAGACTCATTTCTTTGTGGAAGTATCTGGAAGAAGAGGGTTGCAGTTGGACGTTGCTATACAACAGCGTTCTCACTAGGGAGGGTTTCCTTTCTCCTCTTTCACCAAGGGTTTCCCTGGGTCTCTAGCCATTCAGCCACAATGCCGTGAGGATATGAAGGAGATAAGGCACATACCTTTGTCCTTATGGGAGTCCTGCGCTCCCAAGGTGATGTTGACCCACAGTGGAGGCTGGTCATACTGGAACACCCAGCAGCTAAAGATGCTCTCATCTGATTTGTCATCTTCCTGCAATGTGTGCTTTAGAGAGTATGTCCCGTCAGAGTTTCTGGTAACTTGAGGGAGCTCAGGAGTCAGGATC
Source organism: Peromyscus eremicus (assembly GCF_949786415.1). Lineage (NCBI taxonomy): Eukaryota > Metazoa > Chordata > Mammalia > Rodentia > Cricetidae > Peromyscus > Peromyscus eremicus. The sequence goes on from NC_081419.1 coordinate 103,333,792, forward strand.
TTGTTCTTATTCTTAGTCCAGATTAGTTGCACGTTTTCAGGGTAGAAATGGCTTACATGGCAAGTCAGGTTCACTCTTTGATGAGCATGATCATGGATCATGTTGATCTTCAGTGTGGGGATAACTAGACAGGAACAATAAGTGAACAGAGATGAAATCTTGGTTCTGTCTTATTTCCCTGTCCCAAAGTCTCTCAGTCATTTTGATAAAATTTAATTGAGTGGGTGATTGGCAAGGTCCCTAAAATTCCAAGAAGACCTTGAACTCACTATGTAGCCAGGGATGACCTTGAGTTCCTGATCCTTCTGCCTCCACTAAGCCATCTCTTCAGCCCCTCTTTTCTTTTCGTATAATCCAGCCAGTCAAATTTGTGCTGCTATATACTCATGGGTTTGGGACACTGGAGCATGCTTGACCTACCAGAGCCACGCCCATAAAGAAATCTCACTATCATTCTCTCAGAAACTACAAGCTGTCAGGAGGTCACAGCTTGAGGACAGGGATCCATGAGGACCTCCATTTCCTGCTGGAATCTCAAGTGGCTTGATCTTGTGCAATTCTTGTACAGGTGCTGTGAGTTCACAAGTGAATAGAGTTCACAAGTGAAGAGAGTTCACAAGTTTACTCTCTTTTTAAATAAACAACTTTGTATATGTTTCATGTAAGACAAATAGGGACAAGTATAAATATTCAAGAAACGTAGCTGGAAACACATGGGTATCTAATGTGGTCAGAGTTAAATATTTCATATCATGACACCATGACATATAATTATAGGAATTATTAAAATGAATTGCTCTACAAGAACAGGGACTCGATAATGGCAACACCTACAACAGTGCCTGGCACACATTAGCTGTTCATTGTTTATTGAGTGAATAATATTTTACACAATGCCGGAGATTTCCCAGAACTCAGGATTTTATTCATAGAAGACAGGATTTTATTCCTCTGAAGTACATCCTCAGTTCTGTTTTTCACTTATTTTGTTTTATTTCACTAATTGTCCAGTCTGGCCTTGAACTCAGTCTTAACCCTTACAGGACTGGAACTTTTTATATCCCTGCCTGTTCCCCAGGAGCTGAAATTACATGTCTTATGCCACAAGCTTCAGCTAATAATACTTAGAAACTTTTAAACATTGGCAATGATATAAATAGGACAAATATGTTTAGAGAAGGATGCTAGGTCCATACAACAGCAAGTCAAACATTCATAAACAACTTACAGTGTTTTAGGCATGCTTCTTGGAGTTCTAGAAGAACAATGGGTTTAATTGTGAGAGGAAACTAAAAACATAGGTGCTGGTTTTATTCCATTTTTAGGGAAATTGGGGCACCGAATATTTAAGACACATGGCCAAAATTCTGTAGCCTATGAAATGATACAGCTAAGATCAAAGCCCGGGTGGTCAGCCCCTAGAAACTGTACTTTTAATTCATATTCATGTGTTCCAGGCTGGCAGTGATGAATTTCTGTTCCTCATTTGTAAAATGGGGCTTTTCGCCAAACCTCATGCTCCCAGTGTGGCCCCACAACATATATCAGTGATCACTCACCTAGGAGCACTTGAGAAAGATTCATGGTCATTTTTAGGGGCTTATTGAGGTCCCCATGGGTGACTTCACAGGTGATCTGAGAAAACATATCTTGTTTGGACAGTGCCACCCATGCCTTGCTTGTGACATAGTAAACATCTCTGCTGATAGGCAGCCGCTGTGGGGCTAAGGCTGGAAGTTCATTATTGTCCTTCAACCAGTTAACACTGAGGTTCTTGGAGCTGAAAGGGCCAGCGGTGCAGGTAAAAGGCACTGAATTTGAAGTGGCTGTCCTCTGTTCTGGACCCTTTAGAGAGATGAAAGGCTTTCCAGCTAAAAAAACAAAAACAAACAAACAAACAAAAACCAGTTGTGAGTACCTTCTCAGTGTTGGAGGAACCAGTATAGAACACTATGTGAACTCTGCCAAGGCCTGTCTCATGAGTAATGAAAATTGTCCTTTCTCCTGAGGTCACTCTTTCAGAGATTTAGAGCAATGGCTCACTCAAGTCAAAATGCAGTCCCCTGCCCCTATGCTCAAGGGAGAAGATACTACCCATGATATCTGACTTTGAGGAGAATGCAAATGGGCCATAATGAACAAAAAGCAAATAAAATATGACTACTATGGGGGAATGAATGTCCTCAGGAAACTCAACATGTGCAGAGGTAGAAAAATGAGCAATCATTCTAAAAGGGTGGTCAAAAAGGACATTTTGAGTTAAAACAAAGAATCTGTGTATAGTCATGGTGCATGAAGTTAATCCCTGCACCCAGGAAGCAGAGGTAGGCAGATCTCTGTGAGTTCAAAGCCAGCCTGGTCTACAGAGAGAGTTCCAGGATAGCCAGGACTGTTACACAGAGAAACCCTGTCTCAAACAAACCAACAAAAGGAAACAAAAATAGCACAACTGAGGACTGAATAAAATCATCTGTGGAAGAGGACACAGTGATGTCATATGGGCCTGAGGAGAGAGAGTGCGCATGCTGGGGCACATGCCAGAGAAATCAACCATATGACACAGCTGTAATGCTCTTTGGATGCCTCAGGCAGTGAGACTTTAGGAGGCTTAAGAAAACAGGTCTACTACAAGACTACAACATTGCCTTCTACATGTGCAGACCTAATTCTGTAGATTGCACAGTCTTTTCCTGCTGGATTTCAACAGTAAATAGATAATGCAAATTTGAGGTACAGACACATACATACACACATACATGCATACACACACACACACACACACACACACACACACACACACACACACACACCCTACATGGACACACTATTCAGCTTTGAAGAAAAATGTATTCACAAAGTTAAAAGGATAATGAATGGACTTCTCATGTATAATCTTAAAAGAGATCACAAATCTCAGATAGAAAAAAACTGCATATCCCCTCTCATATTTGGAATCTAACAACAATATATACATAGATGTAAACAAAGTAGAAAAGAAAACAAGAATGACTAAATATAAGGAAGAGGAAGGACTGAATGCAGGTGATGGATATGAGTTATGAAATAGGATATGAAGTTAAATGTTTAGTTACACCTCTGTCATGGGTAGATAAGTGTATAAAATATATTCAGTAGTGAAAGTTTAAAGTCCAATGAAGGTATACAACTTCCATTCCAAATGGATAGACTAACTATGGAAAAGTTCATTGAACTGTCTAGATGTTGGGTCTGGTTAACTTTAGTGTGTAGCTGTTTTGTAAGATTTTTATAATTTAGTTTACTTAAAATTTTAGATATGAAAGAAGAAATAAATAAAACAGTACAAAGATTCAAGAAATCTGAGAGGTAGTGCTCTGAGAAGATAAAGATTGACAGACTCCTGGCCCAATGGACTGAAAGAAGGGAGATAACTCAACAGAAACAGATATGAAAGGGAAAACATTATAACAGACACCAAAGAGATTAGAAGATCATAAAGGAATACCTTCAAAATCTACACACCATTATGTAAGAAAATAAATAAACAAATTTCTAGATTCTCCCAAACCATTAACCGTAAACCAAGAAAAGATAAACAACTAAACTAGACCTATAACAAATAAGGAGATGGAAACAGCAATAACAATACATATACAAATAAAAAACTGACCAAAACAAAATAATCCAGGCCAAGACAGAATCACAGCAGAATTGCACCAGACTGTCAAAGATCTACCACAACACTTCTTAAATTTTTGTTAAAATTGAAACAGAAGTAACACTTCTAATGTCTTTCTACAAAGCCAGTGTTACTCTATATACAAACCAGGCAAAGATATAACAATAAAGAAAACTACAGGCCAGTTTCCACAGTGAGCATAGATGCAAAAATCCTCAACAAACTAAATGCAAACTGAATATGGGTATGCATTTAAAAAATCATCCACCACTATTAAGTTGACTTTCTCCTGGAGATGCAAGGATTGATAAGTAACTCAGATCATTTAATAAATCATATGGACATCAAGACAAAAATCATATGCTCATCTCTACAAATGCCAAAAAGTTCTTTGGCAAAAATTCACTAAGTGTTCATAATATAAGTTGTAGAAGGACATCAGCAGACTCACATCAACAAAAATAAAGGCCCCATGTGACAAACCCACAGCCAACATCATCTTAAATGGAGAAGAACTTGAAGCCATCCTGTTACAATCAGGAGTGACAAGGCTGGTCACCCTCCCCACTCTTGCAATAGTGTGCTTGGAGCACTAGCTAGAGTAATAAAAGAGGGGACACAAATTAAGTGGGGTTCGAGTCAGGAAAACAGTTGACTATCCCTATTTGCAGAAGATATGTAATGATGAAGTCCTTCTATGACTGATACGAAGGTACATTGAATTTAGTCAAAGGCCTTTTCTGCACGTATTGGAATGAGCATATGAGTTTTCTCTTGAAATCTATTTGTATGATTTATTATGTTTATACATAACAGATCCCTAAGTTCCATCAGGAACCTTCTAGACGTTGTCAGCAATTTCAACAAAGTGACAAAATACAAAATCAACTTACAAAAATCTATATATGATTTTCTATATACCAAAACAACAAAGAAAGCTGCCTCCACATCTCTGATTTTCATATTGTCTTGCTTCAGCCCAGCTCTGGGACAGGCACCATGTAAACTTGGAGTAATCACTGCAGAAGCTCAACTGTGCCCAGTGTTCCGACGCCACATAGGAGCCAAGGAAGGGAAGCCTTGGCATAGAGGAAACAAATTAAAAAGGGAATTGTTTACCTGGGGTCACACAGAGAGGCACTGGCCACACTAATCCTGCAGTATGACACTGGTCCATTCAACTGCAAAGTTCACACATAAGCTCCAAGAGCTGGGGAGTGGACATGCAGAGAGGGACATACATGATAAAGTCACAGGCCTGGACTCTCAGACATCACTGAAGTTTAAGTACTTGGTGTGGGAGCTGAATGGCATAGACAGATGTGACATTTCCAGAAAAGTAAATACATTCCAACAGGATTTGAGAAGTGTTCTGTGACTAACTTAAGGTCTGTATTCTCACGTGACAAAGAAGAGAATCACAGAAACGCCACAGTTGGTTTGTGATGTGACAACTGCATTGTAAGCCTAGTGCTGTGACTGTCACTCATGTCTTACTCTGTCTGCTGCCTTCCAGCTCTCAAGTGTGAGACAGGAGTCAGTGGGAACAATGTTGTGCAGGAAGTGCTCTGTGGGTGATGTTCAGTTAGTGCTCTGTAGGTGGCATGTAGTGAGTGCTCTGAGGGCACTAACCACGCAGAACAGGTGTGTGAGTAGATGTGCACAGGAGTCAGGACTCTGGGGAAAGGGATCGGGGAAATCTGTGAAGGTACAGCTACAAAGATGTGCTAGGACCAAATAGAAGGAGCCTCAGTGTCAAGAGGGGAAATAACCGCAGTAGACCCTGTGGTGTCTGGAACTATTAATGTGATGCTGCCATGGGTTCATCCTTCAATGGGGGTCAGATATACTAAATGCCTCTATAGGAGGAAAATAAGACAGAAAGAAAAACTTTAGTATGAATTATTAGCAGGTCATATTTATGTAAGTATACACACATATATATGACAATAATAAAGAGATTGTGATGTTGAGAGGGAATGGGGGACATTGGAGGAGTTGAGGGGAAAGTGTGGAGTAGAATTGATGTAAACACTAGTCATGTCTACAATTCTCACAACAGTATTACAATAAAAAAAACTTGAATAAAAATGATGCAGCTTGCTTCTCATGAAAAAGCATTATTTTGGAGTTTTTCACCCAGATCTGGACATCCCGTGGGTGAACATTATTCTCATTCCTACTGGGCAACGAAAATAGGACTCAAAGAAATTTGAAGGTTTGTGGGATCATTACTTTTGAGAAATCTTACAGCAACCAGAAAAGGGCTGGTTCTGCCACAAGGCTAGACAGAAATCAAGGTGGAAGCCTGCTGTGAGAACGGGCTGTTGGGTTGCCTGGCACCTCCACTCTTTCCCTGGTAGCCACCTGCCCTGCAATACACTGCATAGAGCCCACACACTGCCTTACCCCTGGCTTGCCCATGCCGGGCTATTATTCTATCTCTCTGTGACTGTGCACCTGCACCAACACCTCTGCTCAGAACAGTGGTTCCTTCTCCCAAGAGTATGAAGCACATCTGGATCAAAGAAACAAGGAAGCTCTGGCTTGTAATGTCACAGTGCCCCCTTGTGGAAAAAATAGTATGTGTCTGGGGAAGAAATAGACGAAATTACCATCAGGAGCATGTGTGCATAGAAAAAAAACAAAAGGGAGCAGAAAGAAGGGAGTAGAGAAGAGATTTACACCCACTTTGTGTGGTCCTTTTTCCTAGCTAAGGGAGTCAATAATTCTGGAGCTCTTCAAAGTTGATTTCCAGAAACATCCAGCTGAATTCACTGTGAGATTAATTATGTTCCTGGAAATTATTTGGATCCTGGCTATCCTTATTCTTGGCAATTTCTTGCAACCAAGGGTTAAGAAGAAAACCTTGCAATATGATAAGTGCAGCAAAGGAGACTCATTTCAATTTGCATTTATCTGGAGGAATGGGGTGCAGTTGGGCATGGCTATGCAACAGCATTCTCACTAGGGAGGGCTTCCTTTCTCCACTTTCACCCAGGATTTCCTGAGTCTCTAGCCAATCAATGGCAATGTTTAAATGGAGGCAGAGCTCCTCTTCCTGCCCATCTGGTCCCAAATAAACACACCGAAGCTTATAATAATCACTAAATGCTCAGTTAGATGTTCATGCTTATTATTAAGTAGCTCTTACTTTTAAATTAACCCATTTCTATTAATCTATGTATTGCCACATGGTCCATGGCTTTACCATTCTCTGGCATCTTGCTCCTTAGGCATCTGGCTCATGTCTCTCTGGACTCTGCCTTCCTTCATCCCAGTACCCAGTTTGATTGTCCTGCCTAATTTTATCCTGCCTCGCTATTGGCCTAATAGCTTTATTATTAACCAATGTGAGTAATATATATATTAACAGCATACAGAAGAACCAACCCATAGCAGCAATGCCCTTAGGATACAAAGGAGACAGGGCACACACCTCTTTGCTTATGGGAGGCCTGTGCTCCCAGGGTGATGCTAATGCTCTGTGGATGCTGATCATACTGGTACAACAGGCAGCTATACATGCTTTCATCCGATATGGAATCTTCCTGCAACGTGTGCTTTAGAGAGTATGTCCCATCAGAGTTTCTGGTGGCCTGAGAGAGCTCAGGAGTCAGGATGTTGTGCCCATTCTTAGCCCAGGTGAGTTGCACGTTTTGGGGGTAGAAGTGGTTTACATGGCAAGTCAGGTTCACTCTTTGATGCACATGATCACGGATTTCCGGGGGCTCAGTGGTGATCTTCAGTGTGGGGATAACTAGAGAGGAACAATAAGTGAACCGGGGTGAAATCTTGGTACTGTCTTATTTCCCTGTCCCAGGGTTAAAATTTTGTTTTAGATCAATTGGTTTATTGGTGGAGTCCCAAGAACTCCAAGATGACCTTGAACTCACTATGTAGCCGGGGATGACCTTGAGGTCCTGATCCATCTGCCTCCACTAAGCCATCCCTTTAGCCCTTCTTTTCTTTTCTTATCATCCAGCCAGTTGAATTTGTGCTGCCCATATACTCATGGGTTTGGGACAGTGGAGCATGCTTGACCTACCACGGCCACACCCATAAAGAAATCTCACTCTCATTTCTTCAGAGAGTACAAGCTGTCAGGAGGTCATAGCTAGAAGGCAGGGGTTCATAAGGACCTCTATTTCATGCTGAAATGTCAAGTGGCTTGTTCTCGTCCAATTCTTATACAGGTGTTGTGAGTTCACAAGTGAAGAGAGTTCACAAGTTCACTCTCTTTTTAAATAAACAACTTTGCATATGTTTCATGTAAGACAAATAGGGAGAAGTATGAATATTCATGAAACACAGCTGGAAACACATGGGTATCTAATCTGGTCAGAGTTAAATATTCCATATTTTGACATTGTGACATATACTTATAAGAATTATTAAAATGAACTGCCCCACAAGAACAGGCAATCTATAATCACAACACCTACAACAGTGCCTAGCACACAGTAGCTGTTCATTGTTTATTGAATGAATAATATTTTACACAATACCAGAGATTTTCCAGAACTCAGGATCCTATGCATAGAAGACAAACAAGTACTCCAAGATGGAAGTACATCCTCAGGCCTGTTTTTTACTTATTTTATTCTATTTCATTAAGTTGCCCAGGCTGGCCTTGAACTCAATCTTAACCCTGAGTGGACTGGAACTTGTTATATCTCTGCCTCTTCCCCAATGAGCTTAGGTTACATGCTGTATATCACAATCTCCAGCTAATAATAAATATTTAGAAATTTTAAACATTAGCTATGCTACAAATAGGACAAATATGTTTAGAGAGGGATGCTAGGTCCATACAATAGCAAGTCAAATATTCATAAACAAATTACAGTGTGTTAGGTATGGTTCTTGGTTTTCTAGAAGAACAACTGGTTTAAGTTTCAGAGAAGACTTACAAAGTAGGTGTTGGTTTTATTCCTAATTTTTAAGGAAACTAGTGCACAGAATATTTAAGACACATGAGCAATGTTCTGCAGCCTATGAAATGATAAATTTAAGATCAAAGACCAGCTGTCTAGTACCTGGAACCTGTACTTTTAATCCCTATTCATGTGCTCAAGGTTGTCAGTGATCAATTTCTAATCCCCATTTGTAAAATGGGGCGTTGTTTAAAACCTCCATGCTACCAGTGTGGCACCACCACATATATCAATGATCACTCACCTAGGAGCGCTTGAGAGAGATTGATGGTCATTTTTAGGGGCTCATTGATGTCCCCATGGGTGACTTCACATGTGATCTGAGAAAAGATATCTTGTTTGACCAATGTCACTGATGACTTGCTTGTGACATAGTAAACATCTCTGCTGATAGGCACCACTTGTGGGGCCGAAGTTGGATGTCTATTATTGTTCTTAAACCAGTTAACACTGAGGTTCCTGGAGCGGAAAAGGCCAGCGGTGCAGGTAAAAGGCACTGAATTAGAAGTGGCTGTCCTCTGCTCTGGGCCCTTCAGAGAGATGAAAGGCTTCCCACCTATAAAAACAAAAACAAACAAACAAACAAAAACCAGTTGTGAGTACCTTCTCAATGTTGGAGGAACCAGTATAGAACACTATGTGAACTCTACTAAGGCCTGTCCCGTGAGAAATGAAAATTGTCCTTTCTCCTGAGGTCACTCTTTCAGAGATATAGAGCAATATATACAGGGCTCACCAAGTCAAAATGCAGTCCCCTGTCCCTATGCTCAAGGGAGAAGATACTACCCATGATATCTGACTTTGAGGAGAATGCAAATGCACCATAATGAACAATCAGTAAATAAAATATGACTACTATGGGAGAATGAACATCCTCAGGAAACTCAACATGTATAGAGATAGAAAAATGAATAGTCAATCTAAAAGGGTGGTCACAAAGGACATTTTGAGCTAAAACAAACAAACAAAAAATGTGGGTTATAATGGTCCATGATGTTATTCCCAGCACTCAGGAGATAGAGGCAGGCAGATCTCTGTAGAGAGGCATGCACGGCCACGCCTCAAAGATGGCACCGGCGTCCGGCTTCCGCCTTCCCGATGGCAGGTGTTCTCTGGGATAAACAACTCCTTATTTGGCTTGGGCGTGGAATCTGGCTTGCTTGCGTATGTCTGACCCTATCGGCATTGTCCACATGGCACTACGGGGTTGGTTGCCCAGTGGCTATAAAGGGCGTGGGCTGGCTTTTCCCAGAGTGAGAAGATGGCTTTCCCCAGGAACAGAAGATTGTTCAAGGTTCCTGAATAAACTGCTTGGAGAAGAACCTGGTGTTGCGTCTTCCTTGCTGGTCGAGGCGGATGCGACAATTGGTGGCCTGTACGGGGAACCTTTAAGGCTCAGAACTCTTCGCAGTCAGGGCAGTGCACTGGTAAGTCCCCAGGTAAGGTGAGGATCCACGACAAAAGTGGGAAAACGTAGAGCCGCGACAAAAGCAGACGGGAAAATTAAGTAGAGCCGCGACAAAAGCGGACGGGAAAATTAAAGAGTAGAGCCGCGACAAAAGCGGACGGGAAAATTAAAGAAAGTGAAAGCAGGTGAAGGCAAAAGTGCTGCTAGTATCATGGGCGCAACTTGTTCGCACCCAATTTTTCTGGCTTTTAACGAGCTGCTCCTTTCAAAGAAATTAAAGATTAAGAAGAGTAACCTGGAGGTTTGGAGACAGGTTAGAACTGAAATGCAGCTAGCTTGCCCAGTGTTTTTCAATGCCCAGACTCAATAGAGATACCATGAACCTTTGGATTTTAAGGTCATCAAGTCTCTAGTGGATCTGTCTGGGATGAAAATAAGATACGTGAGCTTGTAGAAATTCTGTCTTGTTAAATCTGTGTTAAGAAATCTTTAGGTGTTTGCTAAGTTAAATATATGCTAATGGTAGCCCTATGTAAGTTTGTAAAATAGATCCATAGAGTTCCTTTAAGAATATAAGCTTGCAAGAAGTATCTAAGGTAGTCTTAAGACATGTAGTAATAAGCTTGTAAGAAGTAAAGATGTTAGTTGTAAATGTAAGTTTAAATAAGAAATAAGATGGAATGAATAGAAGTATATAAGAAGTAATAAGAAATATGTTTGCTAAAGTAGTTCTATAGTTTCATTAAAGAGTATAAATAAGTAGATGTTAATATGTTATATGTGAGTTTGTAAAAATGTGTAAATGTTGAGTGTGAGTTTAGGCTTAAGCACATGTTATATGTGAGTTTGTGAAAAGGTGTAAATGTTGATTGTGAATCTAAGCTTAATGTATGTGGTGAAAGAACCTGAGACATACAGAAGTTAGTGTCCTAGAAGACTGCAAAGCAGGCAGTCTGAGCGGTTTTCAAAAGCTCCAAAAGCCGCTAAGAATGGCGGACGCCAGAACCAGCACAACAAGGCATCCGCAGCTGAGATCTGTGGAAAATCAATGCAACAGAGAAAAACCTGAGCTAACAGCAAAAATGGTGCTATTTAGAATACTACTGTACCTAGAAAGGTCTCTGTCTGTGAGAACAAAAGTTGCAGAGACGCTTGTTTGAACTTTTTGAACTTAAAATGAGATAAAACTATATGCTTTATTAACTGGGGCCCTCAGCCTCAGGGCCGGCAAATATATGAGGCAGTGGAGAATCAGGAGCAAGGCAGGAGGTTCTGTTTGTGTTTTCCCACAGGACCGGCTAGACCCTATCTGGGTACCTGAATGATTGTTGCGACGGGCCCCTCAGATGGAGAGACGTGATGACACCCCGGAAGCTGATGTGCCTGATTCTGACAAGCGTGCCAGCGGGAGCAGCTGAGGATCGACTCACAAGTGGAACCTGGTTGGTGGAGTTTGATAACCTACCTGACTCAGATCCTGCGCAATGAGATCATTGTGGTCAACTCCACCCGTGTGCACCTGGCCTCCGCTGCGGAAATGATGTCTTGGCTATGAAATTCTATCACCTTTTTAAAGGAGTGGGTGGGATTAGGTGCCCTGGCATGCCTACTGGTACTTGTCTCCCTGATGTGCCTGTGGTGCATTGTTCGTTTAAGGGTTTCTCAGCGCAATGCAGCCATGATTATCCAAACCTTTACAGCCATAGAGGCTGGACAGTCTCCCCAGTCCTGGCTGGCTGCATTAAAAGCTTGATCGCGTAGGATTCGAGGCTAGTGCACTGCACTTGGGTCTAGCTGTATTGCAAAACCCAAGAAGAGCAAGTCTAATTGCATGTGGGTTGATACCCTAATCCCCACATCTGCAAAAAAGGGTATCGGACGGGTCAAGTGTTCTCTGGGTGGATGACACCTGGACTAACACCAGTACAATGTCCAAGTTGTATTTTGGCAGAGATTAGACCTCTGCTCTTGCCTGCTGCTTAAAACAATAAAGGGGGAACTGTAGAGAGCCGTGCACGGCCGCGCCTCAAAGATGGCACCGGCGTCTGGCTTCCGCCTTCCCGATGGCAGGTGTTCTCTGGGATAAACAATTCCTTATTTGGCTTGGGCGTGGAATCTGGCTTGCTTGCGTAGGTCTGACCCTATCGGCATTGTCCACGTGGCACTACGGGGTTGGTTGCCCAGTGGCTATAAAGGGCGTGGGCTGGCTTTCCCCAGAAGTCAGAAGATGGGAGTGAGAAGATGGCTTTCCCCGGGGTCAGAAGATTGTCTCAAGGTTCCTGAATAAACTTCTTGGAGAAGAGCCTGGTGTTGCGTCTTCCTTGCTGGTCGAGGCGGACGCGACAGATTTCTGAGTCCAAGGCCAGCCTGGTCTACAGAGAGAGTTCCAAGGCAGCCAGGACTGTTACACAGAGAAACCCTGTCTCAAAAAACCAACAAGACAAAACAAACAACAACAGCAACTGAGGAATGAATAAAAATAATCTATGGAAGAGGACACAGTAATGTCATTTGGGGCCTGAGGAGAGAGAGTGCACATGCTTGGGTCATACCAAAGAAATGAACCATATGAAGCAGCTGTACAGCTCTTCAGCTGCAAGTCAGGCAGCAAGACTTTAGGAGGCTTAAGAAAATAGGTCTACTACAAGACTGCAACATTGATTTCAACATGTGCAGACCTAATTCTGTAGCTTGCACAGTCTTTTCTTGATGGATTTCTATGACTTACACCTACTCCTGCACTGTACCCATTCTCACAGGCTTAGTTTTGGATATGCAGCCTGTACACCACCTTTGCAGACTCAAAAATCCCTCATACATGTCACACACCGAACACTAGCTTCAGGCACATAACTCACATACCCTTTTGTCTAGGGCATCCTCTGACCCCCACCTGCACCAGTATTATGTCTACACTCACAGGCATGCCTCTGGACACTTACCTCACATACAGCCATTGCATACTGAGTTCCCCTGACCCACACCGACCCTGCATCCTCTCCACATTCCCAAACCTAATTCTACAAGAGCTGATCATACACCAGATATTCCCATCCTGTCTCCACTTATTCAGTCCCCTCACTGACCCAATCTAATGCAACCTAGAATCTCACAACAGACACACACCAAAGAAACAAGTCCACATGCCCAGGATACATGGCAAAAAACACACAAAAATATGAAAGGACAAGAAAGTATGTCTCTCTCTCCAAACCCACCAGCCCCACATAAATGCTCTCCAGGGTGAATCACATAGTTGAATCCCAGAACACAGAACTTAAAAGAACAATCATAAAATTTATCAAATAAATCATGAGACTTAAGGAAGACACAAAACCACAGCTCAATGAATTTGAAGAGGAAAACAATAAATGCACAAGAAAATATCTGTAGCTGAATTAAATGAGGAACAAAATCCAGAATTCAGTAAAGAGAGAAATATTGAAGAGAACTCAGACTGTAACAATGATAGAATTGAATAATCAATAACACAACTAGAAAACTCGGGGAAAGCCTTACCAATAGGATGGATCAAGTAGAAGATAAAATATCATGTCTTGGAGGTAAAGTAGAGGAATTAGAACACTCAATCAAATAATAATTATAAAAAATTTAAAGCACATAAAAGGAACATTCAGAAACTAAGGAACAACATAAAAAAGACCAACTCTTCTAATTATGGAAATAGATGAAAAAGAATCCCAAGTCACTGGCAAAGACCATATCGTCAACAATATCATAGGAGAAAACTGTCCCTAACTAAGGAAAGGTTTAACCACATAGATACAAGAGCACACAGTCCAGCAAATAGACAAGACCAGAAACAAAACTCCCCATGCGTGTTATAGTTAAAACATTAAATATACTGAACAAAGAGAGGGCACAAAAGCAGAAAGAGAAGCATTCCTGACTCACGTATGAAGGAAACCATATCATATTAACTGCTCATTTCTCAGCAGAAAATTCACAAGCCTGGAACAATGCTCTTCAGCTTCTAAAGGACCACAAATGCCAATCTAGATTGGCATCCGTACCCAGAAAATCTACTTGCCATTGGAAAAAAGCCTCTCTATTACAGAACAAGCCAAAATAATTCATGTCCATCAAAATAGCCCAGCAGAATAATGGGAGCAAGACTTCAACAGAAGAGAGAAATAAGCACCATCACGTGACTATAGAAAGAGGACAAGTGACCCCACAATTACCCCTTCCCTGGATCAGACAGCTAAGATCAGGAAAGAAACTGACAACAAAGGCAGATGAGGACATGGGAAAAGGGAAACCCTCAGTCATTGTTGATGGAATTGCAAACTTTGTTGTCCCTCAAAATCAGTGGAGAAAAGAAAAAACCTTATGGGGGAATTCTCAAGAAGCTAAAAATAAATAGGCTCTATGACAAGCTCTTTGGCATATGTCCAATGGATTCAACATCCTGCCCCACAGATACGTGCTCAACCAGGCTCAGTTTTGCTCTAGTCCCATAGTTGGGAACAGAAAACAACCTAAAGTTGGGAGCACATTCCATCCAAGGATGTTTCATTCAGCTTCATGCAGCCTGGCCTGTGACAAAGCACTCACTACTCCTAACATAGGGTCTCTCCCCTGGAGTAAGAAGGTTGCCCTTCTCCTGGGGACAGTTTTGGAGATTCTGAGCAGTGGTTTTCTTGTCATGCTGTGTGCACCCCTACTGTGCTCAGACTGTGAGTTGTATTCTAGGGTTCCAGCGACAAGAACCCTCCTTTCAAAGTCAAGTTGTAAGAGGAAGATGAGTAGTCCTGCAGTGACACAGGAAGACAGATGGTAGAGAGCAGTCCCCGGGCTCTGATGCCTTCCCCATGGCGCCTGATGGGTTAGAAATCATGGCCAGGTTCAGGGGCTCATTTCACCCACAAACCAACCCTGGGAGGATAGGAATGTTGCCTCTGCTTTCCGGGGGAGCAGAGACTCAGAGAGCTTTAGGAACTTGGTCCAAGTCACATAGTCTGTCAGTGACTGAGGAAGGTTTAGCAGGTTCACCTGACATTGGATCCAGGATTCATTACTCGGGTTAATTCCTCTCTCTCTCTCTCTCTCTCCCTCTCCCTCTCTTTCTCTCTTTTTCTGTCTCTTTCTCTCCCCTATCTATCACTATCTCTCTGTCCTTGTCCTTCTCTCCTCCCTCCTTCTCCTTTCCCTTCTCTCTCTCTCTCTCTCTCTCTCTCTCTCTCTCTCTCTCTCTCTTGAGACAGGATTTCTCTGCGTAGTTTTGGTGCCTGTCCTGGATCTCACTCTGTAGACCAGGCTGCCCTCAAACTCACAGAGATCCACCTGGCTCTGCCTCCCGAGTGCTGGGATTAAAGGCATGTACCACCACTGCCCGGCTCTCTCTCTCTCTTCATATATATATTTCATACTTCTAGACCTGATAGCCATGAGGTCCAGAGCTGACATCACAGAACCCAGACTCCTTCCTTACCACCAGGCACCCAGCCCCCCACCTCTATGTCACATGTTCTTCCTCTGATCCCTGAATCCCACTACCTCCCTGTCCCTAAAAGGGTCTACAGTATGGAAAAGGTGCCACAGCCCAGGAAAGTTCCCTGGGACTCAGCTCCTGTCTAGAACAGGATCTTGCCACCTCTGAGTGCTGCCCTGTGTGTTCTGAGGGTCTCCATGGCCAAGACTCACCTGTAAATGCTAACAGAAGTGTTGGCAGAACAGGCCCCAGGACCAGAGCCTTCCAAAGTGTAGAAGCCATGGTAAGAACGTGCTGGGTGACAAGCCTGGATGAAGCTCTTCATGAGCCCAGGAGCCTCTGGCTGATGTCTTCCCAACCTCGGCTGTCTTGTATATCTTTGTTGCCCACACTTAGCAGAACCTGGGCAGAAATTTGAGCCACAGTGAGGGAAGTGGTCATTGTGGCTAATATCTCTGTCCATCCCCCAAGACCACAGCCACAGAAAGTTTACCATGTTGCCTGGGTGCTGATTTTCTGGAACCCAATAAGCCAGACTAGGGAGGGATTGAGCTCACCCCCAGCATCTAGCCACAGGGCTGGTCTCTAATGCACTGAGCCTTAGATTGTCCCTTCCTGGAGGGACCAACACGTTCAACAGACATCACTGCCACTCAGAGTCTACTCTATTACAGCCCCAGGACAACTTCTGGAAATGTAGAATGGATGCTGAGTCCCAGAAAGGCAGGTACAGTGAACCTTGAGTACAACCAGATATGATGAAGACAGAACATGGGCTTTAAAACCCACCTCTTGGTCTCCACTCAACTGGGCTCATAAATGTTGCCTGGGCATTTCCTGTTGCTCAGAATCATATAATAGTCACCAAGCTACAGAAAAATGAACCCAAGACATAGCAGCTTGCTTCTCTCACCTGATAGGGAAAAGCTCTCCCCTGGGTTTCTCACTATCCCTTCCTCTGCTGTGTTTGACTTCTCAGTTGTTCACTTGGACATATGGTCTGGTTTGTTGTTTTGATGGCTTTGGTTTGGTTTGTTTGTCGTAGTAGGAACTGATGTAATGATTTTATGCATATTAAGTAATTATGCTATTACCGAGATACAACACCACCCTTAACTGATTTTATCTTCTTCCCCTATGAAAAATAATTTGACATGAAAGACACTGCATATCCTGGGTACATAGAAGAAATACCATAATAATAAGGAGACCCTTGGTGTCAGGTGTGTCCTCAGAAGTGATGATGAAGCAGGCCCACCTTCTGTCCCCTCTCATACCACATCCCACTCCCACTCCCCATAGTATCCACTCAGCTAATGTGGGAGGGGACTGAGTGGAATTATCAGCCTGAGAGGGAAACCTTTATGGAAGTTTCTCCCTTTCTTCCAACTACTACCACTCAACTAAGCAGGGCACTCCAAGAAAGAGAACTCCCAGAGACCCAGGTGCTCCCAGGAGGAAGAAGTGGGTTCTCTCTTCTGGTACAGGTTTATCGGACTGTATCTTCCTGCCCTGTTGATCAGGGGGAGAAAGGAGGAAGTGAGAAGAGGCAACCTAGTGGGGAAATACAATGGAAAGAGAACAGCCTGCTTCCTCAGGGCAGAGTGAGGGGGAGTGAGGGGGAGGGAGGTGGAGAAGCCTGTGTAAAGGAAGAACATATTCTGGGGTACTGGCTCCCCACAAGAGGTCCCAGAAGCAAAGATTCAGCATGGACTCCAATGTTGGAGCAGTTGAGCTGAGTCAGATAGCCTAATCCAGACAGGATGACGAAGGACACAGACCCTTTAGGGATGAAGGTATGGGTCACTTCTCCAGGAAAAGAGCCAAGACTTTCCTAGGTGCTTGCTAAGGGTCAAGGAAGTGCAAAATGGATAGTAGAGGAAGGTAATTACAAATACAACCTAAGGCCACGTGATTAGTTGCAGACCTAGGATTATAATTGACATGAGTGTTTCTATCATATCTTGCTAAGAAAGTATTTGTACAGATATTTGTGTTTTCCTTCAATTTCTTTATCATGTAATGGAACATCAATTAAGAGAATATCAGCGGTTCTCATGTTTAAATTTGAGATACAAAAACATGTCTCTCAGGAGACATTTTCCCCATTCTAAAATTTGTAATGCATTTGCAGTTGTATGAGGGATAGTTATATTAGACATAATTATGACCTGGTTGTAGATGTAACCGTCTTATTAAAATAGAAACACAGAGCCAAATGCAGAGATGAAAGCCCAGGAGGTCAGAGCAATAGCTAAGAGCTAAAAACCCTTTCTTACCCTTCACTGCCTCTGCTGTCCTTCCCCTCAGAAAGAGGCCTACTTCCTGTGTGTCTGTCTTTTTATTGACTTTCTGTTCTGCCTTCTCATTGGTTAAAAACCCAACCACATGACCTCCTTGTCACTGCCTGTCTATACAGACCTCTCCAGGTCTTCTATGGTTGGTATTGAGATAGAAGGTGTGTGTCTCCATGCTGGCTGTATCCTTAAACACACAGAGATCTACCTAGCTCTGCCTCCCAAGTGCTGGGATTAAAGGCATGCACCACCACTGCCCGGCTTCTGCTATGGCTTGCTATTAGCTCTGACCCCCAGGCAACTTTATTTATTAACATACAAATAAAATCACATTTCAGTACAAATAAATATCGCCATACCTGGTAAAACATATAATGCTTATCTTATTGTACATGGAATAGTTATACCATGTTAGTTATAGTTATTGTCTGGTTATTGTTATCATTTAGACATTAAGCATGACATAAGGAGACAGATTGTGTGTCAAGTTGACAAGGGGTGGACTTGTGATGGATATTCTTGGTTGTCAGCTTGAATACATCTGGAATTTACTTAAACCCAAGTGACTGAAGTCACCTGTGAGGGGTTTTCCTTAATTAAATAATTTGAAGTCAGAAGACCCACTTTTAATCCAGTTCTTTTGATGTGGGAAGAGCCACCTTTGATCTTGGCCATACCTTCTGCTGGCAGCCTCCATAAAGATATGGAAGAAGGAAGCTTGCTCTCTTTGCCTCCTTGTTCTCACTGGCAAGTCCATTAGGCTTGGAGCCTACTTCTTCAGAATTCCAGCACACAATGAAGACCAGCTGAGGCATCCAGTCTTTTGGACTGAACAATTACTGGATTCTTGAACCTTCTGTTGGTAGACAGAATGTGTGTGTGTGTGTGTGTGTGTGTGTGTGTGTGTGTGTGTGTGTCTCCATCCATCTCTCTCTCTCTCTCTATTGTAGCATGAATCTTAAAAGTTCTTATTAATAAAAACAAACCCAGGGCCAGGTATTGGGGTGAATGCTGGAAGATCAGAGAAGCAGATCAAGCCACAGCCACCTCACCTTGCCAATTCTTCAGCTGATTCTGTTTCCTCAAACTGGATGCCTCTCAGCTGAACTGTGGTGATCAAAAGCCTAAAAGCTTAACCAGCCTAGTTTCTGGTTTTCACGCCTTAAATACCTTTCTGCTTTCTGCTCTCACTTCCTGGGATTAAAGGCTCACTTCCTGGGATTAAAGGCATGAGTAACCATGCCTGGCTGTTTCCAATGTGGCCTTCAACTCACAGAGATCCAGATGGATTTCTGCCTCTGGAATGCTAGGATTAAAGGCATGAGTGCCACCATTTTCTAGCCTCTGTATCTAGTGGCTGTCCTGTTCTCTGACCCCAGATAAGTTTATTAGGGTGCACAATATTTTGGGGAACACAATACCACCACACTCTATCTCTCTCTCTGTTTGTCTATCTCTCTGTCTGTCTATCTGCCTGTCTATCTATCTAAAAGCCCATGGTGTGAACTATTTTACAAACTTAAGGAGACAAAAGCATTTGATTATCCTGATTCACCGGTTGTGAGAGGGACAGATTTGGTGACTTTGTATAGAAAACTTCTGACAATTTGTGGAAAAAAAGGAAAATCAACTCACTCCAGAAAGGGAACTCAGGATAGGCTGAAGTCACAATTCTACCAATGCCCAATGTGGCTCACTAATGAGGTTTTATTGGAATTACTAGCATGAGTATGGATGAGGGTCACTTACAAGGAATGGGGATAATGCAAAAGCAGCTGCATCACTAGGAAGCCCACTGAACATGGGTGATGACTCCCAGAACCCTGCAACCCCGGAGCTGCTGTGCTGCTTGCAATCTGCTCTACAGTCCAGAAGTCTCTCTCTAGCAACTGTCACTCCTGTTTACACTGTTGGGGAAGTGTTGTGTTTGTGTGTTTGTTTGTTTGTGACTGTTTTGGGGGGGCACCACCCAGCTCCCAAATAAATCACACACAGAGGCTTGTTCTTACTCATGAATGCTTGGCCTTAGCCTGGCTTGTTTCTAGCCAGCCTTCCTTAACTTAAATTATCCTGTCTACCTTTGGCCTCTGGGCTTTTCCTGTTCTCTTACTTCTGTAAATCTTACTCTTACTCCATGGCTTGCTGTGTAGCTGGGTGGCTGGCCCCTGAAGTCCTCCTCCTTCTCAGGCTACTTCTCTTTCCTCCCAGATTTCTGCCAGCCCCACATATCCTTTCTCCTGCCTTGCTGTTCAGCTCTTTATTAGACCATCAGGTGTTTTGGACAGGCACAGTAATGCAGCTTCACAGAGTTAAACAAAGACAGCATAAACAAAAGTAACACACCTTAAAATAATAGTCTACAACAGGGAAGGGTCTCCAAGAATCTTAGTCTCAGGCATGACCTTTGTTTCTCTCCTGTTTATGGCTAGGGAGTCTCCCTTCCCCTCCTGGAGGAAATATTCCTTTGTAGGGAATGCTGCAATTCCAGGAAACATATCTTAAAACACAGGGACAAGGCTCCCCAAAGCACACCACAACCAAGGCCCAGGAACCAGACATCATTTCTGTGACCCTCAAAGTTCTTCAGGAAAATTTCTGAGTACTCTAATGTTTTTGCAAACCTGACATAGAACTCAGGTACAGTTTTTCCTGGCTTTATTTTATATTGTTGTATTATTTTGGCCCAGTCAGTAGTTTGTGGGAATAATTTTGGTATCAGATCAGAAAGATGATTTCTTAACCCACTGCTAGCATTTTTAGCATCTGCATCTATTTTACAAAAGTCCCCAGGGAGTGTGGGGTGGAGGATGGGGAGTGGGGGTGGGGAGTGAGGGGGGAATGGGGGTGAAAGGGTAGTGGGTAGGGGAGGTATAGTGGTATTTGCTCCGCCCAGGACCTTGGGCTATATGCCTGAATGAGGCAGTGCTTCTTGCATCAGAGGTCACCCACAACAGCAGGAAGCACCGCCTCCTTCAGGCATGTATATATAGCCCAAGGTTCTGGGCGGAGCAAATGCCACTAAGCAGGAGGGGGTTCCACTCTGTCAAGCAACGCCATTCTTCTGCCTTACTCCCTGAAAGTAATAATTGGATTAATTGACATAGGCTGGAAAACCTTGGTCCATGTGCTAATAAAATAATATGAAATTCTTTACCAAATTCTAGAGCTCCCTCATATGGGTGGGAGAAGCCCATAATCAAAGATGTCAGCTCCCTTTTGTCCAGGGAGTATAGACAATATGTGAGACCCTCTCCCTGTCAGCTTTAGTTTTAAGGGAGCTGTAATAATATTTTCTTTCTGCTATAGAATTTTGTTCCTCTTGAGAATGGCAGGAGTCTCTCTGGGAGTTGCTAGGGAGAGAGTAGGAGGGAAGGCTGGCACAGGAGGAGAAAGCTGAAGTTCTGTTAGAGGGGACGGGGACGAGGGGACAGAGGGGACAGAGGGATAGATGGCAGCAGAGGGCTGAGACGTGTTAAGTACTTCAGTGTTTATCTTTACTTTTCACACGCTCTCCAAGATTTTCTTTCTGGTCTCCTGTTCCTCAAATGCCTTTCTTTAATTCTGATACTGTTTTTGTTGTGGCATATCCACCAGAGACAACTGCTCCAACATGGGTTTAAGCTGAAAGAAAGTCTTTATTAGCTGGCTGGCGACTACACTGAGTGTTCAGGATCCCAGTGTAGCCTGAGCCTTCCTCAGGATGAGCTTTTAATCACAAAAATCATGTCCTGGGTTGACATACTTCAGTCAACAAGAACAGTTAGCCAGAAGTGGAACTACAGCAGCCAAAATGCAAGGTTAGTACATTTACAGACTGTCCCGGGACTATGGACTTGATGGATTAGGTCTTTGTTTTTGTTATGCCAAGTTGGCTGTCTACATGTTGAGTTTTATGGCCTGAATGGTACTTCCATCATGGAGTCAGTTGTGCTAAGCTTTGGGGCCTACTGAGGTCTGGGGCCCTGTTACATTTTCAAAACGTTTTCTATTCATTTTCTGTAAATTAATAATTTTATTGTTTCTTATCTTAGATCAGTGATTCCAACCTTCCTAATGCTATGACCCTTTAATACAGTTTCTCATGTTGTGGTGACCCCAACCATAAAATTATTTTTGTTGTTACTTCATAACTGTAATTTCGCTACTGTTATGAATCATAATGTAAATATCTGTGTTTTCTCATGGTCTTAGGCGACCCCTGTGAAAGGATCCTTAAATATCAAGGGGTCACAACCCACAGGCTGAGAACCTCTATCTTAGAAGCTTTTAAAATAGTCTACTCATTCATTGTCTTTTGTTTTAATATCTAAGGCAAAGTTTTATGTGCAGAAACACCAGTTTAGGAATATTAAACGTTCCCCACTGAGGGAAACTTAAAGCCAGGTTATCACTAATTACATCTCCCTATTATTTTCCAAATACTTGCAAGTTGAAAGTCTTGTAATTATACATAAAGCTGGCTGGAGTACCAGATAGCAGTTTATCTCCAAGCATTCACTCATTTTGGGAAACCTTGTTTTATACATACGCTTTTGTTTTCTCCTGAAAATTGGACTGTCAATTCTGGCTAGGGTATATGTGTTTTAGGTCAGTCTTACCTGCTACTTTTGGGGTTGACTTTCTCCCACCCCCCAGCCTTCCCCCCAAACCCCTCCATTTCTACCTCCTCCAAGGCAAGGTCTCCCATGGGGAGTCAGCAGAGCCTGGTACATTCAGTTGAGGCAGGTCCAAGCCCCTCCTCCCTGCACTGAGGCTGTGCAAAGTGTCTCACCATAAGCACTGGGTTCCAAAAAGCCAGCTCATGCACTAGGGACATGGTATGTACTCACTCATAAGTGGATACCAGATATAAGGCAAAGGATAACCAGACTGCAACGCGCAGCTCCAGGGATGCCAGCTAGTAAGGAGGACCCTAGGAAAGACACAAGGATTGTCCAGTGATGGAGAAATGGATGAGATCTACAGGAGCAAACTGGGGGTGGGGGGAATGGAGGGCAAGGGTCGGGGAAAAGAGAGCTTAGGGGAGCAGGAGGTTCGAACTGGATCAGGAACAGAGTGGGAGAACAAGGACAGAGATACCACGGTAAATGAAAACATCATGGGAATAGGGAGAAACAGAGTGCTAGGTAGGTATTGAGGAATCCACAAAGGTGACTCCACTATAGACTACTGGCAACGGTCAAGAGGGTGCCTGAGCTGTCCTACTCTGGTGATCGGATGGCTGAAAACTCTGTCATCATAGAACCCGCATCCAGTGACTGATGGAAGCAGATGCAGAGATCCATGGCCGGGTCCCAGGTGTAGTTCCAGGAGTCCAGTCTATAATACTCTTACTTTGCTGTGTATTTATGTGGTTTAGGAATCAGGGTAAATACCTAAATACCTGTAGCCTTGTAAAACGAATTGGGCAATGTTCCTTCTGTTACTATTTTTTGGAATAATTTGAGGAATATTGGGGATAACTCTTTTTTGAAAGCCTGGTGGAATTCTGGTCTTCGTCTTTTTTTGGTTGGGAGACTTAATTACTGCTTCTAGTTTACTAGGCACTATAGATCTGTTTAAATTACTTATTTGATCTTGATTTAACTTTGGTAGCTAATCTATATCAAGAAAATTATCCATTTTATATGTTCCAACTTGGGGGAGTACAGGTTTTTAAAGTATTTCCTTATGATTCTCTGGATTTTCCCCATGTCTGTTCTTATGTTTCCCTTTTTGTCTCTAATTTTGTTAATGTGGATCTTCTCTCTCCACCTTTTAGTTAAATTGGCCAAGGGTTTGTCAATATTATTGATTTTTCTCAAGGAACCAACTCTTTGTTTTATTATTCTTTGTATTGTTTTTTCTGTTTGTTTGTTTCTATTTTATTGATTTCAACCCTGAGTTTGATTATTTCTTGCCGTCTACTTTTTTCAGAGTGTTATTACTTCATTTTTTTCTAGAGATTTCAGGTGTGCTGTTAAGATCTTTCCATTTTTTTAATGTAGACATTTAGTGCTATATGAACTTGAATCTTAGAACTGCTTTCATTGTGTACCCTAAGTTCGGGTACATTGATTTTTCATTTTCATTCAGTTCTAGAAAGTTTTTAATTTCTTTCCTGACCCATTTTTTATTCAGTACTGAGTTGTTTGGTGGTATTGTTTTCCCCAAAAATATTGTGTACCTTAATAAACTTATCTGGGGTCAGAGGACAGAAAAGCCACAAGATACTTAGCCTAGAAAATGTTAGCACACGCCTTTAATCCTAGCATTCCAGAGACAGAAATCCCTCTGGATCTCTGTGAGTTCAAGGCTGCATTGGAAACAGCCAGGCATGGTGACACACACCTTTACTCCTAGAAAGCAGCCTTTAATCCCAGGGAGTGGTGGTAGAAAGCAGAAAGGTTTATAAGGCATGAGGACCAGAAACTAGCAGCATTTGCCTAGTTAAGCATTTGGCTGGTTAAGCATTCAGGCTTCTAGCAGCAGTTCAGTTGAGAGCCATTCGGATAAGGACACAGAAGCTTCCAGTCTGAGGAAACAGGACCAACTGAGGAATTGGCAAGGTGAGATAGCTGTGGCTTGTTCTGTCTCTCTGATCTTCTAGTATTTCACCCCAATACCTGCCTCAGGTTTGATTTTATTAATAAGAACTTTTAAGATTCATGCTACAGAGTTGTTCTGTTTCCATGAGTTTGTAGGCTTTCTGTTGTTTTTGTTGTTGTTGAAATCCAGCTTCAATCTGTGGTGGTCAGAGAGGATACAGAGTGATATTTCAATTTTCTTGTATCTGTTGAGGATTGCTTTGTGTTCAAGTATGTGGTCAGTTTTGGAGAATGTTCCATGAGCTGCTGAGGAGATATATATATATATTTGTATTTGGGTGAAATGTTCTGTAAATATTTGTTAGGTCCATTTGGTTTATGATATCAGTTAGCTCCAGCATTTCTCTATTAATTTTTTGTCTGGATGACCTGTCTATTGCTGTGAGTGGAGTATTGAAGTCTTACACTATCTGTATGTGTGGTCAATATGCGATTTAAGCCCTAGTAATGTTTCTTATATGACCTTGAGTGTTCTTGGGTTTGGTGCATAGATGTTAAGAATTGCAATGTCATCTTGGTAGATTTTTCTCTTTGATGAGTATGTAATGTCCTTCCCTATCTCTTCTGATGGTTTTTTTTTAAGTTTCTTTTGTCAGATATTAAAATGGCTACACCAGTTTGCTTCTTAGGTCTGTTAGCTTTGAATATGTTTTTCCATCCTTTTACCCTGATGTATGTCTGTGTGTTTCTTGGATGCAGCCAAAGGTTTTTAAATCTATTCAGTTAGTCTGTGTCTTTTTATTAGGGAATTGAGACCATAGGTGTTGAGCGATATCACTGAGCAGTGTTTGTTGATTCTGTCGTTTTGTCGTGGTGGTGTGGGTTTTCCCCAACTTCCTTTAATTTGATGGTCTGATTTTATTTATTCCTTGTGTTGTCTTGGGTGTGGTTACCCACTTCAGGTTGAAGTTTTTCTTCTAGTGCCTCCTGGAGGGCTGTATTTGTAGATTGTTACTGCTTAAATTTGGTTTTATCATGGAATGTCATTTTAAAGGGACCCACAGTTGAGAGACTTTGAACTTTTAAAGAGATTTGGAATTTTACAAAGACTTCGGATTTTAAAAGAAACTGAACATTTTAAAGAGACTGAATTTTTAAGAGTTTGAATTTTTAAAGACTGTGGGTCCTTTAAAATTTGGGATGTTTATATTGCAATGTGGATATTAGTGTGTGATCTTGGAAACGAACAAGAAAGGAAAGGTTGTGGCTGAACAGTGATTTGTTTGTGAGTTGAGCTGACAAAGGGGCCATTGGGCTGCTTAGTTTTATGTCAACTCCACACAAGCTAAGGTTGTTGAAAAGGAAGGAACCACAGTTGTGAAAACATCTCCTTAAGACTGGGCTGTAGGCAAGCCTGTACGGAATTTTCTTAACTCGTGATTGGTGTGGGAGGGCCCAGCCCATTGTGTGTGGGGCCAGCCCTGGGCTTGTGATCCTGGTTCTATTAAAAAATTGGCTGTTCATGCCATGAAGAGAAAGCCAATAAGCACCACCCCTTGATAGCCCCGGCCTCCAGGTTCCTGCCCTGCTCGAGTTCCCGTCCTGATTTCTTCAAGGGTGAACAGGGATGTGGAAGCATAAGCCAAATAAACCCTTTCCTCCCCACGTGGCTTTGGTCATGGTGTTTCATCACAGCATTAATAACCTTAACTAATACAGGACTTTAGGATGGTATGTTTAATAATTAAAGTTTATTGAAATTCCTAATGTGATAATGATCTATTCATGGTAACAAAAAACGAACTTGAGAAATTGTTAGTTTTTTAAGAGCTAGGTGTGCTGCCATACACCTTTAATCCCAGCGCTTGGGAAACAGAGGCAGGCAGGTCTCTATAAGTTCGAGGCCAGCCTGGTCTACAGAGCAAGTTCCAGGACAGTCAGGGCAACATAGAGAAACCCTGTCTTGAAAAACAAACAAAAAATGTGTTTAATCCAGATAATCACTCAAGTTTTTTATTCCTTTGTTAAACTTTAGCCACTTGGGAAACCTGCCTGAGCCATAACAAAGCCAAGACTTACTTATTTAAAACTCTTTCTTTTGTTTTGTTTAGACATTATCTAACTGCTATACAGAGTTTAAAGCATAAGACTGGTAATGCCATCCTGCTGTGGGATATCTTTCTGTATGCTGTGAATATGTGTGGCTACCATTGGACAATAAATAAAGCTGTTTTGGCTTATGACAAGAAAGCTTACAGCCAGGTGGGAAATCCAAGCAGAGATACAGAGAGAAGAAGGACGGAGTTGGGAGAGATGCCAGACGACCTTCAAAGGATGTCCAAAGCAACAAGATGCCAGCAGACCCATAATGCCATGGCCATGTGGCAACATATAGATTAATAGAAATGGGTTAATTTAAGATGAAAGAGCTAGCTAGCAAGAAGCTGAAGCCATAGGCCATGCAGTTTGTAATTAATATAAGCCTCTGAGCAGTTATTTTATAAGCAGCTGTGGGACCAAGGGTGGGAGAAATTTGTCCAGACCTTGGGGCCGGGCGGGACCAGAGAAACTTCCCACTACACCATCCTTCTGGGTGTTTAGCAAATCTTGAAGGCTACACAAATGGGAAAGAGGGTCAAAGAGGACACTCAATATTTGGGCCCTTGAGATCCATGGTGAGCCAGGACCCTGGGGACATTGAGACCCCCCCCCATTAGTTGCCCATCCTTTTGATCAGAGAAGCCATTGGGTCTACAGAGATTAAACTCTAGCCAAAGGGCATCCTACAAGAAAGAAAGTCACTGGAGTCCTCAAGTTACATGTGATACAGTAGAGAAGCTGTAATATATGGGGTCTATACCAGTCCTAAACATGTATGTGAGGGACATGCAACTTACCATTGAAAAGGGGGTTATAAAAACTAAAATAAATACAGATGGCGATGGGCTAGATCTTCAGATAGACAACGGCCTTCCCCCTCCTAGCTGCTACTGCTGATAATGTGGGTAAAATTATCTGTCTCCTGCTACATGCAAAAGGGAAACATTGCTACTGCCTGGGGCAACCACAGAGCAGATGGAGAAACAGAACTAGTGACTTCCCCAACATGGGGGTGGGGGTGGGGAAGAACCCACATTTGTGACAAGCTACATTAATTTACAGCCTATTAAGTGAATGGGACCCCAATTACAACAAGAAATGGCTGTTTAAGACTGAAAATGGGGACTATTGAACATTTAAAGACGGGAAGATAGCCATCCCTGAGGCCATTGCCCTTGCATTTGTTCAATAGCTCCATCAGGGGACTTATGTCAGCCAGGCATAGTTCTCCAAACTATGTTGGACTGACACTTTTATGTTCCCTGGCTTGCCAGAATACCCGACGAACTCATGAACAGTGTGACCCTGTGCCCGGAATAACTCCTGACAGTGACTTAGTACCCTCCCCAAATACAGAATTTTAGAAAAGCCCAATTTAAAAAAATTGTTGTTGACTTTACAGAACTTCCCCAAATCAGGACTTACAAATGCTTACTTTGTACTTTCTCTGGCTGGATAAAAGTCTTTTCTACTCACACAGAAAAGACTTATGTGGTAACCCAGCTTCTAGAAGAAAAGGTCTCACACAGAAAAGATGTATGTGGTAGCCCAGCTTCTAGAAGAAAAGGTCCCTAGGTTTGCAATTCCTATTGTTATAGGGTCAGACAATGGGCCAGGACTTAGGGCAAACCCTACAATACCTTACTATATAAAAGACATAATGCTGATAGAGTTCACTTTGGTTTTACTTTTGCTAAGTATGCTGATAAGAATTAGATATGAAGAACTAAATACTTTGATAAAATCGATTAAATGTAAAATCCATGATGCTTGCATGTCAGGACATCCCCAGGCTAAAATAGTACTCCTTCCTTGGATGGGACACAGACCCCACTGGAATAATTGCATGATAGGTGTTGCATGTTACAGAACAAGAACACGGGGAAACAAGGCTTGCCAAAACCTGTTGCTCCTGCTCCCGGCTGTACAGGCAGGGCCACTAGACCCCTCCTTACCAACGGAGGTGAGCTACTTCTCAAGTCTCATATAACAGGAAGATGGATTCTTTTGCCCAGTGGGGGATTTTGGAGCCAGTACCCACACTATGAACATCTCAAATGAGGGAAGGGCAGATGATAAGTACTCTGGATTCATCCCACAAGCGGAAATATGATAGTGCTATGGACAAGGGAATGTTTAACCCAAGCCTACCACCAGACTGCTGGGACCTGAACACTGGCTCATTGGTAGTACCCTTTACCCTGGCCCTCCATTCTCCTCCTCTTAGCAAAGCTAATCCCAGGAATAGAGGACCATACCCAAGTCCTTTGCTGTCTATATTGTTCTCCAAAGTTGTACCATGCTTTGCAGTGCAGCATTTTGAACACATTTTCTAACAGCACAATTACAAAGCCAACCCAACCACATAAGAACGCAAAGTCGAGACAGGGGTGAGGGGGTGGGGGGTGGGGGTGGGGGTAGGTGGGGGTGGGGGGTGGGGTGCATCCCTTTAATCCCAGCACTCAGGAGGCAGAGCCAGGTGGATCTCTGTGAGTTCGAGGCCAGCCTGGACTACAGAGTAAGTGCCAGGAAAGGCTCCAAAGCTACACAGAGAAACCCTGTCTCAAAAAAAAAAAAAAAAAAAAAGAACATAAAGTCAAGCTCTGACTCCTCAGAATATGGCACAGAATCCCTTTCATTGCACGAAAAATCCAGTGAGACCCCTGCTGGAAATGCTTGCTTGTTTTTAAATCTTTCCCTATTATGATAAATGTGGCAGAGATGATTCCCTGGCCTCAACACAAGAGAATGAAGCCAGCTTCTTGCAACTGGGAATGTGTTCCTGACCTGTCAACACCGTGTAAACTGACTATCCGGAGAGGCCAAGCTTTGATGCCAGAAGACCCAGAGAGACCGGAGGATCATGAGATGTCTGCATCGTTGCTCTGGCTACTCTGGAAGCTAACTAGACTACGCACAGTGAAAGTGTGAGGATTTAACTACCTACAGAAACAAATCATTTTTCATTTCTATATACTGCGCTCCTTGACATTATCTACATTTGTTTTAATCTCTGCTGTAGGCCTGACTGCCACAGCACCAGCAGACAGGAAACATGACAAAAAGCTTCTGTTGGCTCCTAGATGAGTAATGGTTGGGAAACATTTCTGTCGCTTTTGTTTTCCTTCTAATAGTTTTTGAGCGCTCTCTCTGGAAGACTTTTTAAAAAGACATGAGTAGCCAGGTGGTGGTGGCGTATGCCTTCAATCCCAGCACTCAAGAGGCAGAACCAGGTGGATCTCTGTGAGTTCAAGGCCAGCCTGGTCTACAGAGTGAGATCCAGGACAGGCACCAAAACTACACAGAGAAATCCTGTCTAAAAAAAAAAAAAAAGACATGAGTAAATATATATTATACATAGTACATAGTATTTGTGTGTGTGTGTGCGTGTGTGTGTGTGTGTGTGTGTGTGTGTGTAATTCTTAAAAAGCTTCTGTTAACATTCTTTTGTCTTTTTTCATTGTTAATGACTGAGCTCCCTAAGCCAGTCACAATATTTTTTGACATATATAAAACAGACTATGACAAACCATGTGCTAACCTTACCTTAGAACAAGGATCTATCCAAACACACACACACACACCAAGGAGTTCTGCCTTCCAATACTTGGAGATTCTTGGTGAGTAAGTGCAGCTCCTGTACTAGAAACCCTGTCCAGATATGTTGATACAGTTATATTTCTTAAGGTACCTGGATGCCGCCACTGGAGATGTTAGACGATGCTATTTTGACTTTGTGCTGGCTAGTCCTACGTCAAGTTGACGTAAGTTAGAGTCATCTGCAAGGAGGGACTCTCATTTGAGAAAACGCCTCCATAATATATAGGGCTGTCAGTAAGCCTGAAGGACATTACTTTTTTTTTTTTTTTTTTTTTTTTTTTTTTGGTTTTTCGAGACAGGGTTTCTCTGTGTAGCTTTGCGCCTTTTCCTGGAACTCACTTGGTAGCCTAGGCTGGCCTCGAACTCACAGAGATCCGCCTGGCTCTGCCTCCCGAGTGCTGGGATTAAAGGCGTGCGCCACCAACGCCCGGCCTGAAGGACATTTCTTAATTAGTGATTGATGTAGGAGGGCCCAGCCCCTTGTGGATGGGGCAACTCCTGGGCTGGTAGTCCTGGGTTCTATAGGAAAGTAGACTGAGCAAACTACAGGAGCAAGCTAGTAAGCAGCATTCTTCCATGGCCTCTGTAGCAGCTCCTGCCTCCAGGCTCCTGCCCTGACTTCCCTCAGTGATGTAGTGAGACCTGAGAGCTGTAAGATGAAATAAACCCTTTTGGACATGGTATGCATTCACAGTAATAGAAACCCTAGTTAAGAGAGACTCTGAAAGGGATCTGAGTGTCAAAATGGCAGGAGGTTCTAAGAAGCTGATGGGAACACATGCAAGAACACATGCCCTTGTGGTTCATCACTGCCCAGTCTGTAGCCATGGTACTCGCCTCTCCCCTCTATACTATAAGTGATTTGTGGCTCATTCTTCTGCTTGAGGAAAGCGTCTGCTTATGGAGAAATTTAGCAAACTCTACCAAACAAGCTTAATATAGCCAATCAAAATATGTCACTCTGGGTTGCTATGTGGGGGTGAGGAAGCAAGCAAGGGGACCGAAGCGGTAGAAAATGCTCTGTTTAACTCAACTGAAGCTCAGTTTGGGGATTGGTGGTGCCTAGGTCTGTTGTATTCATGCAATAAAGCTGCTTCCTAGCTTGGTTGTTTCCTGAAGCACCACTGTCCCAGGAAAAGTCACACAAGAACATGACAGCTGAAAGATTGCATCATTTAAAAGAGATTGGAGGGCTGGGGAGTCAGCCCAAACCTTGAGAGGAGCACAGGGAAAAAGATGAGGTGAGAACCAGTCCTAATCCACACAGGGCCGTCAGCATAGCTGAACACCAAGTCCTGAATAATTCCCCAAGGACTCAACCATGTTCTATGATGCATGGTCAAAATTCCCTGCCATGAATCTCTCCAGGTAGCTTTACAACACCCTCTGCGACCAAGATCAGCGGAGGGGTGTCTAGCTTGATTCTGCACTCCCCCCCCCTTTGACTGCAGGGTAACTAGAGCTGGAAGTGGCAAATGAAAGGGACATGGCACTAGGTCATTCCTTCCCACAGCCCATGAGCAGGGAGGCCCAGGAGGCAGAGCCCAGCCTAGCTTTGTGGAACCAGAACCCTGGCTCAGTCCCTGGTACACTTCTCTCCAGGTGGTACCCTTCATGGTTCCCCCCACCACTAAGGATGACTCTATGCCATGCTTTACTCTCCCCTCTGCCACAGACACATGCCCACTTGCCCCCCTTAACAACTCCATTTGTGTGTCACAAGTGTGCCACACCTTACCCATCCAAAAGCCACTCCTGATCATGCCTCAAGCATGATCCCCTCTTCAGGAAACACCAATAACCCTGTGGTTCTGTTGTAGAAATCAGTACCTAGAAGCCATCCCCATCTGCTCTCCTGTCTCTCACTCCAATATTTCTTCTCCAATATTTCCTTGGCCATCAGGTTCTATTGGTTTCCAGTGTAGAGCCTGACTACTTCTTACCATGTTCTGAGCTGCCAAGATGTCGCTTGGGATGACCCAATAGTACCTCCTGTTTGGGATCCTCTGCTGCTAATGGGCATATCTGTGTGTACGTGGAAGGCATCTAAGGACACTGAGAACTTTCATGCTAAATTGTCTCTTCCACTCATCACTAAGAATTATATCCAAACAGTCTAAGAGTGCTAGGCATTAAGGTTACTAAATGTTCCCTCAAATGGTATTGGCACTTAGTAGAACTGACCTGCTACTTAGTCAGCCCTGGTGCAACTCTGATTCTTTGCCTCACCTAGGGCTCTCCTGTCCACATGGCCTGACTTCCATATAAAACCATCTTTTGTTAGCTAAGCCCTGCCTTGGGGTTCTGCCACTAATTATTCTTAATGAGTGGGAGAGGTATGTCTTCCAGAATCCAACAAGGCGCGGTCACCGTGGAAACTCCTCATGGATGGAATGACACTTACCACTGCCTTATGCAACACAGATCCATTACTGCTTGTTGGAAGGTATGCTGCAGCACCCAGTAGGCAGCCAGAGCCTCACTTCAGACCAGGCATTTTTGAACAAAAAAGAGCCATAGTCCTCCAATCACTTTCAGAGAACAGCAAAAAGCTACATTCAAAGAACCCTGATGATAATGAATATGCTAATGTGATTTCTACCAGGTCCCTACACACTTTCAAAGAAATGCTTTTGACCTTGCACATAGATTCAAAGCTTCTATTGAAGTCCAAGGGGGGTTTGAGCTTAAATAACATGAAAGTTTTTACATAAATGGCTACAACTGGGGAGTTGTGAATTAAAAGTAAATTTCACATTGTCCCCAAAAGCTCTGACCTTGAATGAGACACATAGGTCCTAATTGGTTGCCAGTGGACCTTCTGGCCAGACAGCTGTTACCTTTGGGTAGAATGAGCCAGGAAGCATTAACTGGAGTCCTTTCTGCATGACAAGTGCGCTCTGGAAACATGGGTTCAAATGCCAGCTCTGCCACTCATTAGCTGGCTGAGCTGATTGAGCTCAACTTGCTCATGTGTAAAGGCTTAGTGATTTCTTGCTAGCAATCTGTATGTGAGAGGGGCTAGGCATCCACCCAATCACAGCACATCCAAGGTATGCAGACCCCCCAGCCAATCCCCAGCCTCACATATTCCAGTTCCAGCCTTTCCTCCCTTCCTTCGACACATACTGAGGAGGTACCCAGGATTCAGCTGTGAACAAACCAGATAAATAGGAGCTGCCATATCAGTGGGAGGAACTGGAGGTAAACCAGGAGCAATCAAGAATCTATAAGAGGTATAAGTTATAAAGGAGAAATGGAGAAAGCAAAGCCTTAACATCATGCAGACCTGCATTCTAATCCCATCCCACGGTTTCCTGGCTGTAACTCTTAGAAGAGGCTTTTGATGACATTATTCTCATATGTTCAAAGAGACCCACACTGGTCATTCTTCCACTCACTGAACAAATATTTATGAAATTGTAACCCGTGTCTGAATGCACTGCTCTGAATGCTACAAAGCCCACAATGAACAGAACCGACAAAATCCTTGCCCTTGGAAGTTTAAATTCTAGAGAAGAGGAATAGACACTAAACAGTACAATCTCCCCTTGGTAACCATGGGGGATTGGTTCTAGGATTCTTAATATAGAAATCCTTCGGTGAGCAAGTCCATTATGTAAAATGGCCTTGTGTGTGTGTATAACCTACACTCTCCAATGCACTTTAAGTCATCTCTAGATTAATTATATTGATTAATGATAATACCTAAAAACAATAAGTAGTTGCTACACTGTTTAGGGAATAATGACAAGAAAAAATACAAGCCTTCACTTTGTTCTATTTTTGTTTTTCTTGTCTTGAAACATGGTTTTTCTGTGTAACATCTTGGAACTGACTTTGTAGACCAGGCTGGTCTCGAACTCACAGAGGCTGCTTCTGCCTCTGGAGTGCTGAGATCAAAGGTGTGTGCCACCACTTCCTGCTGCTTTGAGGGGTTGGGCCTGGCTTCAGGAAGGATCAGAGACTCAAGACCACACACCAGAAGCAGCTGGAACCTGCCTGGCTCTGTGCAAGGGCTCGACAGAGAACAGCTTTTATTTGTGGCATTTTTCATTGTTATCGGTGTTTTTATAGGCTCTGTGAATTGGCCACTTTTCTTCTCTGAGTGACAACAAGCAAGGCTAGTCCCCAGGTCCCTAGCTAGTAGGACTCTCTGCCTCCGATCCCAGACAAAGCCAACAAGAATGTCTGATGTGTGTGGTGGTACAGTCATGGAAAGGGGATGTAATGAGTGAGTGGCGTTGAAGGATGATCATAGTGTCTTGCATTCCGTTCCCTTCTACAGCCTTGCAAATTAGATGCCTTGGAAAAGCTGTACCTTCATCTTGGGTGAAAGATAACATCTGCTAAACAGATGTGTCTTTTTAAAGAGCTGGTACCTAATTAAATTCCTTGGCTCTGGTATGGGCAGGCAAGAGCTGAATGGACAGGGGCAAGCCAAAACATGGCATATACTCTTCCAAATTGAACCAACCTCCTCTCCCCCAGAATCCTTCCCCAGACCCATTGAGTCAGCCAGCCTGGCCCCTAACAAGCCATGCTCTCTCAAACTACCTCCTTTCCTTTATTCACCCCTCCCCATGTCCTTTCAAAACCCAGCTCAAACACCAACAGCTCCTCCATGGGGCCTTTTCCAGCCTCCCAGAAACAAAGAATTACCTCCCATAAGACCTTGCTTTACAATGCACTTTACACATTACTTGACTGAAGCATCCATTTCATTCCAGTTTTATGAAGCCTACTGTTGCATGAGATCCTTATAAGCGGAAATTGTTGTTTAATTGAGTCTTTAAAAAGTAATGTTTGTATTAGTTCTGTAAGAATCTCGTACAATGTATTTTGATCATATTCATCCCTCTCTCCCAACTTTTCCTGGATCTTCCCCAACCTACCTACCCACCCAACTTCATATTCACCCCAACCCTGACCCCCATCAAGTCCAGTTTGTCTTAACTAACTACTCCTGGGCGTGGGGTTTGCCCCACAGTATGGTCAACACCAGGTGTCACACACCAGGTGTCACATCACTAAAGAAAACCGACTTTCCCTCTCCCAGATGAATCAAATGCAAGTAGCTCTTGAGCTAGGGGTGTGACTATGTGCCCACCTGAATGCTGTCCTCATAATTAGGATTTCTATTGCTGTGAAGAGATGCCATGGCCATGGCAACTCTTACAAAGGAAAACATTTCATTGTGATGGCTCACTGCTTACAGTTCAGATGTTCAGTCCATGATCATCATGGTGGGGAGCATGGCAGAGTGCAGGCAGACATGGTGCTGGTTACATTTGATCAGAAGGTAGTGGAAGTAGACTGTAACACTGAGAGTAGCTTGAGCATAGGAGACCTCAAAGCCCACCCCCACTGTGACACACTTCCTCCAACAAGGCCCTACCTACTCCAACAAAGCCACACCTCCTAATAGTGCCACTCTCTTTGGGGGGTCATTTTCTTTCAAGCCATCACATTCTACTCCCTGGCCCCCAAAGGCTGGTAGCCATATCATAATGCAAAAATGCATTCAGTCCAACTTCAAAAGCCCCCATAGTCTATAACAGTTTCAAACTTGTTTCAAATCCAAAGTCTCTTCTGAGACTCATGGCAATCTCTTAACTGTAATCCCCTGTAAAATTAAAATAAAAAAGTAGATCACATACAACATATAATGGCCCAGGATATACATTACCATTCCAAAACGTAGGGAAGGGAGCACAGTGAGAAAATACTGGACCAATGCAGGACCAAAAACCAACAAGGCAAACTCCAAACTCCCTATCTCCAGGTCTGATGTCAAAATGATCTTCAGATCTCTAACTCCTTCTGCTTCATTGATGACAACAGATTTCTTTCTCTTGGGCTGGTTCTGCTCCTTGTTAACAGCTTTCCTTGGCAGGCATCCTACGACTCTGACATCGCTAACATCTTAGGGTCTCTAAAGCAACCTAGGCTTCAATTTCACAGCTTCATGAACTGGCCTCTCTAGGCCTCTACTACAGGGACACCCCTGACACAGGCCAGACCTCAGTGGCTTTTCTTAGGCGTGAAGGCAAAGTTAACAACCCATTTCTTCTATCCTTAAGTCTAAAGCCAGAACCACATGGTCAAAGCTGCCCAGTTCTGCTGCTTGCTGGGGCTGGAACACGCACCCCTTGTTCAATTACATCTTCACCAGCTTTCTGTTCTTCACTGCCTAAGCTTGGCTGTCCTGAAACTGGATCTTTAGACCAGGCTGGCCTCAAACTCAGATCTACCAGCCACTATCTTCCTAGTGCTAGGATTAAAGGCGTGCACCACCACACCTGGCTCTAAGCTTTTCTTTAGTTCCTTTTCACAAGTTGGAAATTTAGCTGGGTGGGAGCTTGCCTGGAGTTCACCACCCCCTTTACTCCTTTTCTTAATCCATTTATCTCCTTGAACACGAGATTTAGCTCTATTCCTTTTTCTCAATCTGTGCATTTTGTTATTTTTATTTGCTCAACTTGATCCTTTTCATTATAAATCTTCATTAGAATTAACACTAGTAACCACAACACAACAGAGTCTATACTAGGCTATTTTGAGATTTCCTCTGCCAAGGGAATTAATCCAAATCTCTTCACTTTAGCCTCAGGCAGACTCTTTAGACAAGGGCAAAAAGCAGCCACATTCTTCACCAAAGTATCACAAGAATGATCTCTAGGCCACATATTAATATTCTTCTCCTCCAAAAACTCTAGATCCAGGCCTCCACAGTTCCAATAACTCTTACCACTTCTGTCTTCCATGTTCCTACTAGCACGGCCCATTAAGCCGTGCTTAAAGCATTTCACTGCTTTCATAATCCAAAGTACCAAAGTCCAAATTCCTCCAAACAAAAACATGATCAGGCCTTTCACAGCAATTCCCCAGTTCTGGGTGGGGCAGGCAGTCATGGTGCTGGCTACCTCTTGATAGGAGGCAACAGGAAGTCCACTGTGGCACTGGGAGTAGCTTGAGTAAAGGACACCTCAAAGCCCGCCCCCACAGTGACATACTTCCTCCAACAAGGCCACACCTCCTAATAGTGCCACTCCCTTTGGGGGCCATTTTCTTTCAAACCACCACACTGTCACAATGATTTTCTAAGTGCTTGATCAAGCCTGCTAGAGTTCTGACTGATGAGACTTTGTCCACCCCCAGAAGCGTCAGCCCCAGGTGCCAGAGCCAGGGATAGCACTGGCACCAGAGGGTCTCACTCTTCTCTATTAATTTACAGGTACTTCCTGAACAGGCATGTATAAAAATGCTGCAACTAAACTTTCAGAGCAACATTAGACCTTTAGTTTACTGCGGGTAATCTCTGAGACCTCCACAGTCAGAGGAGTAAAGATCCGTGGGAGGCAAGAAGGCAGTTTGATTTAACACCAGCATCGAGAGTCTGACCCCAAGTGGTTTATTTTAGGCATATTTAAGCACAGTACAATTTGGTGAACTTTCCTGCTATCAAATAACTCAATCCTGTGTGTGCAATAAAGCATACATAAGACTCTTTGAGGAACAAAGTAAGCGAAATAAAGATTAGACATGACTATATTAAAATTCTTTGTAAAGTACATGTGACACCCTCCATCAGATAGGTTCTATAGATTGAATGAGACAAATAACTTTATGAAAAGGATCTGGGGAAGGGTCCAGTGCAGTCTCCCACCACACCAAGCTAGAATGTACATCCTTCCCTAGCCTTCTGGGCAAATAACAAGTATAGCATTCCCTTTAAGGAATAACCCTGTAGGTCAGCATTCCAGGTTCCTCTAGTGCTTATTTGTGAGCACAAGGACCTCCATGCCTCTTACATCTCCCCTTTTTTATTTTTAAAGAAAAAATTGTGGGTACAGTAGAGGCTAAGGTTATATACATTACCTATATGGCTAGTCTATTACAAGCGAGCATAACAAAATTATAAGAATAGCTAGCAGAGAATCAAGGAAAAGGGAAAACCCTCTTAACCTTGATGGCCATTCAAAGGTCACTTGAGAGATTTTGTTTATCTGTTTATGCAGATCATTAACTTGATCATCAATAGTGTGAGAAAAATCTGCCACAGTAAAGCAACACATGCCAGGAAATTGTTGACAACCAAGATTATGCTGGAGCAACAAATAAATATACAGTAGTAGCTCTTGTAATGAGTCTTTTTCTGTCCTGCCAGCCAGCTCCCAAATAATGACACAGAGACTTATTACTTATGAAAACTCGGCCTATAGCTTAGGCTTGTTCCTAACTAGCTCTTATAACTTAAATTAACCTATTTATATTAATCTATGTTCTGTCACATGGCCTCACCCCTCTTCCATCTTGCACCTACTGTTTCCTCTCTGTGTCTCCTGGCATCTCCTGGGCACCTAGATTCCTCCCCTTCTTCCTTTCTCTCCCTGGAAATCCCACCTATACCTCCTGCCTAGCTATTGGACATTCAGCTTTTTGTTTGTTTGATTTTTTGTTTGTTTGTTTTTTGTTTTTTTCGAGACAGGGTTTCTCTGTGTAGCTTTGCACCTTTCCTGGAACTCACTTGGTAGCCCAGACTGGCCTCGAACTCACAGAGATCCGCCTGGCTCTGCCTCCTGAGTGCTGGGATTAAAGGTGTGCGCCACCACTGCCTGGCTGACATTCAGCTTTTTATTACACCAGTCACAGCAACACATCTTCATAGTGCACAAATATCCCACAACAAGCTCTAGTTTGGAAAAATGTGGTTCTTTTTTTTTTTTTTTTTTTTTTTGAGACAGGGTTTCTCTGTGTTGTTTCAGTGCCTGTCCTGGATCTTGCTCTGTAGACCAGGCTGGCCTCGAACTCACAGAGATCCGCCTGGCTTTGCCTCCCAAGTGCCGGGATTAAAAGGCATGCACCACCGAGGCCCGGGTAAAACTGTAGTTTTTAACTCACCCATTCCTTGCTTAATTTCTGCTGATATGTTTGCTGTAATATTAGTAGTTTTACTAATCATACAGGCTATTTTTGAAATCTCTCTTTGATTTCTAGTAATCATGCCTGGTACTGATAATAAAAAAAAGGCATAAAAACAATCCTCAGCGTGGAAAAACAGCATGATACTGTCTCCTAATAGGGCATGTTTTTTCTCTCCACTGACATTTGTATTTTATATTGACAAGCTGAGAATTAACATGTGATACAGTTAGTAAATACCACAGCATCATTTTAGGGTCAGTAGTATTGTGCTTTGTTGTTGTCTTCCCAAGGTCTTGACTTGATGAGTTAAAGTCCTAATGTCTCCCCAGGTCAGTGCTGTCCTGGTCAGGTGTACTGGAGCTGGAGCCATCTGGGACCTCATTCATTTTCTGGAAAGACAAAAGCATAGCCTCACCTTGATGTTAAAAGAACTGGTCATTTCTGTCAATTAGTTTCTAGATATTTTCATTTAACAAATACTTTAGGCAGTATACCCTTTAGGGCAAAAAGTTGGGGGGGCAGCAGAAGAAGCATTGTCCTTTTTTAAAGTGAACTTGACTAAATGTAGCATAGTGTGTAGGGATTTAGGTGGGTGTGTAATTTTTTTAATTTGCCATTGAAATGTTAGATGGTGTCATTTCACAATAGCTTGACCCTGTGGATTGTAAGAGATTGCAGTTACTTGATTAATATTCTGTATATTGCATAATTCCTTAAAGCTCTTGCTAGTATAAGCAGGACCATGTTATCAGGTTTTAGTTGTAATGGGAGTCCTAGAAAGGAAACAGTGTTTAGTAAATGATTGATGGCATCCAATATGCCTTCATCCTTGTGAGCAGAAGCAACAATCATGTTAGAAAAACTATCAACTGTTACATGAACATATTTTGAATTTCAAAATTCTGAGATATCTGTTTGCCAAATGGCACCGGATTTTAATCCTTGAGGATTAATTACGCCAGCAGAGGGCAGTGGGGTGAAAGAAAAGGACAGGAACAAATGGTTCGTTGTTCATGAGGGAAGAGAATTGTACTTGGAAGTCTCATTTGGATGAAGAAGTTCTTGAGATTTATGAGTGGCCAGTAAAGATCTTACTAGGGGCAAGGAGGCAGCCAGTGCAGCATCTTGAGCATTAGTGGATGCTAACAGACCTGGCAAATTAGAATGAGCAGGAATATGAATTATGAAACAGGTTGAGTTCATTATCATATAGACATCTGAAGAGAGAGAAATAATTATGAAATAACATTAGTAATGGCCTTGGGTTTCAGTCTTGCAGTTTCTAAAAGAGAAATAGTTTGAGCACAATACACGGAGTCAGTTACAAGAGTCAATGGCTGAGAAACATCTAAGAAAAGCTGATTGATTTCAGTGAGTTCAGACAACTGGGATGGGTTCAATCTTTTTTGTGGAGGATGTAGAATTTGTATATAAAACATAAATTCCTTGTCCTTTTGAAGAGGCATCTGTAAAAGCATTAAAAGGGATCTCTGTAGGATTTATTAGTTGTAATTTTAGGTAATACTCATGGTGTGTTTTCAGAAATATTTTAAAAGGGGATCTTTGGAATAACGATTAACTATAGATCCAGAGTAACATGCTAATATTACTTGCCAATTATTAGCAGTGTGAAACAAATAATCAACCGCCTTTTATTTAATAGCACAGTGACTTCTGTAGGATCTTTACCAGTAAGTTGTTCAAGAAATGTCTTTCCTACCATTATCAAGTCTATAATTTCTTGTAAATAAGGAGTAACAGATAATTATGACATGCATAAATTTCTATAATACCATTACCTTGTTGATATGTAAGTCCAGGAGGTGATGAGGAGGAAGGAAGGACAAGTCAGGATAAGGAAGTAAGGGATTCATTCTATGAACCACCACTTCAGCAGCAACATTTTTTTTTGAAAGTTTAGTTAT
Organism: Peromyscus eremicus; assembly: GCF_949786415.1. Lineage (NCBI taxonomy): Eukaryota > Metazoa > Chordata > Mammalia > Rodentia > Cricetidae > Peromyscus > Peromyscus eremicus. The sequence goes on from NC_081419.1 coordinate 103,374,627, forward strand.
TACTTTTCTATTTATTTTGTAATTAAAAGAATTCAAACGCCTATTGGTCAAGTCTTTGCCTTTGGTTTTCTTAACTACTTACCTTTACACACATCCCATAACACACAAACATTATATTGAATTGAAATGCTAAGTTCTAAAAATGAAGAGAACAGAAAGCAGGGTTGGATCTGGGGATGTAGTTCAGTGGTAGAGCTCATACTTAGCATACATAAGGCCCTGGGTTCAATCCCCCCAGCACCAAGAAAGAAAGGAGATATGGGAAGGGATTTGCAGTTTTTAACCTCTGATCTGGAACAACATTTATTTCTTACTTTACCATTTTGAGTCCAATCTTTCAGAAGTTTGTATGCATTTGCTTACTTAGCTCATGCAATGATCTTTCCCCCCAGTTAGCATACCTTTGACTTTCAGGTATTAGTAGACAGTCTATATTTCTAGACTGCACTATACCTTTTTTAAAGTTTGATTTTGATTTATGTGTAGTAGGCCAGGAGGCACTGGATTCCCTGGAGCTGGAGTTAAAGGTGGTTGTGAGCTCTCTGACATGAGAGCTAGGAACCAAATTCCAGTCCTCTGGAACTGGAAGAACAGCAAGTGCTCTTGACCTCTGAGCTGTCTCTCCAGCCCCAGACCATGCAGCACCATTATTTAATAAACTAATAACTCCCTCTGCTTCAGTGTTATGTTTCTTATAAAGTTTAACTGACAGTCTCTGGAAAGCAACAAAGAGCACAGTCAAATCTTTAGTAGTGATAGGCAAATATGGATGCATCAAACTGATATGGCCCAAAAGGTTTTGTAAATAATTGAGGGAACATTGTTTGGGAAGTTCTAAGCAGGGGATGGTGGATATTATTGTTGCACAATAATATCCTAAATAATCATAAAGTGATTGCTTTTGATTTTATCTGGAACTATGTTTACATTTTGTTCTCTTTTTATTTACCATGAAAGTTAAGCACTCATCTAAGTATTGATTAGATGAGCAGGAGAGCAGAATGTCATCCATATAATGAATGATCAATAGCTTGGGAAACTAAATCAGCACTGGCATAAGTGCTTTATGTACATAATATTGATACATAGTGGGGCTAGTTTTCATCCATGTGGTAAAGCTTTCCACTGATATCAGGTCATTGGCTGTTGATTGTTTAAAGTAGGAAGAGAGAATGCAAAACACTCCTTATTACCAGGATGTAAAGGAATAGAGAAAAAGCCATCTTTTAAGTCAAGTGTAACATTGCATATCTTGAGGAATCATAGTAGGAGCTGGGAGCCCTTGCTGGAGGGCCCCCATTGTTTTCATAGTAGCATTTATGCCCCTGAGATCATGTAACAGTGGAAGTTTATTCTTTGCCTTATTATGAATTACAAAAATAGGGGAATTCCAGGAACTGACTAAAGGTTCTGTGTCCTAGCTGTAATTGTTCCTGCACTAGAAGTTGGGCATGTTTTACTTTTCCCCCATGAAGGGGCCATTGATCAATATGTACTGGGTCGTCAGAGACCCATTGTATTTTTAATGGCCTTTGATCAATGACCCCTATTAGGGGGGTATACTTCCTTGTATTATAATTATCAGATGATTCATTGTAGCGATGGTAAGCACTGCTTGCATTTGTTACAATGTATCTCTTCCCCACAGATTATATGAAAGTCCTGAGACAATATAAGGCTGCACAGAGGAAAAATCTTCATCCATCCAATTTAAGACATTAGTACTTTTTAAAGAATCCTGTTGGCTGCCAATACCTTGTAAACGTGGGCCTCTAGACATTGGCAATGTGGGGGCCCTGTTCTTGATAATAACTGAATAATCTGCCCCTGTATCTAGAATGCTTTTAATGGAATAGTTTTCCATGTATAAGGTCAACATAGGATGTCCATCCTCAGATATAGGTCTTATCCTTAGAGCTAAGAGATTTAATCCCATTACACTAGATCCTGAGTGACTGGACACTGCTTTTGAGTCTGGTTTATGTTTTATTGTCTGGGTCAATTTTGCCCTTGATTCTAGGACTGGGGATTGCCCCCTTGGGAGTTTAAAGGCCTACCATCCTTGTCAAAATTGGATTGACATTCCTTAGCCCAGTGCTTTCCTCTTTGACATCATGGGCAAAGGCAAGGGGCTGGATTACTAGATTTTTTTTTTTTTGAGCTAATTTTTTCAGTGTTCTTTATCCTCACATTCAAAGCAAGGTCCTCTTTGAAAAGTTTCTTGAACAGCTGCTGCAGTGACTTCAGCTGCCCCATGAGTTACTTTCTGTTGGACAGCCTCTCAACTTGACTAGGAAACGCAGACCAAGGCTCACTGATCTTTTGTTTTGGTGGCCAGAGAGTCCTCAGTTTCTCCATGATCGGGAGTAGTTCTCCAGGCTCGTAGTGCACAAAGGTTATCCTTCGTCAAAACACTGGGCCAAAGCACTCGTCTGTAGTAGAGCATCACTATATTGTCCCTCTCCCCAAAGCATGTCGAGTTAATAGGGACATTATTGCTATGGTTTATTTCTGCCTGTTCATCACAGTCATCATACTATTTTGCTTTCCATATCAAATATTGTCCTGGGCAGAAGCTTTACATACTTGCTTATTGTCCCAAGGAGTAACAACATCCCTGCTTAAATTTTCCCATATTGTATCAGCAATGGATTTTCTGAAATTCTTTGAGCACTCAAAAGTAAATTGATAATGTTGACACACATTTGAGTCTCAAGGATTTAAAATCACAGGCATCACACACTCAAGGATTTAAAATCACAGGCATCACAAGATGGTGAGCGGTTCGGTCCAGTCATTTTCCTATTGATTATGTCCCTCGTCTTCTATAAGTAGTCTGTGGAGTGAGGCAGCACAGACAGAATTTCTGAATCAGATCGTTGAAAATGAGCATTTGTTGTACATGGTTATAAAATTGAGGTGTTTGAAAGGGGGGGCAGCATATGTATCTAAATCAGTCTCATTAAAGGTAGGAGCAGTAGCCCCCAGCCGATGTGTCCAGAGGATCTTCCTCTTTATGATCCTCTTGGAGGAGTTCCAAGCAGTACATCACCGCAGTGGAGACTGTGAAATAATTTGACTAGGATTTCGCTCCCCTCTTCGTGGGCTCTGTTCACGTTTGCTCCTGTGCCTCTCCAGTTGGCAACGTGTGTGGTTCCTTGTTCAGGAAGCCAAGGATTTTACAGTCACTTGCATGAACTCTCTGAATATTTTGCTAAAAGACATCTCAATAACTGTATAAAATGCTTTGCTCAGAGGACTGAGAAGAACTCATGTTATTTCACTCTCTCTTACAGTTGAAACTTGTTGGGTGAGAGGACTGAGTTCTTACCCTCCGCTTCTATTAAAAGAAAAATTTTCCTGCTTTCTCCAAGTTGTGAGATCTCTGAAACCTCCACGTCCAGCAGAGTGATGATCTGTGGGAGGCAAGAAGGCAGTTATGCTTAACACGACTAAGTGGCCAGGGTTAGTTCGAACCTTGGGAGTCTGACCTCAAGTGGTTTATTTTAAGCATATTTAAGCACAGCACAATTCAGTGAAATTTTCTTGGTGATAATTAACTCAATCCAGTGTTCACAATAAAGCATACAGAGATCTTCTTGGGGGAATAAAGACAGTTAAATAAAGATCAGACGTGACTACACTGAAATTCTTTGTAAAGTATATGTGACACCTTCCATAAACATAGGTTCTATAGATTGACAGAAAAACAAAACAAAACAAGCTTATGATGTGGGTCTGGGAAAGAGTGTGGCCTCCAGCCACACAGCTAGCACAAAGGACAATGGGCTTTAGAATGCTCATTCACTCCCTGGTGAGTAACAGGTATAGCATTCCTCCCCTTAAAGGAACAACCCAGTATGCCAACATTCCAGGTTCCCCAAGTGCTTATCTGTGAACACAAGGACCCCTGCTGTCTACAGTTCATGACACTTAGAATTGAAATGGATGTTTTTGACTGTTTTTTTTTTTCTTAATCTATTTTTTAAATAGAAAATAAAATAAACTGTATTTTAAAAACCCATTTCCTAGGAGTAAGGCAAAGAGAGTAAACAATGTTTCCTGGTGTATTTAAGCATCGATGCTCCAGTGAACCTTAGAATCTCAGAGTTGCCAAAACCAATGTAATCATAGTCATGCAATGCAGGAGCAGTGGAAATTTATAATTTTGTTATAGATGCCTAGATTCCTAGGGGTGGTGGTTTGACTGAGAGTGGCCTCCATAGGCTCATATATTTGAATGCTTGGTGCCCAGCTGGTGAAACTGTTTGGGGAGGATTAGAAGATGTAGTCTTGTTGGAGGAGGGGTGTCTCTGAGGATGGAAGTTGAGGTTTCAAAAGCCCACACCATCCCCCCAACTCTCCCTCTCTCCCTCTCTCCCTCCCTCCCTCTACCTTGTGCTTGCAGATCAGATGTGAGCTTTTAGCTTCTGCTCCAGCACTGTGCTCCCACCATGATGGTCATGGACTCCAGTCCTCTGGAACTCTGAGCTCCCAATTAAACACTTTCTTTATTTTATAAGTTGACTTAGTCATGGCACTTTGTAACAACAATAGAAAAGTAACTCATCTTTTCTAGACCTCTAGGGTCTTCCTTAAAAGATTGAAATCTTAGTCAGACCAAGTTAGACTCAAAATCGACAGGGCTCCCAGGAGACCCTCAATTTGTTGACTTCTGTTTTCTGTGTTCCTGCCATCGAGGGTTTTTCCTGACTTCCTGTCTGCAACCTGCCCTGGCCAATGACACTTTCTCTTGCTTGATGTTTGTTCGCTTGTTAGAACTGCTCATTAACTAGCACGCGATGTATCTTTTTTTCCTTATTTGTTTGCTGCCCATCTCCCATATACATTATATTAAGGTCAAGAACTTTTGCCGGGCAGCAGCGGCACACGCCTTTAATCCCAGCACTCGGGAAGCAGAGCCAGGAGGATCTCTGTGAGTTCGAGGCCAGCTTGGTCTACAGACAGGCTCCAAAAGCTACACAGAGAAACCCTGTCTCAAAAAAAAAAAAAAAAAAAAAAAAAAAGAAAGAAAGAAAGAAAGAAAGAAAGAAAGAAAGAAAGAAAGAAAGAAAATTTAAAAAAAATTTCTTAAAACATCCCTGGCATGTAATAAGAGCTAAAAACAGTTGTCCATTCATTCAACAAATATTTACTGCATACTCAATTTCTGTTGGTCCTTTGGAGATGATCTTGTCTCAGGATGAGAGAAAGGTCTCCTTTTGAAGGCCAAATACAATTGGTAGTAGATAACTGGAGCACTGTATTGAAAAGCATTCTCAGAGATCTGAGATCCAAAGTGCATGAGGAAAAGTGAGTAACAATGTCAGGCATGAACCAACAAAGCAGCCATGTCTCCCAGGGCCTCTGATTTTATATCAAAGGAAATTGAGCTCCAGAAAGAGATGGGGTACCTGGAGTTCAGACAGCATAGGAATCCCCATCATTCTTTCTGTGTCTTTTGCGGATGGAAGGCCATTCACAGGAGAGCAGAAAAAGGAACCTAATCCCAATTAAGGATTCTTCACAAGCATGTTCCAGGAATCCCTAACTGCTAGTCTTGGAATGTTGCATAGCACAGAGCCAAGTGCCCTATAACCGGAACCTTTGGCTGGGATGGAACCTTAATCAGCCAGGGCTGTCCATATTTGCACAGCCACGATTTACATAGACCTTATTTGCATGCCAGAGACTACAAAACTGGAAATTATGTGTGCAGCAACTCCTGTTAACCTCCTAGACTGTGCACCAGCCAATCTGAGCTGTATTCCCTTTGCATGTCATGAATTACATGCTAGGAAATTGCACACAAGACACTCATCCTAACCGAAAGTGCTTCTCTGAAATGGAGACATTGCTCCAACATTATGTTATAGGCAGGACTCTCTCTAATTGTGCCTCAGGCTGCTGCCTGCTTGCAGCATACTCAATAAACGATTTTTCCTGTTTTATTGTGGATGGTAAGCTCATTCACCACCTGTGTCTGTCAAAGCCTTCCCTGTTGTCTTGGGTGTGTACACCCTGTTCGCTACGCTGTCGGTCTCACTATATTAGACCCTCAGCTAGAGGGCACCTCTGCATGTCCTCCCCTGCCCCCATTAGTCTTCAGGTTCTCCCTCTTTACTGGGCCTTGGAAGGGGTTAAAAGGATGCAGAAGTCCCTGGCCCTGAACCAAGCCTGGAACCCAATTCTGTCTGAACTCGCAAGCCAGTTATTTTTAAAAATCCAAAGAGAAAAGGAAGAAAGAAAGAAAGAAAAAAAAAAAACCTGACTGTTCCAGTCACTGTACCAGCCAACTGAGAGAATCGAGATTTGAAAGGAACAAAGGGTTTCCTCAAACATGCAGATCAAGGGCTTGGCTTATGTGGTAACCAGTAACCTACCACCGTGTGCTTTCTGACAGAGCCTTCAGAGGCAGCAGCCTCTGGTCCTGCCTCACTCCTGGCAGGGGATGGGGAAGCTAGGGACACTCTCCTCCCATGCCCTGGGGTCAGCAGCTTACAATCAGACTCTGAACACTGCAAACTTCCTGTCACCATGGCACATGCAACTCCAAGCCAACCTAAGGACATTGTCATCTGCCTAGGAGGCATGAGTGCCAGCTCTCCCTGTTCTTCCTGTTCCCATCCTTCCCTTTCACCCCTGACATTGGCGTTTTTGACTTAGGACACCCTTCAGAGCCTGGGAACAGGTGAACTCTAGGATTAAGATGGAGGAAACAGGAAGAAGGGATCTGCCTGACATTCTTGGACACAGAATCAAGCTAGAGTTTGGGGCTCTGAAGGTGTCTCAAAGTACAGGATACCTTGTTAAAAAGTAGAGCTACCACCTGGGGGCATGGAGATGTCCAGCCCGGGCTGCAGCCGAGGACCATGTCGGGATTCATGACCCCACCATACCTGGGGACTCTGCCGATATCCATGGTTCCTGTTATGAAAAACAGTGCAGAAATCCAGGGTCTGAACTGAAACCTGAGGCCATGTTGGTGTCCGAAGGTCCTGCAGCCACCATGGCCATGCAGATCTGAGTACCCTGAACAGCAACCCAGGGCCATGGTGACACGTGGGCCTGAGCTGCAGCCTGGGGCCCTGTCCGTGTCTGTGTTGATATCCATGGTGCCTGGTACCATCAAAGGCCGGACAGATGCCCGAGATCTGGGCCACCACTTGAGGTCATACTGTTGTCAGAGGGCCACCTTGCAGCTGGGACAATGCAGATCTGAGTGACCTGTACAGCCACCTGGGGCCATGGTGACATCCAGGTCAGGGATGCCACCCAAGACCATGTCTGGGTCCGTGGTTCTACCACAACCTGGCTCTATGGTGATATTCATAGTCCACGTTGCCCACCAAAGACCACAAGAACCCTACCCCACTACCACCTCTGGCCACCACCTGTGGCCATTTGGGAGTCTGAAGGACATGGTGCTGCCAGGACTATGCCAACCTCAGTGGTTTGTGCTGCCACATATGGCCATGGTGTTGTTAGGGCCTGAACTGAGACTTAGGGTCATGTCTGTGTCCGTGGCCCCACTGTAGTCAGGGTGTGCATCAATGTCTGAGACTCTGGTTACAACCAAAGGCAAAGCAGATGCCCTGGCTGACACCTGAGGCCATCTTGGTGCCCTCAATCTGGGTGGCCAGCACTGTCACCCAGGGCCATATTGATGCCCGGGCCTGAATTGTGGTTTGGAGCCATTTCTGAGTCCGTGGTCCTGCTGCAGCCAGAGTCTGTGTTGAGGTCTGTGGCTCCTGTTACCATCGGCCGATTGACCGCCTGAGGTCTGAACCACCACACCGAGCCAGGTTGGAGCCCTGCAGGGATTACCGCTGCTGCTAGGCCCATCTGGATCTGAGAAGCCTGCGCTGCCGCCCGGGGCCATGGTGACATCCAGCTCAAAGCTGCTGCCAATGATCACATCTGGATCCGTAGTACTGCAGCAACTGGGGTCTCTGTAGATGTCTGTTGCCTGTGTTACCACAGGGGCCCATGCAAACTATGTGTTGAAGTACTACAGCCCTGCTGAACTGGCCCCACCCCTCACTGGCCCAGGGTGACCTGCTCCTCCACACACAGGAGAGCTGACCCTGAACCTCCTGGCCCCTGCACCAGAAAGCTGGCCCCACCCCTAAGAGAAGAGCTGGCCCTCCACACTTGGGAAAGCTGGCCCCACCCCTCACCATGGGGCTGGCTCCACCCCTCACCTGAGAAGAGTGGTCCTAGCAGCCTGGACAGACCCACTCAGCTACCACCCAGGCACATATCCAGGGCTTGGAGTTGACCCACCCCAACATCTACCCCATCTACGACCTGCTGGAGGGTGTGAAGGGATTTATCCTGTGGAACCATAGCTGCAAGATTTCCATGACCCAGGGCAACAGCAGGATATTGGAGATGAATGTCAGTGAGGGTCCAGCATTGATGATGGACCAAAGCCAGAGGCCTTGAGCCTGACCAACAATTCATCATACAATGAACATCGGACAAAAGGGTCTACTGCATGATACACAGCAGCTCCCAATGCCACTAAGATCAACGAAGAGGGGATGGAGAGGTGGGAAAGGAGCGGGGGGGGGGGGGGGTGTTCTTTCTTTCTTTCTTTCTCTTTTATTTTTATTATTTTTTTAGCTTTCTGTTGGAAGGGACACTACCAGAGTGAGTGGTGGATATGGAGGACTGGGAGATAAGTGGGGTTGGGGTGCATTGTGTGAAATTCCCAAAGAATCAATAAAAAAGGAAAAAGAAAAGAAAAGAGTCGAGCCATCCCAATAATCATAATATCATTAGAATTGTCAACAGGGGGCACTTACAATGAGCAGGATTCCTGCTGAGTACTTTGTGTAGCTCATCCTAACCAGGGTTTCAGGACTATTGTCACCTCTGTGGGACAGATGAGAAAACAGGTTCAGAGAAGAGCAGCAGCCTACACAACCTCACAGTTGGGTCAGGACACCGACCAGAGGAGCTTGACTCTGGAATTCTCTGTCTAACCTAAGACATACTAAAAATGCTGACACTTGAGTGTCTGAGGGAACTGACTCACCGCACGACAGGGAACAAGTCCATAATCACATTCCTCCCTTGTGCCCAAGCTTCCTCATTTTTCTCAATGGTTCCCGTTTGAAAAGCATAGACTTCAAAGATATTGTCTCAGCTAAGCCCAGAAAAACAACGTATCTCATTTCCTAGGAGGGAGGGAGCCCGTGAAGCCAGAGCATTTCCCTTTCTCAGGGCCAGACTTGGTTTCCTCAGCTAGGCCTTCCCTTGGCTCTCTTTTGAAAGCCCTCAGGGATCTGCCAATCTGTTGCTATTAAACTCTCAGCCTCCTAATTCTTGCCAAACACTGCTTCTGATTCGGACACGCTGGCTATATTGCTTGCCCGGGTATCTACACAGTCTATTCCTTGGTATATTTGCTTCAGTCCTAGCCTTTATCAGAACAACGACCTTGTCCCTTTCAGACTAAGCGACAAGTCTCCTCATACCCTTCATGAGCTCCTGTCCTCACAGAACAGGGGCTAAAGTGCTTGTCCTGGCTCTGTTCCACATTCTCTGCCTCACCAGGACCCAGGTCAAACCAGATTTTCTACTCCAAGCTCTTGTTCCTTCTTCAATTTCCCTCCTGGCTTCTTCCTTCTTTCCTTTGTGTTCAAAAACCACTCCTTCCCCATGGTCTTTTTGGATCTCATCTCTAGCACCGCCCTCCATGAACACCATTCGAGTATGTGGTCCACGTCAATGCATTTCTAGTGTGTAGCCTCTGCCAGGTTGTTTTTGCAAGCCAGAAAACTCCAAGGTCTCATTCCTCTATGGAAGCACCAAACTAACTCACTCAGGAACAGGATGAATTGATACAGAAGCTCCGGATACCAGCCTCAGGTTTATAACAACCAAGTATATATCCAATTAAGGAACAGCCACTATCAAAACAGTAGGAAACGTTCTCTGGCCTCTGCTTGGCTCAGCCCCAATGTTTCCCTAGTGCAGCTGCTGTATTGGACTAGACGAGGTAGCTGTCCTCCCGGTTCTCTTCCTGCAAACCTTACTCACAACATACCAGCATGCTGCGATGCCACTTGCATGTTACTCTCTGTTTATTTTGACTCTGATCTCTCCCAAGCAGAGACCACCCACGGGCTCTGTTAAAGAAAACGGAGCAGGGCACACAATAGGTCACAGATGCTTATGGCCAAAGATTGTGGAAGGCATACATAATAAGCCATCTGTGACCCCGGGCAGAAGCTGGGGACATCAGTGCTACTTTGCACCATGGCGTGTGCAGTACAAATGCACATGTGTGTTCAGAACCACAGCTTCCACGAAGTTCAAGATGCCACATGGGTGAACGCCGCCTGAAACTTCGGATTCGTTCCACGTTTGATTTTGAAGGATGGATGCTTCGTTGTTACGCCTTCAGCAACTTTGGCTATTGCCAGATTTTTTTCCCCAACTCCCACATTCAGTTATAAGACCTCACGTGGGGTGAAAATTACAGTTTAAGAAGTTAGGATGTGTGTAATCCCTGTGAAAACCATGAAGAAATATCTGCAGTCTGACAGGTCACAGAACTACAGCTGTTTCTAAGTATGAGTAGACATACTAACATGGAAGACAGACAGACCATGAAGTCTCAACCTCAGACAAAGAACAGCAGGCAGCTAAGGAATGCTGAGAGGGGGGGAAACAGTCTTCCTCAGGGAAGAGCACAGCAGTTATTTATCCAACACCAAATGGTCAGCCCTGAAGACATATACATACAAGTAACATATAGGCTGATCAGACTGTATTTGTGTGTTAAGATATGTATATGTGTGAATATACACACATACGTAACAACAACTAAAGAAAAGAGGGCAAGAATTTGAAAGGGGGGGATTAGAGGGAAGAAAGGGAAGGGGAAATGATGTAATTATATTGTAATCTTAAAAAGTAATAAAAATACTTCCTATCATAGGGAGCTTGTCTTTCTTTTTTAAAAATTTATTTATTAATTGTGTATAGTGTTCTGCCTGCAGGCCAGAAGAGGGCACCAAATCTCATTACAAATGATTGTGAGCCACCATGTGGTTGCTGGGAATTGAACTTAGAACACCTGGATGAGCAGCCAGTGCTCTTAACCTCTGAGCCATCTCTCCAGCCTGAGTTTGTCTTTCTATAAGGTTATTTTCATTTAAAAGAATGACTACGTGAATAGAAACTATGTTAATATATTATAAAAGGACATATTAGTTTGTGGAGAGGTCTGGGCCATACTTCTATGGCCATGTGTGGCCACTGAAATGTTGTGCTACTCAGAGAGAACACAGCAGGACCTGAAGTTCTCTATAAAATAATGCAACGATGTGACCAAATCAACTCCTCTCATTTCAACAGACTGTGAATGCCTCCTAGGAATTTTCATTGAAATATTAACTTGAACCTTTATAGCCTTATTCTACAATAACTGTTTTCAACTCCTGGAAAGTAGCAATTGTGAAAGCATTTCTTGCTAGTTTAACTTGGTCAATAGGGAGGGTTTTTTTTACTTTTTTTTTTTTTTGAGGATGCAGGTTATTTATTGTTATATTTCTATACTGTTGAGTATGGGTCTGCAGCGGTAAGACACAAATGTTTTCGAGTCCGATCGGCAGTCGTTTGATAATGTCTGCATCGCTGTTTTACTTTAATAACTTTGTGACTACCGACTAAAATCAAAGCTATCTGAGAGTGACAGAAACTCCTGACTGGTGACAGTATGACACAGTTGCTGTTGTGTCCCAAACAGTGAGACAGCCAGGTAAAGCTCCACGAGACTCTAAGTGGAAACATTTAAAGTCTATCCTGAACGTTTCTCAGAAATCAAGGAAAGAAAAATAGTAACTTTGATCAGGATCAATATGTAAGGTATCAAAGAAAACTAAAAGGCCATGGGGAAGCCCTAGGCCCCACTCAGTAACACTGCCATATGGGAGAAAATGACCAGGACACACAGCTGGATTGGGCTTTGTTCATTACGAAAAGAAAGAGCCGGGTGGCAGTGGCGCACGCCTTTAATCCCAGCACGCAGGAGGCAGAGCCAGGCGGATCTCTGTGAGTTCGAGGCCAGCCTGGTCTACAGAGCAAGATTTAGGACAGGCACCAAAACTACACAGAGAAACCCTGTCTCAAAAAAACCAAAAACAAAAACAAAAACAAAAAAGAAAAGAAAAGAGAAAGAGAAAGAATGATCTTGGCTCCAAACTAAGGTAAGATCCCCAATTCACACTTGTTTTCAAAGAATGGGTGCATCATTGCCGGACATGGTGGCTAGCACGAGTAACCCCCGCTCCCAGAAAGAGGCAGAAGGGTCACTGCAAGTTCCTGGATAGCCTGGTCTACACAGCAAGTTTCAAGCCAGCAAGTGGTACATGGTGAGACCTTGTCTCAGAGAATGAAACTGTAACATTAAAAAAAGAGGAAAGAGGGTGTCCTTAAAAAAAAAAAAAAAAAGAATCAAAATACACAAAAGGAAATGAGAAGGAATTAAAAACAGAACTACAAAAACCCAGCTAAATAAAGAAGAAAGTGATAGAAGAGAGAATAAAAGGCAAAAACGCTAAAAGATTTGGAAACAAGTAACAAAATGGCCAAAGTAAGTATCAGTAACTCATTTAAATGTAGAAGGATTAAGCTTTTCAGTCAAAAGGGGTACACTGAGCTGGGGAATTGGTTCAGTGGGTAAAGCACTTGCCACACAAACACCAGGACTGGGTTAAAGTCCCCAGGACCCACATAAAGACAGGCAGTGGCACACTCTGTAATACCAGTCCTGTGGCGAGACAGAGGTGCAGACAGGAGAGTCTCGGGAAGCTCAAGGGGCCGATCAGCCCGGTGTACACTGTGCCAAACACTACAAGAGAAACATTCTTTTTTTCTTTTATTATTATTATTAAAAACAATTCTGTTTATTTTACATAACAACCACAGGTGCCCCTCTCCTCCCTCCTCCTGCCCCCCAGCCTTTCTCCCCAACCCACCCCCCATTCTCACCTCCTCCAAGGCAAGGACTCCCATGAGGAGTCAGCAGAGCCTGGTACATTCAGTTGAGGCAGGTCCAAGCCCCGTCTCCTGAGCCAAGGCTGTGTAAGGTATCCCACCACAGGCACTGGGCTTCCAAAATCCAGCTCATGCAGCAGGATGGATCCTGATCCCAACACCAGGGGCCCCTTAAGTAGGTCAAGCTAAACAACTGTCTCACCTAAGCAGAGGGCCTAGTCCAGTCCCATGGAGGCTCCACAAGTATTGGTCAATAGTTCATGAGTTCCCACTAGTTTAGTTTGGTTGTCTCTACATTTTCCCATCATGACCTTGATGCCCCTTGCTCATACAATCCCTCTTCTCTCTCTTCAACTGGACTCCTGGAGTTCGGCCTGGTGCTTGGCTGTGGATCTCTGCATCTGCTTCCATCAGTTACTGGATGGAGGCTCTATGATGCCAGTTAGGGTAGTCACCAATCTGATTACCAGAGTAGGCCAGTTCAGGCACCCTCTCCACTATTGCTAGTAGTCTAAGGTAGGGTCATCTTTGTGGATTTCTGGGAACTTCCCTAGCACCCTGTTACTCCCTGTTCCTTTGATGTCTCCCTCTATCATGGTATCTCTTAGGGAAACACATTTTTTTTTTTTCGAGACAGGGTTCCTCTGTGTAGCTTTGATGCCTTTCCTGGAACTCACTCTGTAGCCCAGGCTGGCCTCAAACTCACAGAGATCCGCCTGCCTCTGCCTCCCGAGTGCTGGGATCAAAGGCGTGCGCCACCACTGCCCAGCTATGGAAACACTCTTAAACAAGGTGGAAGGTGAGGAGTGACACCTGAGGCCATCCTCTGATTTCCATTCACACACCATGGCAAATACACATGTGCACGCACACACACACACACACACACACACACACACACACACACACCATACATGCACAAAGGCATAAGCTGATGAATGGATTAAATGAAGATAAAATTCAACTACTTGGTGTTTAAAAAAGATTTTCTTTAGATCCAACAACGTGCACAGAATGAAAGAGAGGTGATGGAAAAGGTATTTCATGTAAAGGGTAACCAAGAGAAATCTGGGGGTGATTATACTGTCATATAAAATGCCCTTTAAATCAATTGTGACTTGAAGAGACAAAGAGGAACGTTATATATTTATTTTTAAAATGTCAATTTGCTGAAAAGATGTGACACTTTTACATATACGTGCGGCAAATGGCCGAGCCCACCCTTTGAATGGGAGTCCTGAGGGCAGTCCTGAGTCCTAGACAAGGCTCGCTCCCTCCCTAGCTGCAGCGCCCAGACTTACTATGCATGTTTGCTCAATTCCCACTGTCCCCAGCAAGTGACCACGAGGAAAATGAATGGGCGAGGTCTGGGGATTGTCACTGGCCGTCCTTAGCTCTCCTGGATGCCCCATTCAGGAACTGGGTATCTGTTCTTTGCTACCCGTGCTCCAGTCGTGAACAGGAGAACAAGGGTTCTCGGACAGGTGTATCAAGTCTCCCCAGTCAAGCATTCTAAGGTTTGTGAGTACATGTCAGGGGAATATGAAAACTCTAAAAGGCTTCCCCATTGGAGCTGGCGTTTCCTAGGAGGGCACTGAAACCCAGACAGGTAGGGTATCAGCTGACAGTCACACAGCCAGCTGACCGAAAAGCTAGCATTCAGAGAGACTTGAGTCTATTCATTTCCCTACCTGTAGCATGCTGTTTCTTAGGAGACTATGCATACTCTATGATTCCTCTGTCATTCACGTCCCTTGTCACTGGCCACTTTCCATGATGCTCTGTCCTCTGCCTTCTGCCACATAAGGCTTTTTTCAGCCTTTTCTATATTCATGTTATACCAAATGACAATTTTACTCCCATGGAGGTCCTGTGGGTTTAAAAATTTGAGTGTTAGGCCATCAAGATGACTAAGAAGGTAACATAACTTGCCTACAAGCCTGACAATCTGAATTTTATTCTGGGGAACCACATGAAAGGAGGAACTGACTCCTAAAAGTTGTCCTCTGACATTCACACTCACACCATTGCACATACGTGCCCACACATGCACACACCATAAACATGGATACACGAAATGATAGTAATAAATATTTTTAAAAGAAGTTCTCTTTTAGGCTCTCTGCTCCTCCCTGATCCAGAGAAAGCCATATCTTCTCCTGAAGTACCAGCCTCATCCTCAAGACTCAATGGTGAAGGAGAGTGAGCAGATTTGACTATATTGGGTGCCTGTTTACCCAAACTGCCATCATGTCTGGAAAAGTGGAAATTGTTGCCATCAGTGACTCCTTCATTGACCTCAACTACATGGTCCACACGTTCCAGTGTGACTCTTCCCATGGCAAGTTCAAAGGCACACTCAAAGGCTGAGAATGGGAAACTGGTCATCAATGGGAAGGCCATCTTCCTCTTCCAGGAGCAAGATCCTGCTAACATCAAATAGGGTGATGCTGATGCTGAGTATGCTGTGGAGTCTCCTGGTGTCTTCACCACCATGGAGAAGGCTGGGTCCCAACTTGAAAGGTGAGGCCAAAAGGGTCATCATCTCTGCCCCTTCTGCTGAGTGATGGATGTGAACCATGAGAAGTATGGCAACTCACTCAAGATTATCAGCCATGCTTCCTGCACCACCAACTGCTTACCACCCGCCCCCCCCCACCCCTGCCTCTGCCAAGGTCATCCATGACAACTTTGGCATTGTGGAAGAACTCATGACCACAGTCCACACCATCACTGCCACTCAGAAGACTGTGGATGGTCCCTCTGGGAAGCTGTGGCGTCATGGCCATGGGGCAGCCCAGAATATCATCCCTGCATCCACTGGTGTTGCCAAGGCTGTGGTCGAGGTCATCCCAGAGCTGAATAGGAAGCTCACTGGCATGGCCTTCCATGTTCTTATCCCCAGTGTGTTCATCATGGATCGGGCATGCTGCCTGGAGAAAGCTGACATGTATTATAACATCAAGAAGGTGGTGATGTAGGCATCAGAGGGCCCACTAAAGGGAATCCTGGGCTACACCGAGGACCAGGTTGGCTCCTGCGACTTTAACAGTGATGCCCACTCTTCTACCTTTCATGCTGGGGCTGGCATTGCTCTCAATGCCAACTCTGTAAAGCTCATTTCCTGGTATGACAGTGAACATGACTACAGCAACAGGGTGGTAGACCTCATGGTGTACACGGCCTCCAAGGTGTAAGGAGCCCTGGACCACCTTCCCCAGCAAGGACATCGGAGCAAGAGAGAGGCCTTTGGTGGCTGAGGAGTCCCTGTCCCAGCTCAGCCCCTGACACTGAGCATCCCCCTTACAGTTTCCATATCAGACCCCTAGAATAACAGGAGGGGCTTAGGGAGCCCTACTCTCTTAAATACCATCAACAAAGTTCACCGCACCCACAAGAAAAAAAATGAAGTTCCCTTTTAGGCCTTATTTTACAGATGAGATAACTAAGTTGCTGAGCTGGAAAGAGACCAGCCAGTGGCAGGTTTTTTGTTTTTTGGGTTTTTTTTTGTTGTTGTTGTTGTTGTTTTTGTCAACTTGACACAAGCTAGAGTCATCTGAGAAGAGGAAGCCTCAACTGAGAAAATGCCCCTAGCAGATTGGCCTATGGGGGCAGTTTCTTGATTGGTGATTGATGTAAAAGGGCCTGATCTACTGTAGGCAGTACAATTCCTGGGCAGGTGGTCCCGGGGTATATGAGAAAACTGAGCGAGCCAATGAGAGCAAGCCAGTAAGCAGTGTTCTGCAGGTCCGGCCTCTGAGTTCCTGCCCTGACTTCCCTTCATGACAGACTCTAAGCTGTAAGGTGAAATAAACTTTCCTCTCCAAGTTGCTTCTGGTCACAGTGCTTTATCACAGTGATAAAAACCTAACTAGTACAACCGCCAATGAAGCTGCTTAGACCCAGAGCCAAGCCCAGCTTCAGGTCTGATTTTGAAGTCCTCATCTTCCCTCAGAAGTATTATAATCCCTAACAACGATCTATAAACATTTGTCCTTATACCCACAGATAAATGTAGGCTTGACCCCTCGTCAAGGAAAAGTCTCTTTGCAACACACAGAGACCACTACAGAAATCCACAACCAGCTAAAACACATTGTTATGGAGCCTAGTCCCAGTGGATACATCTACAAAACACTCCTGCATCTAAGGTTCAGGGAAACTGCAGAAGAGGAGCAGAAAGATTATAAGAGACAGAGGATTAGGGAGTTTGCTAGCAGACTGTCTCCTGGTACTGTCAGAAGATACACCCATGAAGTCTCACCAGCATGACTGCCTAAATGTGTACCAAACAAGGATGACACCAACGGACAGGCCAAGTTGGATGGGGAAGAGCCACAAGGGCTCAAACAGACCCAGAGAATGATAGGCAACCGAGGAAAGCTGGGGGAGATTGCCCAGTACCAAATGGTCAGCCCTGCAAATATACATACAAGTAACATCCCATGGAGTCAACAGGTTACATTTAGGAACATATATGTCTATACAAATAAGAGGCCATGAATTTGAAGTAGAGCAGGGAAGGGTGTATTGGGAGGGAGAAAAGGGAAGAGGGAAATGATGTAATTATATTATAATCTCAAAAATAAAATAGAAGAAAAAAGTATCAAGAGACTTGATTTACAAAAACTCGTTCTGGAACCCTAGTGCAAATAAGCTATGTATACAAATTGTCTCAGGTATTCTGTTATAACTACAAAACTGACCAAGACAAGATCTCATGGACGTTAACTGAGCCATGCTTTTAACTCCCTTGTTGTCTTGGGCTATAGATTGCTTGGACTGTTGGGCAGTGAGAAGTATGCAAAGCTGAGGTGTCCTGCCAGCAGAACCTCTGTGAGTGTGTGGATACTCCCAGGCAGCAGAGCCTCTGTGAGTATGTGGATACTTGCATCCAGCAGAGCCTCTGTGAGTGTGTGGATACTTGCATCCAGCAGAGCCTCTGTGAGTGTGTGGATACTCCCAGGCAGCAGAGCCTCTGTGAGTGTGTGGATACTCCCAGGCAGCAGAGCCTCTGTGAGTGTGTGGATACTCCCGGGCTGCCTTGGCATGGCTTGCTTTTATTTCCAGTGAGTGAGAAGCAGTGAGAGTTGGTGTGGGGAAGCCCAGGATATTTTTGCACAAACCACTTGTTCAAAGCCTGTTCTGAAGGAGCCTGACCCACACAGGAATGGAGAACTCAAAAGTCACAGGACCTCACTAGGCCCTGGGGTGCGGTCCTAGGTGATCAGAACCCAGCAGTTCCTCCTATTGCTTGGCAGCAGTGCGGTCAGCAGGGGAGGTGAGGAAGACTGTTGTGGGAGAGCTGGGTTCCTGCCCAGACCAGGTGTGAGCAGCGGGCTGCCACCCCAGACCAGGTGTGAGCAGTGGGCTGCCACCCCAGACCAGGTGTGAGCAGCGGACTGCCACCCCAGATCAGGTGTGAGCCGCGGGCTGCCACCCCAGACCCATGAGGTCTGCAGTTTTCTCAGCCTGGTCACTTGATCCTCATCCTTTCCCTTTCAGTGAGGAGGCTGTTTACTCCCGGAAAGTCAATTGTTCCCAGGTAAGATCAATCTCCTTGGTAAAGAGCCTCCTCTCTTCTCAAGGAGGCAAAGAGCCCGGTACTCAGAAGCTGTACTCAGAGCCCGATCCATGGCAGAAGGAAAGAGGGCCTGCAGGTAACACTGCCTAGCAATCCCTGCTGGAATAGTGGGGACACCAAGTCAGCAAAGATAAAGTTCGAGGAGCCACTGTCAAAACGGAGCCCAAACCTTGTCCCTGACAATCACGCCAGGCATCGTTCTGCTGCTGCCAAAACTCCCACAGTTCCATGAGCATCCTCTTGATTGTAAGTTTACACACACCATACTAACAAAGCACAGTGACACTACGTTCCAATGCAATAACATATTTTAGCATAATGCCCTAAAATCCTATTACAAACAGAATGTGCGAACACAGATTCGTATTTTAATTCAACATTTTAAAACACAGCTCTTACCAACACTCCAATCTAAAACTCCAAGGCAACCCACCCTTATAACAGAGAGCATGACCCCCAGCATCTGAGTGCAGACTCTTCATATATGGAACACAGCATCTAGGCTCCTCAGGGGAAAAAAAAAAAAAAAAAAAAAAAAAAGGACGAGGTCTGTGTTATTGGAACACAGTCCGGCCTCAACTCGCTCGAACACTTTCCTCAGGTACCACTTTAGTGTTGGTGACTCTGGGTTTGTGTTGGGCAAGCCATGCTCAGTGCTCATGGCTTCCTTACAGACTATTCACCACGGCATGTGTGTGGCCCTGTACACCCTGGTTGTGAGGCCAGAGCACTCCCCAGTTCTGGGCCTCTCAAGGACCCAATCAGATACACCCCGCTATGTAGCAGGGATAGATTTCTAAAGCCCTTGACCTCCCTGCTTATCTTTCCCTGCTCATTACTCCACACCCCAGGCTTCTGTGAGGTGGGGCTGGTTTGGGGGCAGGGTGGGTAGGGGGAGTCCTGGGGATCAGCCTTTGAATACACTGACATAGGCCTTCCTCACCATCTGGGTTACAGGGTAAAGACAGGATGGACCTTGAGGCAGTGTGAGCTCCTTCCGACCTTGGGTAACTATAGACCACACCTGGGCCTTGTGGCCCACTTGTGACTTTGCAGTAATATGTTGCCTTACTAATCAGCACACTCCAACCCACTCTGCTTTGGCCCTTGCTCTCCCATGGCCTGGGCCCATGCCCCCTCACTTCCCATGGTGTATTCAGGAGCTTTTATGGGTCCCTCCTGCTACAGGTTTCTCACCAGTGGCCCCATGGGCTGAACTATGTTGAAGCAGCCCCATTTTTTTTTTTATGGATTCCTTTCCCTAGGCTAATTTCCTTTTCTAGGTGGTCATTCATTTCTTTCCTTCCTCACGCTCCAGTTCTCAGCAAAGCTGGCCCCTAGAATCACCATTTAAAGTCCCATGGCCTGAGTATAGGACACAACCATCAAAAATGGTAAACATTCCCCCAAATGATCCTGCTGTGCCACTAGGATCCAGAGCTGTGGACTGAATACCAGCTCCTGGAGACCAGGACCTCTTCTAACTTGTTCCTCAGTGTCTGGCAACCAGGAGAGCAGATGTTCAACAAAGAGCTATCCAGTGAATAAGCCATACAGCTGAACACACTTTTTAATCCTCCAGATAGGGTGGTGGTGTTGCACACCTCTGATCCCAGAACTCAGGAGGCAGAGGCAGGTAGATCTCTGAGTTCAAGGCCAGCCTGGTCTACAGAGCATGCGAGGCTACACAAAGAAACTGACTCAAAACTCAAATCCCAAAATTCAAAAAAAAAAAAATTTCCACATATAAAAAAGTTATAAACAGCATACAAGTTTTCCCAGTGAAAAGCAAATATCTTCCTACTCTAGGTTAGGTTGTCATAAAAGGAAAAGTCCATTAGCTGGGGGTGGAGGAGGGGCATCCTCTACAGGAGGGAAAGTGGTCCACAGGGCCAGAGGTGTGGCCCAGCACTCTTAACTCTTAAATATTTCCACGATGGAGGTTTTCTTGCCTCCTTACTCAGATGTTACCACCACCTTGCCAGTCTCATTCCCCCCTAGAGTGTCAGTTTCTTACTCATAGCAATGAGCACCCTGCTCCCTGCTCCCTGCACCGGGGTGACATTGAGAATCAGGTGAGACACCAGATGTCAAGCAGCACCCTGAAGCCCGAGAGCCCTCTCTGCATCCAGCATGTGCCTCGCCGTTATTAGGAAACACGTCACCGAATCTGAACAGCTGGAACTGTCCTGCAGCTGGGCTGTCTTTCCAATGGTAGCCAGAGGCTTGGAGAGTCCAAAGTCACCTGACTTAGAACTGAGGCCAGCTTTGCCTCTCCCAAAGCCATGGAAGCAGCAAATCCCAGTCTGCAGGATCTGAGGATGCCCATGCCCGGGCATGCCAGGTGGCCAGGAAGGGCGAACAACTCACTTTCATGATTGTCTCACCGCTCTCAATTGTTTGCTCACAAGAGGGGAGGAGGTGGTGGGAAGCTGGGCCATCCAGTCACACGGGGTGAGTTGACCCGCTGCCAGCCAATCCCGTCTGCCAGAGCTGGCGCTGGAAAGGCCCTGGCCCCATCTTGCCAGGACACTTTATCTTTGTCCCAGAACACAAAACGAGCCTTGTCTTGGCCCCTGCAGTACCAATTCCACATGCTCCTGACTGCCCCGGCCCCTCTGCCCCTAGAAAGGCAGACTTTGTCAAGTCCAAAGACTAACTTGTTTCTTTTTCACTAAAATGTGGTGGCTGACCTGGCTGATTTATCTTGGGAAAATGGTGGCTGGGGGAGGGGAATGAGGTGACAAGCACGGGCACAATCCAAAAAGCCATGTAGACTGTCTCACTCGGGAGCAACTGCCGCGTATTGAGTACAGTTCCAGGGGCTTAGGACGGTCCTCAACCTTACGAGGAGCACAGAAACCACCACCAGCTACTCTTTGTCTGCTTGTTTTGTTTTATTTAGCCTTTAAAGCTTAAACATAAAAATGGTCTTTGTCCAGAAGCAACTTGTTATCACCCCCGAGTATGAATTCGTTTTCATGAAAACGAAGAGGTGGGTTAGAAGCAGGACAAAATGGTCACAAGGGGAGCCACTGTAGGTTAAAGAGAGAAGCATGAGAGACAGGAGGGGAACCAGGCATGGTGATATTCAGGACAAGCATTCAAGGAAAGAGAAGCAGGCACAAAGACCCAGGCACACGTGTACATGCACACATTTGCATACAAAATATGCACATGTATTCACATAGATGTGCACATGGTGTACACATATGCTCATATACACATAAAACAGTACACATGCACACATACTCAGGGTGGCATATTCATGTGTGTATCTACACACATAGGCCCCAGTGGTACAGGGCCTCCCAGAGACAACAAAGAGGCCAACATAGTCAGGTTCTTACTGTATGTATGCATCCGTGTGTATGTATACGTTATGTATATGTGTGCAGCTGTGTGTGTGTACTTATTTGTGTGCATGTGAATATATGTTTATTCATGTGTGCCTACAACTATATATGTCCATGCAAAGGCACATATCTATGCCTGCATATATGTTCATATGCATTATTAGGATCAATCCACATGAGTCTATTTAATGGGTAGTAGGGATTTATTAAGATATAAATTGAAGAAATACACTCACGATCACAGAACAGAGTAGACAGCTGAAGTCATCCTCTGATCTGACCGGGAGCAAATCCACCTGGCAGTTTGATCACACCAGGAAGCAGGAAGCAGGGAGAAGGGACTCATGACCCTTCTCCCTTACCTTTTAAGAGGTCACTGCCTCCTTTGGGCCCTATAGCCCAAGATCGTGGGCAGAGCAAATACCAGTACGTTCCTGTGTGTGTGTGTGTGTGTGTGTGTGTGTGTGTGTGTGTGTGTACATATATGCACATGACTTGCCTACATGTATGTGTATTCATGAATGTGTGCATGTGTGTGCCCATTTTCATGTGCTTGTATGGATGTGCATAGTTATGTGCATGCTATGTGTACGTGTATGTGAATGTGTATGCATAAACACATGTTTCCATGCATGTACATGGCTGTGTGTGGTGATCACATGCATATGTGTATGTGTATGTGTGAACACAAGATAATGTATATGTGAGTATATGTAGCACAATGTAAAAAAAAAAAAAAGGCTCTGAGGGACCAGGTGACTCTTGGCCATGTAATTTTACATTCATTCTGGGTGACACAAGAAACTGTAAGAGCATTCAAGGGGTGACATGTCTCTTCCTGACTGTTGTATGAGAATAGGTTGGGTGGAGGGTGATGTGACCATCAGGTAAGAGCGTCATCAGCTGGGAC
Organism: Peromyscus eremicus; assembly: GCF_949786415.1. Taxonomy (NCBI): domain Eukaryota; kingdom Metazoa; phylum Chordata; class Mammalia; order Rodentia; family Cricetidae; genus Peromyscus; species Peromyscus eremicus. Next base: position 103,397,491 of record NC_081419.1, read on the forward strand.
ATATAGTTTAGGGTGGGCCAGGGAGAGTGGACAGGCTGAGGGAAATAAGCTTCATTTGGGGACTGAATGAGCCCTTGATGTGGGAAGTTTCAGTCTGGCCCCCATTTACTCACCAAGCAACAGTGGAAAAATCCACCTCCCTTTCTAGGCCTCAGTTTCCCTGTCTACGTCATAAGGTCTGAGGAGGTGGAGCAGCTGGTGCCAAGGTCTTCTGCAGTAGGCACTGGCAGCCCTATATTTGGGGCCTTGGCTCTCGAGCTGTGATCCAGTTTCTAATCCCAGCAGGCCTGAATGCCCCATGGCAGCTGCAGAAACCTGGGGATGATGCTGAGCTTAGGGAGAGTTGCCTGTTGTCTGCAGAAACTGGGACAACTAGAGACTTGAGACTGCTTGCCCACCCACGGGCTGGGAACGGCTGGTCTGATGTCACCGTTCAGCTGGAGAAGTGCAGACTACCAGCCCAGGGCTTCCTGAGCCCCTCAGGGGACCGACGTCCCAGCCACAACGCCTTTCCAAGTGGTCCAGTCTCAGCTCTAGGGCTGTGCCCAACCTCTGTGGCTGACCTCAGTGTACCTCTTCAAACCTCGCTGCTGGGCTCTTGACCAGGTAGAAATCACTACCTCTGTTTTATTGAGTAGAAAACTGAGAACGAAAAAGTAGTGGGCAGCAGAGCTAGGAGGGAACCGAGGTTAAATAGTTCTTCCACCATTCTTTGCTGCCTCTCAAGGGTGCAGTGGATGTGTAGAAAAGAGAAAGAGAAGCTAAATATGTTTTAATAAATATAGACATTCACACCCCCCTGTTTTGTCGGGGCTGAGGACTTTCAAACAAAAGCTGCTTTCTGCAGCTGAAGTGCGGCCCTTTTGTGAAGTGGATAAGCCCCCTGGTCATTGTTTACAGCTTTTTGCTGCCCGTTTATTCCTTTGTAATTGCAGCAAATTTTTTTTCAAGACGTATACATGCTGGGGACTCTATGAGGCTCCAGGGAGGGGACCGTAATAATTAACAGAAAATGACTTAGTTCCTGAACTCACTGGTTTGCGCTGCAGTTGAAAGATGTCCTCTTCTGGATGTTGTTTCTGCTCCGATCTCTGTACAAGAGAAATGCAGGGGCCTGGTGAGGTGCTGTGATTTCACCGGGGGAGAGACCTGATCAGAATTCAAACCCGGCCTTGTGGCTCATGGCAGCCGTGGTAGTCAAAGCGCCGCAGGAGCAGCCGGCCCTGCGTCAGGCAATTTGATTAGGGTTTAGTAGAGGGATTACTCACAAAGGAAGACAAGACTACAGGGGACCACAAAGCACTCATCAGGACCCTCAGTTCACAGTAAGAGGAAAGAGAAGTCCGTCGTCGTCGTCAGCAGATAGATGAGGACTCCCAACAGAGCTGGGGTTTCAGTGGAGGGCTTGGCGATCCCAAAATGACCCTGCATCAGTAGACTAGGAATAAATACTCCAACTTCACTGTCCCCTCTCCTTCCACATCTTTCCAGAGTTATCCACGGCTCAGATCATGGTCATGATGCCTGTAGGACAGATTCTGGAGGAAAGAAGGATACAAAGGGGACCTGGGAGAAAACCATGGGGCCTTCAGCCAAAGTTAAGATGCTTCTAAATCAAGTGCAGCTCATTGGGCCAGGGGAAATCTAGACTCAGGACCAAGCAGGTCATAAGTTCCATGGTGCTCCTCACTTCAGGCCAACAGGAATGTGAATGTGTGCGCATTTACGTTTGTCCATGCATGTTCCCGCATGTGTGTGGTAATCACATGATCTCTCTCTCTCTCCTTTCTCTCTCTCTCTGTCTCTCTCTCTGTCTCTCTCTCTGTCTCTCTCTCTGTCTCTCTCTCTCTCTCTCTCTCTCTCTCTCTCTCTCTCTCTCTGTAGCTGTGGCCTGGGTGGCTCTTGGTCATGCAATCTTACACTCACTCTGGATGACTCAAGAAGCTGTAAGAGTGTTCAGCCGGTGACATGATCTAATTTGCATTTTCAAGAAAGTCTCCTGACTGTTTTGTGAGAATAGATTGGATGGAGCATGATGTGACCATCAGGTAAGAGCGTCATCAGCTGGGCCACTTAGTTCAGGATAGGGTCAGGAGAGAGCGGACGGGCTGAGGGAAATAAGCTTCAAGCCAGGGAATGGATGAACAAATGGAGGAGCCCTTGATGTGAGAAATTTAGATCTGATCCCTATTTGCCCCATCACCTGCCTCCCATGAGATGATCAGGGGACAAACACCGATGGCTGACGGCTCTCCTGACAGCCTTAGGGTTCGAACTTGGCTAACATCTGTCTGGCTTGCAGCAGACTTCTGCAGCCTTCCACTCTGCTGGGGCTCTCTTGAGGGAGTGGGGGAGCAGGCAGAACAGCAAAAATATGGGGAGAAACTTTGTCAGCTTTAAGGGGACAGGCAGGGGGTGAGCCTGAACAGCCTGGGAGCTAGTATGGGGACTTTGGCTTGTTCCAGGCTTGTGTGAGCTCACTGGAAACTAGATACCCTTGCCTTGGCTACTGGGGGTGGATAAAGGAAGTAATGGCTTTATCCAACAAACAGAAACCCGATTCACAAGGTTTCTGAGGAATGCTGAGTTAGGTTTTGTTTATCCACTAGCAATCTTTCTGTTTACCCAGTCAGAGTCCACCCCGAGCTGAGTCCAGACTGTCATGAAGGACATTGACTGCCGGCTTTGGAGCCTGCTTTGGACCTAACAGTGCCTTCATTTGAAAAATGGAATAATTACTTGTAAGGGTGAAATAAATGCCATGTGTGAAGCGTTTAGGTGATGGCTTGGCACAGAGTAGGCACTATTATTTCTAATAGCTATTACGACCACACACACCTCACCCAGACACCAGAACAGGAGCCATATTGAGTGTATTACAGACTTGGATTCATTTCTCACTAAAAAAAAACTATGACATTTTGGTCTCTCTTTCAGAGCTCAATTTGGCCCAGAGATTTCAACCCTTCCTCAAGGTCCCACAGCTTACAGACAAAGAGAGGTGTGCATTCAGCTCTCAACCCAACGAAATCTTTATTCTTGTTGCTGCTTCTCCTCAGATCTCTCCCAAAGGGTCACTGAGGCCCTGAGAACTCATTCCAGACGAGTCCTGCTGGGCCCTCTCACCAAGGGTATTCCTGAATTCAGTCAGCATCACACCTGAGGGGCAGAACTATGGAGCTAGTTCTGTTCCCATTCTTGGAGAAGGAAACTGAGGCTCAGGGAGACAGAGGAACTCTCCCAAGACTACTCAAACATGGGTAGAGACAGCACAGGTATGATTTTCCCTGAGAGACAATCCAGTCTCTAGGACCCCAGCAACACCTGGAAGTACCCCTTACTAAGCCCAGCAGCACCCCCACCCATCTCCCTCCTTTATGACCTGTTTTATGAGCCAGAGGCCCGCCAGCTTCTGTGTTGTCATGGAAACAAACCGCGAACAGATATTCTGGTTGCTCATTCTGGGGTTGATGATTTTTGTTGTTGATTTTGTTGCCTGTGTATACATGTGTGTGCGTGTAGGGGGGTGCACAGATGCATGCAGATGCATGTGGAGGTCAGACAAGAGTTTGATGTCTGGTATCTGTCTCCATCCCTCCTCACTTTATTTACTGAGGTAGGATCTGTCACTGAACCAAGAGCTCACAGACATGGCTAGCCTAGCTATCCAGCTCGCTCCAAGGATCTATTATCTCTGCCTCCCAAGGGCTAAGATTACAGGTGAGCCATCAGTTCTACCTGGCATTTGAGTGGGATTTAAGAGTCTAAATTCTGGTCCTCATACTTGTGTGGCAAGTGTTTTATCCAAAGAGTCATCTCGTTACCTTACAGGGTTGGCAGTTTTACGTCAGGAGCCCAGTGTTGGAGATAAGGACTGGAATCTGGGCTCCAGGGCTACACAGAGCCTGCCTGTGTCTCCTCTGCCCCAGTTCATGCTGTGCCCAAAGGTCTCGGGACTCACATCTGAGAGGTCAAGGGGTTGCAGGAGGTTGGGGGAGTCTGCAACACACAGGGAAATACAATGGCACACAAAACAGGGCTTGGAGATCCAACAGAGCTGGCCTGTCGACCCACAAAGTCCAAGACATGCAGAGACAAGAGGACAGGCAACGTGAAAGGTGTCGCAGTGGTTTACAAAGGCACACAGATGCGCACTCAAAAACAGAGGTACCCACACAGCAGCTGCAGGAGGAGATGCCCACGGGCAACACAAATCCAGAGTGGTGCCCAGGTGCCCAGACTCCAAGACATACAGAGGACATTTAGATACCCACAGATACATGCCAACACATATACACGCACACTCAAAGCATACAGACACACACTGCTTACCATCTGTGTGACCCAGGCACCTTGTCCCACCTCCCGAAGCTTTTGTCTTATCCTCTGTCACAGGGGTATCATGGCTGTAATTCATGAGGACAGAGGAAATCAGCAGAGTGCCCATGCCACCCTCCCCCCACCTCTATTTAGCCAGTCAACCCACATTCATTAAGCACTTTTTTCCTGTGCCAGGAGAGAAGTGAGCTAGCAAGGATTCACTGAGCTCTGGACATGTCTGCTCCCTTGGGGATATTCCAGCCCAGGGGTGCACATTCTCCCGCTCTCATCCCACAAAAATCAGACTGCCAAAAAGTGAAAGCAAAATGAGATTACGTGCTCCTTCACCAGACCCTACCCTGCTGAGAAGGAAGGGCGTCTCAGGGGTACCAGAATCCCTCCTGCTTTCCCAGACTTGAGGTCCAGAAAGGGTGCCCAGCCCAAAGGAGGACTCTAGGGCTCTTCTCCACATCCAGAGACCCCTAGCCCCTGTGCAGAGTGGCCATGGCTGACGCCTATTTATGGTTGCCAGGGAGCTGAATGATTTTCCAGAGGGCAGGCAGTTTGTGAGGTTGCTACCTCCCCTCACTCTCCAGGTAGCCTTGAGATGCTCTGGATTTCCAGCCTGGGTAGGCTGCATATTCATTGATCACTTGGCACAGGGCGACAAGAGTTGCTCAGGATCTTGCTTTCTATGGATGCTCAGCCCTACTTACTAGGAGGAAGGCATGAGGAATGATCACAGTGCCATCCTTGTCCCCAAGGTCACGACCAAGGCAGGCCCAGGGTTCAAGACAGACCTGGAGGATCCACCACAGCTCAGCCAGTGACCTTGGCTGAGAGACTCCCCACCCGCCCCACCCTCCCCCGGTGAATCAAATGTCTTTGTCTGACCTAAGGAGATTACAGGCTTCCTCCCACCTGACTCCTGGAATTGGGGAGAGCCTGAATTAAGGATGAAAGCAGAAGTGTCCTGAATAATTAAAGAGGCAGGTGGGCCTCTATCTGTCACCTTGGAAGGATCCACAAGGCTGGTCAGTAATATTATGCAAGGCTCCTCTTCCCAACTCCACTGCATAAAACACTGAGTCAGAAAATTGCACAAGGCTCAGTAACTCTAACTTTGGGTGCATACCCCCAAACAACCCAAAGCAGGATCTCAAAAATAAATCTGTTGGAGCTCAGGTCAAGCGTACTCGGTAGAGTGCTTGCCCATCGTCCATGAGGCCCATGCTTGATCTTCTGGACCACCTAAAATGCCTATAATCCTAGCACTTGGAAGGTGGAGACAGGAAGATCAGAAATTCAAGGTCATCTTCAGCTAGATAACGAGTTTGAGGCCAGCTTAGAATATATGAGACCTTATCTCAAAGTAGTCCCAGTAGCCAACATGTGGCAGCAACCTGTGTCTGCTGATGAAGCAACAGATAACATATGCTGTGCAAACAGTGGGATAGTATTCAGCTTCCAAAAAGAATGAGTTTCTGCCATTACAATATACATAGACCTTGAGTACATTATACTAAGTGAATAAGCAAGTCACAGAAGAACAAATACTCTGTGCTTCCATTTACATGAGGTTTCCAGAATAGTCAAATCCATAGCAACAGAAGGAGCAGTAGTTGACGGGGTGGAGAGACTGTGTTTAATGGATACAGAATTTCAGTTTTAAAAGGTAAGGAGGTTCTGAAGATGGACTGTAACAATGATTGCACAACAGTATAAATGCACTTACTGCGAATGGGCCGTGTTAAAAGCAGCTAAAATGGTAGATATTACGTGATGGAATATTATATCATTTTTTAAAAAACACTGCAACTGTGCACAGTGGCACACAGTATGTGTTCTATAAGCACTGGTTGGAAGAATGGAGGGTGACCTCAGCGATGCCCAGAATATACTCATGATATTCCTGTGGCGTTGTATCTTCAAAGATGTCAATGTGGAAAGACGCCCCATGCAAACAGTACTGAGCCAGAGACCGGGCTGAAATCATCGGCTGGCTGTGGACTCTTATTCATTCCACATTTCAGCAGACTCTTCAGTAGAGACTTAGTTGTATGGTATCTGGTGATATTCAAAAGGAGTTCTGAGATAGCCGTGCTCCCTCCATCCCTTCAAGTACCCATGATGATTCTTTAAAACCTCCCAACAGGCCTTCAAGGGCACCTAGTCACAGTGAAGGTCACTCCTGCCACATATCAGGCCTGCTCTGGGCTCAGAAGACACTCCTTTATGGAGCTTACACTCTAGCATAGGAGAGTAACAGAAAACAGAAAACTTAAAGGAGTTTCAGGGAAGGATGCTAGGGAGACAGGAATAGAGTTCTGGGGGAGGGGAGGTCAAGAGCAGAGCTAGAGAGTTATAATTTCACCAGGAGACCAAGAAAGTCTGGCGGGGGAGTGGCGGTTAAGCACATACCTGAAAGACATGTAGGAAGAAGCCATTTGGATCCATCTGGGACAAGAGCCTTGGGTGGGGACATCCCTAATACACCGGCACAACAGCCAGGTGACCACTGGAGCAGGAAGGCACACTCTTTGGAAAGACCCAAGCTTTAGAACAGGCAGTCACCTGCCTCATAGCAGGATCATGGGCCTATCTGACTGAGCCAGGGCTCTTAACTATAAACGGATGGACTTTTCCCAGACAGGAAGCCACAAAGCATGAGCTGAGCACATGTTAGTGTCAGACATGATAGGAATTGCAGGAGAGCACCTGTCCTTCTGGGGCTGCCACTGAATCCATGTGATTGTGTACATGTGGGAGCAGTCTTAGAACGTGTGCCCATGAGTGTACCTACCTCTGAGTGCAGATGTGCCTGAGTATATATGCATTATTACGTTCTGGCTCCCATGAGGTCAACAGTGATTTCTTAGCCACCCCCACCTGTAAGTGTGAGTGGGTATCTTTGTCCCACCTCGTGCATCTACAGGAAGGTCTTCATGTCCATCAGGGGACAGCATCTGCATCCAAATGTCTACAACCAAGCATATGTCATTGCACATGCACACCACGGTCACACAGTCTCCAGAGTTCTATCCAGGTAGTGTGATTCCCTAGGTTATAATATAGGTCTGCCACTGGCCTGATATGACCTTGGGCAAATTTAACCCCCTCTTTGTTCCGCCTTCCATATCAGTAAAATGGGAATAATCATTTTTTAAAAAAACTACTTTATCAAGTTGTTACATAAAGCACTAGATCAGAGGATTACATATGGCCCAGAAATTCCAATTCTGGAATCATATCAATTAATATACATGAAATAAATCCTGGGCACAGCGTGCGAGCTGTTGTTCCGTGGAGTTCTGTCTGTGTGTGTGCCTGTCTGGGCCTCTGTCCTCCTGAGCACTCCATTCCTTCCGAAGGAAGTGTCTTTATTCGGGCAAACTCTCGTGTCTGTCATTTGTGGCCTGTCTCTGGTGACAAAAATCCAATGTAGCTGGCATGGGGACAAGGGGAGGGAGTGCAGGAGAACTCATGCCACAGCTCGGCCAGCTGGACTCTGACCTGACCAGCCAAGCGGCTAAATAGACAGGCAAGCGCAGGGAGGCCCAGCTTGGGGTCTGGGCCATCTCTAGCTTTGACCATAGGAATTCCTTTCGCATTCCTCTTGCTTCTCAGCTGGAGAAGGGGGTATCCCAGAGAAGTCTTGGGTCTGTGCCACCACTGTGTCACAGCTGCCCTTCTTGAGACAGCCGTTCTATGATGACCCTTGGTCTAGCTTGCGGAGCCTTCGCGTGGACTTCCCGAGACAGGCGCTCTCATTATCTCTGCTTTACAAATAAACAAAGACACAGAGAGGCAAATTGATCATGTAAGTCATACAACTGGTGAGCGGAAAGACCAGAGCTCAGCCATGTCGTTTGTGTTGAATGAGTAGGCCCAGTGAATGAGAGCGTAAACCGAGATTGGAGGTGGGATAAGAAGAGCAAGGAGATAGAAAACCATGGGGACTGGTGTGGCATCCTCCTGGCAAAGGCTGGGACCAGCTTGGCACCCTGCTGGAGAGGCTCTGGGGAGAGGAAGGGAGTGGCAGATGGGGCCAGATGGCAGGGGCTGGAAGGCATTGGAGGTGCTTGAATTTAAGCCACAGTGAGGTGCCATGGGGATGAGCCACCTGGATCCTTTGGTGTGGATAAATTGGCGAGCTGAGTGAAGGTCTTCAGGACAGCAAATAGCTGGCATCAGCCCAGCAGCCCAGGAGAGCCAATTATAACAAAGGCTCTGCAGTCAGTCTGCCAGGGGGCTGGGACACTTTTAGCCAGACAAGTAACCTATAGTTACTGAGCCCCAATTTTCTCATCTAAATCTCTGGTTGAAAAGATTAAAATTACTGTTTCAGTGCTTGACTCATGATACTCAATAAACAGCCATCTATTATTAAACCAGAAGTTTAAACCACTGGCTTACATTATGTATGCATGCACATGGTACACATACATACACAATGCAAATCATTACAAAGTGATTAAAGGACCTAATAGAAAAGATGGACAGCATGCACAAACAGATGGGAAGTTTCAGAAGAGAAAAAGCTGGCTGGCCATGCTAACCCCATGCTAATGAGCCATGATGCCAGAGAGGAAGGATTCTGGAGATGCGATTAGAATTAGACTGGACACAGGAGAAAACAACAGCCCGGTGATGGTTTTGTAGCAAACCTCTGACGCAAAAATCTCCAGCTGCAGCACCAGCTCCCTGGATGTGGCAGAGGTTGAAGCGCAGCCCCGGGTGCACCGTGCTTGGTGGGATAGTGCCCACATCCCTGAGCAAACATGATGGCATCGCCACCTGTGCCAACTTCTTTCAGCACCAAGGCTTCACCAGTGATCAGGATGGAAACTCTGTCTCCAGGAAACTGCTCTCAATGCAGCCCTCCGGAGCTCACAAGCTAAGGGAGCGAGAGGGGGGATGTTGAACTGATAGATAAATAAAATGTTCTGTTACATGGTGGCAGAGCCAGTGAAGAAAGTCACAGAAGGGGACCAGAGGAAGAGAGCTGAGGATGTATATTTAAATAAGATGCTTGGGCAGGGTCTGAATAAGAAGATAACATTTGAACAACAATCTAAACTGGGTAGCGTGCAGCAAGAAAGGGAAAGTCGAGGGTTCATCGACAAACAGAAAGAGAGCCTCTCGGTCCAGCGCCTCCATGATGCCTCTCAGAGTGGAGAATCGAGGATTCCAGCGCTATTAACAGTAGCTGTGAAGGTTACTGACATAGGAGGAGTATTTCTTCTACAGATATCTTCAAGTAAGAATGTTAAAATAGCATCAAACCAGACTTCGGGTCTGGGCATTTATAGTCTCAAGTAGAGTCCCACTCCTCTTGTATACATTCTGGGAATCCCAACAACGATACCCTGAATATTTGTTTACAGTAAAGATACCCTAACTCTCTACATCCCTGTGATCTAGAGTTGTGCCTGGACTCCTGTCTGGTTTATCTCATGAATCATTATGATTTCATTTAAATTTCTTAGCATGGGCTGGAGAAATGCACCAGTCATTAAAGGCTAAGTCTAACAACTCTTTGAAGGTAATAACTTTACAATTACCAAAATTATATATATATATATATATATTACATATATAAACATACATATATGTGTGTATATATGTATATACATACACATACATATGACTCTTGCAAAGCTAGGCAACTTTCCAAAAGCATTCTGGCTATTGTCATCACTTTTGGTATCCTACCAATACTAGATGTTAGGATCCTACTGCTGAAGATACCACATACTTTGGTTACAGGATGTCAAGAAACCAAACTGAAATTGAGCTGGAAACTTCCTCTCTGCTGGCTGCATACATAAGTGCTAAAACCTGCTAAGCAGGCTGCTGGATGGGGGTGGGGGTGGGGAGTGGGGGGATGACCATCAACAGTCTCGTCCACTCTAGAACATGCTTGCTGCAACACCTACTTCCCACTTGCGGAATAGTGGCATGCTTACAGTGGGGGTAGCCAGCCTGTACAGGAGGCCTCTTCCATAGGAGGGCATACACATTCAGTACTATAAACCTGGCTGAAAGCCTGTGACTGAGTGAGTCATGAGACCAAAGGGGAACATACTATTCTTGCTTCCCTAAATGGACATGTTGCCACACTTCCTTCTAAACATTTATGTTTACAAGCCTATGTTTGTGTCCCTCTCAGCTTGGGGCAGGCTCCCACACCTCCCCCAAGGAACTATTGAGTGTTTATAATCGCTACAGGAGATGGCATTTTCTTCAGTGGTGTAGCCATTGAGGGTCTAGCTGGGAAGAAGAAGGAGTTCAGAGTGGAAAGACAGGGGTGAGAGGGAGCAGTAAGGGAAGACTTTAATCACAGTACACTGTGTATGTGGATGTACTACTGAAAAATAAATAATAAAAATAAATAGTACATGGATTTTTTTAAGGGCCATGAAGCATGGCTTTCCCTTGAAAAGCCCATACTCATGCTTAGGGATGTCTTATTCTTTCCCTGAATCCCCATGCATTAAATCTATGTTTAAAATCTCTTTTGGAAAGAGGCCATGATTTGAAAGAGAGCAGGACGAGATTTAAGGGAGGGTTTGGAAGGAGGAAAGGGAAGGGGGAAATGATGTAATTGTATTATAAACTTGAAGAAATATTTTTAAATCTCTTTTAATAACCCACAGCTCTGTTTCATGCTGACTTGTTGTGAAATTCCTTTCTGTAGCAGTCATAGGTTTGGGTTTTCCCTGAGTGGAGCTCTCGGTAAGGAGTAAGGGAACTCCACAGGCTGCTGCAGCATAGGAACTGCATTTCCCTCCCTGCTATCACCAACAGCGAAGGGAACCATGTGACTGTCTTGGGAAGCGTTTGTTTCCACGGTCAGTCAGTGGAAAGAACAGAAAAGCGGGGTGGTGGGGAAGGATGGAAAGTCCGGTGACAGGGTCAGGGAAGCAGGGATGGGAAGTTCGGTGAAAGGGTTAGGGACTGGGCCCCCAGTTGGAGCAGATAACGTGGGGCTCTTGGCTTTACCCATGAATGCCACAGGAACCTATCAGTTTCCTACTGTGACCTGAGATCTGCACTAATAGAATTCTTCAAGAACAGCTTGTAGAAGAGCAGGGGGGGTGCATTAGAACTTAGGGTACCTGGGGTAGAGGTGGAGGTGGTAGATGGAACATCAGGGTTTAGATTTGGGGTGCACCCTACAGGATCAACTGATAACAGGTGGGAGGTCCTTATTGTTATTAATGTTGTCCTAGTTTGGTTTATGTGGCTGTGATAAGAACATGATGGCCAAAAGCAGCTTGGGGAGGAAAGGGTTTAATTTGGCTTATGTTTCTAGATCACAGTCATCACTGAAGGAGCAGAAGAAAGACCATGGAGGGGTGCTGCTTACTGGCTCCCTCTCATGGCTTGCTCAGCCAGTTTTTTTTATACAAACCAGGACCACCTACCCAGGGGTGGCACTGCCCACAGTGCTGGACTCTCCTACACCAATCATTAATCAATAAAATTCCCCTACAGCCTTACCTACAGGCCAATATGATGGAGGCATTTTCTCGATTGCGTTTCCCTCTTTCCAGACGATCCTAACTTGTATCAGTTGACGAAACCCAACCACAGCATTGTTATAAAGGCTGACAAGGACCCCAAGGCTCTTTCCTTGAGTACCCCTCCCAATCTTCCCAAGATATTTCGTTGACCTTGTTGGAGGACTGTTGCCAAGGGCCATCTCCCAGAGCCTGGCCCTGAAGGCCCTGAGCCGCCATATAGCTGAGCCATCCCAGCTCCATAATGGCAGGATGTGAGTTGTTTTTTTTTACTCAAAATCAGCAAAGGTGACAGAAAACTCACCAGAGAAACTAGACCTTGCAGCAACAAGCGGCCCTGTGCCCCTATGGAGAGAACAGGGCCCAAGCTCTGCAGACACCTACCCACACCTGCTCCCTTGTCCTTCTCCACAGCCCTGACCAGCCTGGCCTCCTCTCGACCCTTTCACCTATCCTCCCAGAAGTAAGAGAGAAGACTTCCTGAACGGTACAAAACTATCATTGTTTAGACTTCACTATAACCCCCATGCCTCGGCACAGGCTCTAGAACCGTTATAATGACCTCTGGGTCCTGTCTGATCTGTCTCTACTCTTCATGGCTTTCCCCCCTCAACCTCCACACTTATTCCCCCATCAGGCAAAAGAAGCTATGCCCCAAGCACATGCACAGAGAGGCTCCCATGCCTGTTCCTCTCATGTAGAGTCCTCACATTACTTGGTGGCCAGGTCCCACTCATCTGCCAGCTTCAAGGCCAGTGCATCCTTCCCAGGTCAAACACACCCAGGTAGGTCTCCTTCCGCCCCACAGCCCATTTACCCCTCATCCCACTCATGTTGTACTTCAAGACTGTGGGCACTACAGGTAGCCATGGGCCCACGACAATACCAACAGTGCCCAGCCATCGGCCTGCTCTCCCACCGAGCCTGATACTGTCTCAAGACCAAAGCGTTCCAAGTTAATTGGAATTAAAATAATTTGAAAGAGTCAAATAGATAGGTTAAATCTTGTTAGTTTTTTTTCCCCTAACCCCTGTTGCCTGTCAGTTACATGCAGTGTGTGTGTGTGTGTGTGTGTGTGTGTGTGTGTGTCTTCACACACTGGTGCTCCAGGAGAGCAGGGCTAAGTGTCATCCATCTCTCTCTAGCAGGCCACCACAGCCTGGTGCTGAGGAAGAACTCATAAATCCAGCCCTGACTGTGGCCTGGAGACAGCTGTCAGTTTGGCCCTGGCCGTGCATTTCCCACACGAGACCACTGCACCCCAGGGAAGGCTTCTGTTCAGAGCTGCAGGGAACAGCCAGCAGCCTCCGCTGGGGCAGGAGCAGGGAACAGCCAGCAGCTCCGCTGGGGCAGGAGCAGGGAACAGCCAGCAGCTCCGCTGGGGCAGGAGCAGGGAACAGCCAGCAGCTCCGCTGGGGCAGGAGCAGGCACACGCTAGCTGCCCTTCCACTTCCTCTCACCTCTTCATGCCAAGGCTGCCCAGGCTCTCTGGAGCTTCCTGGGATTTCTTTCTTGTCTACTTCTGATCAGCTGCCAACCTTGCCTGTTGACACAGGGCCTCCCACAGGAGGAAGCCCAGCAGCCATTGGGGAAGCATTTGAGGAACCAAAACATTGCCCTTCCCCTATGTCTCCGCAGGCCTCTGTCCATGAGAATTCTAGGTCTGACCTTGGTGCAGGCCTAACGCTCACAGGGAAGGGTCAGGCTGGGCAACAGTGTATCCCGCGATGGGAGCATTCTCACTGCTGGAAGCATCACATCAGCGTACCACAGTGCACATCAGCAGGTCTGCTCAAGTCAAGCCCAAAATGTGTTGGTCAGATTTGGCCCAATGCAGTTTTTCAAAACTATATCACCCTTATGCAGCCCTTTTTGGTGACTTCCTGTTTGCATCTCTGTCGGTTACCATTCTTCTGGTTGCTCGATAAGCTCATTTGCACAACTCTGAGAACATGTTAGCTAACATTTGTAACTGAAAAAAGTCTAGAAGTCACATGTGCCACAGTTACATCTAAATCAAGACCTTGGCTCCAATTCTGTCCCTTCATCTGAGCACAGGTCCTCCATCTAGATCTCCAACCTGGATCCCTCATGGAGGCAACATGGCTGCACCAATTCCAGGTGCCATAGATTCACACTGCACCTTTCTCTTCTCATTGTGGAACATTGTGAGTCCCCTAGCCCTGGTTAGCTACTCTTTGGGGCCAGTGGAATGGGTATCAGCCAACAAAAGTATCCTTCTGGGGTGAAATGATTCCATCTTCCACAAAGTCTGTGGTGAAGTCTTCTTCCTGGTGAGCTCCTTTTCATGAACTCCACGCTGTTCTTCCCTGTTGAGTCCTTTCTGTTTTATTCTCCTATTGGTTTTACTCTCTTACCGCTAAGGCAGCCATCACTGAGCCCTGGGTGTGAATCTTGGTAACACTTTTCTATTCACTAATAACTTGTTTAGGAATGGCCACACAACTTGTTTCTGGCTTATGGAAATGCAAGCAAAAAGTCTTCTGTGTAGGGAAAGCTTTTGTCTTCCCGATACAGCAAATGGGCTTGATGACAAGGCCATTCACTCCCTTGACTTTCCTTTTTCTTTATACCCTGGAGGAGAACCTGGTACATGGAGGTGTGGCAATCATAATGGGGCCATGGGGCAGCCAGTGTGAAAACAAATGTGCCCTTCTCAGGAATGGCAGGAAAGGAAGACAGGACCCAAGCGCTAGACAGCATCATTAGACAGCTGAACATTCCCTGAGTAGCTAGCTCATGGAATGCTCTTATCAAAAGAATAAGAGAAGAGGAGGAGGAGGAGGAAGAATAGGAGGAGGAAGGAAGGAAAAGAAACTAGCAACACTTCCTTGTTTAAGTTCAAGGTATTTCTGGCTGACAGAAAGTCTTTTTTTGTTGTTTTGACAAAGTAAGATGTGTGAGAATTAGAGACAGCTCAAGCTTCCTTGAATCCCAGTTGCGTGTTGTGCACCAAGGGTGTTTGCAAAAAGGCCTATCATTCAAGCACCCCAACAAAGGAGCAAGCGTCTGGACTGAGTGGAGGGCCCCAAAGCTGGGAGGCACGCTGCAGGAGTATGTCTCATCTACCATTATCAAAGGGGCGCTGTGGCTTATGGATTTGAGAGGCCTGTGGTGAAGACAACCCAAAAGCACATTCTGAAATCCAGAAACAATTGCCACGAAGTCTTTTCGGAGCCTTCATCTTGCCTGCTTCTCCCATCCTGTAACCAAAATTCAATGAGAAAAAGCCAGGAGTGCATACATCACAGCCACAAGTACCTCAACGAAACCCAATACCATCTAAATACTCCATGACAGGGGCCCATTAAGAACTTCCTATACTAAGGAATGCTTCATAGTTTTGAAAAATGATGTTGGCAAGTTTGTAATAGCATAGAGAAAAGTTTTATATATAAAACTAGTGTGTGTGTCAGGGTGGTGGTGGTGTGGGTGTAGTAGAGTGCCAACTCTAAGGAAATATTACAGGGAAATAAATCAGTAACGAAATGCACTATTGTATTAAGAGCACTGTTTGCTTAGGCTGTTCTAAAGACTTTGTTGTGAATTTTTCCTGCTGCTGCTCTGGATGGTCTCCTTGTCTCTATGCTCTCCTTTTGTGAGCAGAAAGAATAAAATTGACTTTCCCTTTGAAGATTCCAGGCCCCTCCACTGTCTGAGACCATTGCTGGTGTCTCCTTCCAGGAAAGCAGGGAATCAAGGGTCTCATGGAGGACAGGCCCTCCTGCAAAAGAGGCCCCAATCAAAACAGCCTCCACACCGGAATGTCTGATTAACTCTTGACATGCTTTGAAAGAGCAAAGGGAGTAGTGGAGAAAAGGGAGATGGCCTGTACTTACAGGAGCTAACAGCAGAAAAGGAGGCAACTGTTGAAGTTTTAAGTAAATTT
The DNA here is from genome assembly GCF_949786415.1 of Peromyscus eremicus. Taxonomy (NCBI): domain Eukaryota; kingdom Metazoa; phylum Chordata; class Mammalia; order Rodentia; family Cricetidae; genus Peromyscus; species Peromyscus eremicus. Next base: position 103,413,247 of record NC_081419.1, read on the forward strand.
ATGCAAACAGAACACACACCCTGGCACAATGAGGATTCTGATAGGAGCCCCACCTGGAGCCAAGCCTCAGCAGGCTATTCTCGGAGCACCTATTAAGTGTCCAGCTTGCAAAACATTTACAGCCAGGAGTGGTCTAACTCTCACTCTACCAGAGGTAAAGGTGAGATTATCATCCTTCAGACCTGTCAATCAAGCCAGGTTCAGACAAGAAAATGGTCAAAGCAGCTGGCCACCTCTGAAGCTGCTCCATATCCGGTAGCCGGGTTGAGCAGCCCTGGAGTATAAGAATATACGCTTCTGGAGAGGTTAGTTCTTCTAAAGTCCAAAGGTCTGGAGTCCCTGAAGGCCTTCAGAGGATGAGCAACATGAGATGCCCAGCTGGGCTACATTGCACAGACGTAGGCCTACCATTCCTAGGATACCCTCCTCAAGATACATCCTAGCTTTCCGTAAGGCCTAGTGGGCTCTTTCTCCAGTGGACACCTTGTCAGAGGAACTTCAGCTGACTCTGATCTCTAACAAAGCATCTATTTCCTGAGCTGTTTAGTTCCTCTTTGTCACATGTCACACTTCTCTGGAGTCTTGTAAATACATGTGCCTTTTGCTAAGAAGTTCCCCCCTCCAACCGACCCACCCCATGAGAGGAGAGATCTGTGGCTGATGCATCTGCCTCTGTGTTTCCCACACCCAGAATGTTCTTGGAGGTCAAGATAATTGTGTGGAACGAACTGATAAATGAATGTCACCCCTCTACCACAAGACCTAGTCACACAACTGTGGACAGTCACTCCGTAACAATAGTGACCACATGCTAAGTCACATTATGTCACTCACACTTCTGAGCAGATATTTTTACATCCGTTTTCTCAACTGTCCCTCTGGCCAGCTGAGACACGATACATAATTATTCCCATTAGACAGTTTCAAAAAAATCGGAGGCTCTTCCATGTGTAGCTACAGACTCAGGCCTTGAATCCAGCACATCTAATTCTAGAACCTGCTTTCTAACCCATCACATGATGCCCTGAGTTGATTCTATCCAAGTGAGTGGGTACCACTTTGCCTTACTCACTCCATGTCCCCGGAGCCAAGTACCTACGAACTCTCTGTATGTGCGTAGTAAATAAAGCAGTGGTTCTCAGGGAGTGGTGCCTGGACTATCAGCATCAGCACCAGTCGGGCATTTGTGGAAGGAGTGAGTCTTGAGTTCCACTGCCATCTACTTCATCACACCAAGACACACTAGACTATAACCCCCTCTGAACACATAGTGAAAGTCTCCAGTCCTTGATGCAGAACTATTCATCTGCGGTGTCCTAGGGTAAAACAAGAAAGTCATCCAGCGCTGGAGCCACCCATAGTTTAAGCTGTCCCGATTTCTTCCCTCGAGTTGTTGGAAGAAATGTTTCCAGTTGCAATTTCAGGCCTTTGATTTCGGTCTCATCTGGTAGGGAAGATCCAGCCTGTCAGAGGGAGCAGGAGTTGGAGCAGGAGAATCTATTATTAATTACCATGTAACATTGATGAAGAGCCCACAGGGCACCACAGCTGCAGGAGCCGTGGAGAGGCTGGCTCCTGCCTGCAGGGGAAAGTGATTAGCAACATTATAAAAGGAAATATTCATCCTGGGGTGGCCCTGAGCAAACACCTCCAGGGAATGGGAGGTGCTTCTTCTAGAACCTTCCTCCCTGAGCTGGCCCAGCTGCCTCCAGGTCCAGGGAGGACATGGAGGAGAGGGGAGTCTAGAGCAAAAGGACTGGACCAGCGGGTCTCTATATTGAGCCCTCCCAGTGGTGGGAGCACAGTGCAACTCCAGGGGCCAGAGATGCCCAGCTTCGCTTCTCAAGAAAGCAGAGTGACTAAAGTGATCTCTCTCAATCTCTCTCTCTCTCAATCTCTCTCTCTCTCAATCTCTCTCTCTCAATCTCTCTCTCTCAATCTCTCTCTCTCTCTCTCTCTCTCTCTCTCTCTCTCTCTCTCTCTCTCTCTCCTCTCTTTCCCAGCTACTTAGCTGTCCATGTCACCTTTAAGTCTCTCAACAGTCTCAACTCTATGAAGAGACAGAAAGCTCAGGGTGGTCACATACACAGGGCAGTTGGGTTCAGGCCACCCGCATTTCCTGAGTCCTTGCTTTCTCCATGGAGCCACTCAGCCATAGGTCCATTCCTGCACTTATGTCCTCAAACACAAAAGGCATTCTCTCCTGTTCCATATCTCAGAGCTAAGCATGGACACTCCTCATGGAACACTGGATATTAGGATGAACACTCTGTGGACCCACAATGATGGTCTCTAGAAAGCTGAGTGCCAAGGAGACAATGTCCTCCCAGGGGCCTGTTTTTTATCTTGGACCTCACATTTCCTAAGATAGCCCATGGGATTGGCTAATTACCTTTTACTTTGCTCCATGGGCTATTTTTTTAGGCCACCAACTAATTGGAATACCCAAATTCCCAGGGACTCTGTTCTTCTGTATGGACAGTTTGGAGTCAAGAGTCAACATCCTGACCTCACTTGCTGTATGATCAAACCATTGATCAATCAGAAATACTAGCCTGAGACCGGATTTTAATACAGATAATGCCAAAATCCCAGGACACATTAGTGTCTAGCTCTGCCTGGCACCTCTTGTGTATTATGCTCTACCGCCCTTATGAAGACTCTGGGAAGAAGCTGGTCTCGTAAAGGACATGTCACAAGTGAGGCTGATGCTCAGTCCTGTGACTTGGAACTGTCTCCCGAGAAGTTTAATCTGTAATTCCCCTGTCACAGTATCAGGAGTCAGGGCCAAATGTTTGCATCATGAGAGTGCCACCCTCCTGCATGAACTAATGAGATGGCAGGCCATAAAACATGAGTTCCGTCGGGGCTCCCATCTATCGTCTGTCTGTCTATCATCTGTGTGCACATGGACATGCTCCCCTTTGCCCTTCTTTCTTCTGCCGTGGCAGCAAGAAGACATTCATCAGAGGCCCGTTCCCTGATCCTGGTCTTCACAGCCCTCTAGAGCAGTGGTTCTCAACCTTCCTAATGCTGCAACCCTTTAGTAATACAGTTCCTCATGCTGTGGTGACCCCCAACCATATAAAATTATTTTCGTTGTTACTTCATAACTGTAATTTTGCTACTGTTAAGAATCATAATGTAAATATCTGATATGTAACCCCCAAAGGGGTCTTGACCCACAGGTTGAGAACTGCTGCTCTAGACCCATAAACCAAGCCAGTCAACTTTCCCTCTGGCTGTGCTGGAGACCACACCCAGAGCCACTAAGCTCTATCGACACCCTAGTTTCTTCAGACTAGCCTTCACTGTGGAGCCTCAAACTCACATTCCTCCTGCCTCCACTCCCGATTGCTGGGATTACAGCTGCCACCACAATGGCTCCAAACAAACTTCCCTGTTTATGAATCACCCAGTCTGCAGTACTCTGGATGGCAGCACAAAACGGACTAAGCTCAAGGCGGGAACAACTCACACAATAAGCCTCTGCTTGTGGGTCCACAACATGTCCTCTCTCCCGTGGCAAAAAAACGTGAGGTTTTTGGCTCTTTCTAAATTTCTTCACTTGTAATCCAGACCACACCATGTCCCTGGGGGCTGAGCAAGCTGCTCTGTTTCCCAGGAAACCACTCTGAGTCTTGAAGACTTATTAAGCACTCCACAAACTTGAGGGAGTGTTTTCATACTGATGCAGCCAGAGCTAGATCCCTAGGGAGGTAGTGAGCTCTCCGTCCCTGCAGGTGTACAAGCTGAAGCCAAGCAAAGAATTCGAAGAGAATCGCTGCAAGAGAGATTCCAACATCAGAAAAGATGAGCTGACTCCCCTCCCCCTCCAAACAAACAGCAGTAGTTCAGAGCCAAGTGAACTGTTTTCAGATTCCCCGATCTGCTGAGCTGCCGTGGGTAAGTTACTCAATTGCTCGTTACTCAATTTTAAACTATTAATAGTGCTTTCCTCACTGCATTACTGGAAGATTACATCATAAATTAATACGTGTGAAACATTTTAGCAAAATGCCTGACACATGGTAAATCTATACCCACTAGTTACTGCTGTCAGACTTCGCATTTTAACTTCGGAGTTAAAATGTTGTGTTGAAAACTTCAGTCGACACTGTGTAAGAAATAGTCAAAGGCCTGCTGCCCTGCCTGGTGGCGTAGGGCTGGAATTCCCAGAACCCCATCCCCTCTGGTCCCTGCCTATGACACCACAGTTGATATAAGGACACCTGCATTTCAGATGCTGTCTAGAGACTTAGAAATGTGCCTACTCATCAAAAGCAGTTTGCTCAGCTCTTCAGTTGAGCAGATAGGGAAACTGAGGCATAGAAAAGAATGAGAGCTTGCTGAGATCACCAGAAGTTAGGAGACAAGCCCTTTCTAGAAGGCAGAAAGGTCTCCTAGACACCCTTTCAGAAAACACCTCCCTCCCTCTCTCCCTCTCTTCCTCTTTCTCTCCCTCCCTCCCAGTACAAACTCTGTGGACCTTGGCCCAGAGGGACCCCTCCTCAAGGCATGGCCTCCCACTGCAGGAAGCAGGACGAAGTGTCAGGAGAGAATGAATGTAAGGAGAAAGGAGAAAGTGTCCGGAGAGAAAGAACACAGGGAGAAGGGGCCAGGAACCAGATACAGTAATTGAGGTGTCTGAGCACAGAGGGGCTTCAGCCCATGAGGGAGAGGCCTAGACCGGCCATTGGAAGAGAGCCTCCAACTTTGCCACAACCTCCCTCCTCCCAGCTCAGGTTGGCTGCGCTCCACAGCAGGACTCAGGACAGAGTCGACACTGGTGGGACCAGACTGGTACCCTACAGAGGGAGTACCTGGCTGCAAATGGGGTTTGTCTGAAGTCACCAACAGGTCATTGGGCCATGCCTTAGGAGCCTAGGCCTTGTTTCTACCCACAGGAAAACTGCACAGTGGTGACTACAGTCACAATAATAACAATAGTGATCTTTCTCTTTAATCTCCCCATGGGAGTCATAGTCACAACAGTGATAACAATAGTGATTGTGTTGACTTTTCTTTGATGACCAAGAAAGGTCAGACATGACTCAACATTGGTTCCGGGACCTTTTTTTTTTTTTTCATCCTGGTAAATCCCTCCATTGGGGAACAACATGCTCCGTTTTCCAGTGGAGCTAGTGCAGGCACAGAGAGGAGTCAGGGGCTGTGTGAGACACACAGCTGGCGCTTGGCAGAGTGGGACTAGATCCTGTAGCCTAGCTACACTGCCTGTGTCATGTACATATGTTATTAGAGGTAAGTAGACTTTCTTTACAGAAGTGCAAATTATCAGTGTTCGTAGACAAAGGGGGTTTCCGAGTTCAGGGAGCTACCATGTGTGCACAGCTGCCTTCCAGATAGCTAATAGCTCCCCTCATTGTGCCTCCAGAGAAGCCAAGTGTTCATTTTCCCCTTTCACTAGGAGTGGTACATGACCCCGATGGAACCAAGAAGATTTGTGTATGTTCAGGTGTTACTGTGCATTACAAAGCTCTTACAGCAATGGTTATTGCTTCTCCCTCTTTCCTGCACAGAAAAGGGGTGCATTTCCTGAAACCCAAAAGCCATTTTATAATCACAAAGCACCAAGAATGAGAATAACAAGGTACCTGTTAGAGGTAGGAAAAACAGCAAACAGAGCCTCAGTCCCCAGTGACTAACTTAGGCTTCCTTGCCTTACAGGGCAAATGGATTATAGCCGATAGTAATACAGTAATAGTTGATATTACTTATAGCTGCATTATATACATTCCTAAATTTCCCAAAAGTGGGGCCTAAATAGGACCTAAGAACTTCTTGAGCCCAGACACACTATCACACTGTCACATATGTGTGTGATCGCCTCTCCTCTCCAAATGTACCAGCTTCAGGACTGTGCTTGGCCCAGGCTCAGAAAAGGCACCTATGCTGTTTGTTCTTCAGGCCACACTGTGGCCAGCCACCAGAACAGTCTACATGAACAAACTCAAGGATCTTGAAGAATGAAGTGTGGATCTTGCCCTAAACCCCGCTGCTGAGAAATGTCCAAGGTCCCGAGAATCCATCCTACTGACTTTGAGCAAACATCTAGCTTAGCCTACAGTTCCCATCTAGACAAGCACTGAGGGACATGATGCCAAATTCCCAGTGCTGACAGGTGAGTGAAGCCAGCAGTGTGGGAAGCAGGTGAAGTGCTAAGTGGACGTGTGTTGTTGACAGGAGCACAGCCATGTCAAGGACCCCAATGCCTCAGACCCAGGGGAATGGCAAAGCCTTCCTGAGGTCAGGCTCAGGAAATGGTAAAGTCTTCCCTTGGTCTGTGTGCAGATGTTGTCAGTGTGTGTGAAATGTCAACAGCAACTTCCTCCCCCTGGATGTTTACAGCCTGAGACTGGTCCCCTATAGAGACCTCCTACCAAGATTAACTAAATCTGCCTTTTCTTTCCTCTGTGTACAATAAGCCCACTTCCTTGTTCAGCTGTATAAATAAATGCACTATGTTTCTGGGCTGCTGCTTGTGCATCTCTCTAGGAGCATAGGGCCCACCTGGTCCTGCTTTTTCTGTAGATGTGTGTCTGTCCCTTCTTTACGTCCCCCCCACACATACCCCAGTCGGGTCAATTCCTAAAGCCATGCAGATCTCAGCACAGCAGAGTTCCTATTACCAGAGTTCATAGTCTAGAGCAAAGCAGTCAGCGAGGCAGGGACCAAGAGATCCTCTTGACAGTGCCCTTGCCTTTCCAAGACATTTCGAGTTTGCATTACTGGTCCAAATCTCCTGCTCAAAGTGGAGCCCAAGTTGCCATTGCTCAGAAGAGATGAGGAATGGGAAGGAGCTAAGAACAGACCCTAAAGGTCACCCTTTGTCCAGAGGACAACTTGACTTGTGCCTGGTTTATCTGGAAGCACTACCTCTCCAATCGTGGCTCTGTTCACTGGAACAGCCTTAGAGGCCCCTCAATCAGGAGACCCATTCGTTGCTCTCAGCACTACCAAATTCGCTGCCAGAAACAACAGCCCCTCCCCCAAACCAGAGTCAAGCTGGGACACTGTGTTGTCAGCTCCACAGCACCCTCTGCACCCAGCTGTTGGCACTGGTAGCTAGTTAATTATTCACCCTCCAATGAGCGTACAAGCCCAGGGTTTCAGCCATGAATTTGGAGCACACTCATGTGGGGAACCAGGGTGATGAGTCCAGACCTGTCAAGAAGTTTGGATATGTCTGCCCACAAACTGTTCCCTGATCCTCCCACTTCATCCCAGTCAGACGCAGTGGAGGACGCCAGCTAAGATGCTTCAAAGACACAGGCCAGGCTGTGTCTGCTGCTGATAGGAAAGCCCTCTCCTGGCTGCTGGTCCACCCAGCCCAGCACTGTTCAGATTCAGCCAGTTGTGATGGTGGATGAGGGGTGGGGATGGAGAGTCATTTCTTCAGGGTCCAAGGTGACTCAAATAAGTCAACATGCAGGGAAGGTCCCCTTTGCCACCATGGACAGAGCCAAACAGACTTGGCTCCCTCTTTGTTCTTAGACAAAACACCATTCTGTCAGATCTGATGCCTTGAAAATGACACGGAGACTCATTCATCTATAAATGTGTGTTGTGCCCCTCCTGGGCACTGGGGACCCAACAGGAAAATAATAATAGTGATCTTACAGGGCTAAAAGAGTCAATTCACTTCTCTAAAACACTGTGTCTGATAATAAGGAATACTCAGTACAGAGTGGCTGTTAGTACTCTCGTTGTTTAGCCTTTATGCCCAACAGGATGGGTGCTGTCACTGCAGAAAAGCCCCCTGCTGTAGACCTTCCATGCATGCACATGCCTCAGCTGCATAGACCTTTCCATGCGTGCACATGCCTCGGCTGTTATAAGGAACTGATTTCTTCCTATACAGTTGCCTTTGGCATTTATTTCCCTAGCCTATGGGGCTTTTTTGGGAGTGGGGTGGGGGTCACATTCCTTTCCCATCGTAGCTTATCTCCACCTGGTCTAGCATACAGTGGGGAATGAGAAATGTTTTCTTCATTCTCTCACTCCATTTATTCACTTACTCAAAAAACATTAAGTCCTATGCTGTGTAGACTGTAGACCCTACTCTGCACATACAGGACAGATAATCTTTGTTGTTGATACAGACAACAGGAAGGTAGGAAGAAACTACACTACAGTAGTCACCCCTTGTCCCCAGGAGATGACTGAAATTCATGCACACCTTTTCCTGTACATACATGTAAACTTGTACTAAAGTTGAAACTGGGATTAGTAGCAACAATTACAAATAGAATTAACTGCAGCAATGCATTGAGGGAAAATCTTTAATCCACCAAGAAGAGGACCACCTGGTAGATGCCTGATGATGGTAAGAGAGCATAGAACCCCAAACTGTGCATCATGAGCTGGGGAGCCCAGCTGGGATGAGTGCCAGAAGAGGAGAGCAGAGGTCATTGGGTTGTGGGAAAGCCCTGGGAACACGAGTGAAGAGATCCCTGTGTACTGGAGACACCCAGGTCAGAGGCCTGAGGTGAGAGAAAGGTGGGGAGAAGCCCACCCTGGGACCCCAACCTTACTCTTTAGGTGACAGAGAGGAAACAAGGATGCCCGGTGAATCCTGAGACTTCTAGGACCAGCTTAGGGAATACTGCAGACTCCAACTTCTCCCTGAAGAAGTGGGTGAAGGGGGGGTCAAAAAGAAGGGTTACTTTCACAAGCACACACAGTCTGCTGTGTCTGGGCTGGACCCAGATCCCACATCTTCTAGCTCCACCCAGTATCACCTCCACTAAGCCACAAGCATTGTCTTTCTGGGGATCTGATTCAAAGGCTCAAAAAGATCCTGGGTTATACTGAGGGTTTCACAGGTTGGGGAACAGACTAGAGAGGAAGGATCTCAAAGCCTCTTTCCAGGAGCCACACTCATCCTCCTGGTCAGAGTCACTAGAACTGAGAGCAGCCACCAGCAAGGCTCTGTATCTGGGAGCCATGGTTACGGCTGCTGCTTGATTGGCAGGGGTTCCAGATGCTTGCCAATCCTACACTGATGCCTAGAGGTTGCCTGAGAAGCAGAAGCAAAGGCCAAGGGACACACCAGAGGTCACCAGTTGCCACTGGATACTAACCGTTAATCTTTCTCTCCCAAGTGATTCATTTCTGCATGGCATATCAATGCAAAATCTTTTTTAGAGCTCTGAATTAAAAATAAATTTGCAAGCACGTAACCAGATGTTACATGGGGAAAAGATAAATAACTCAGCCTGTCAAGGAACTGCCTCATCTCAGTCAACCCTCTCTCTTTCACAAGGTTTTAATTTTTAATTTCACAGCGGTAACTATAGCAACCTGCAAAAATAATATATTCCATAGCAAAACAACTTTCTTGGCTCAGGCTTGGCATCTCCATGTTCCTACATTCTCTCCTCTCTACCAACTTCATGCAGTCTGTGCCCAGTGCTGATGAGCATTCTCAGTTTTGGTTTCACATCCATCATCCATCCATCCGTCCATCCATCCATCCATCCAGTCATTCCCAAGTAGCCTTGCCACTCAAAGTCATGGAACCACTGATTCTGGGTACCATAGTGCTGGACAGCAGATTCAGCCTCATGAGGGATGCCATCCTGTCCTGACCTCGTTGCATCCTAGGATTTGAGTACACAGGAGAGTTTACCTGCACTTATGGGGGAGCTAATTGTTTTCACAATCATTGCTGGGTATTGGAGTGAAGGAGAAGAGGAGAAGGGAACCAAGGATCCAGGTTCAAATGGAGGTGACCCCAGAGCAGAATGCTCCAGCCTGGAAGGGGAAGAAACACTGTTAACAAACCAGTTACCACCCTGGGCAACGGGAGTCTTACCACACTGGGAGTTCTGAAGCCAGTTCCTGGCATGCCCCAGAGCTGGAGTGACAAGTCCTTACTATTGGTCAGAAGCTGCTCTTAGGGGACTTTAGTTCCCAGGGCATCTTAGAAGCAGAGCAGCTTCCATTGCCAAAGAGTCCTCACAGAGACTCACATTACCCCTCTGAATCAAAAAGCAGGGCAGCTTATTACAAGTTGTAAAGGGCTTGGGTTCCTGAAGCTTGCTCCTTCTTTATTATAATGTGACATATTAGATTGTGTAGGGATTACATGGCTCTTTCTCTGTCATGCTGTGAGAATTGGAACTTAGGGAACCAATGTAAAAGCACTGATAATATGGCTACTGGAACTTCTTTGGATAAAAAAAACTAGACTTCATTTATAGGGGAAAACAAAAAAAAAACAAAGAAAGTCTAGCAGATGGGCATTTGGACGCAGACCCTGTGACAGGAAAGAAAGGCCAAATGGGGATGGGGAGTCATCTAAAGCATTCAGCCTATTGGCTTCTTGCTGCTCAAATTCTTTCCTTGGGGGGATGTGATGATGTCTACCCCACCTCCTTAGGTCCCAATGCAGACCAAGATGTGGTTCCACCAAAGTCTACTCAGTTAACCCTACTTACAGAGCAGGGGTGAGAGGTTACAGGCAGGGGCACAGGGGACCTTAAAGCAGCCACATTGGAAGATCTGAACCCAGCAGGGATGATGACGCTCTCGTGGCTATGTAACTGAGGTCCCCCCTTTAGTCTTACCCCACCAACATACTCTAGCCCAGTGGCTCTCAACCTTCCTAAGGCCGTGACCCTTTAATACAGTTCCCCAAGTTGTGGTGACCCCCAACCATAAAATTATTCTTGTTGTTACTTCAAAACTGTAATTTTGCTACAGTTATGTGATGTTATGTTACGAATCATAATGTGAATATCTGATATGAAGGACATCTGATATGCAACCCCTGTGGGGGTCACAACCCACGGATTGAAAAGGGCTGCAGCCCTTCCCGAGTCCTCAAAGCCACATGCAATTGGAGCAGAATTGTGTACAGCTGGTTGGGAGGAGGGGCTGGATTCTTGGGTGACCATCCCATAACCCTCAGCACCTCCCCTTCCTTCTATGAAAGAATATAAGAGTCAACAAGCCCAGCTATGACGATCTTTTGTGAGCAGGTCCAGCCCTCCTGAAGATGGCAGCAGTGTTGACTGGAGGGTGGTCTTGCACAATTCTGCAGGGCAGGAAGTGGTCCTGGTGAAAGCCTGACATCTGTTATGCAAGCAGATGCCCCGGGGCAGCTAGTGGATAAAGGCTTGACATAGTTCACATGGCCCAAGTGAAAGCAGACCCACAGCCATGCTGGTGAAGGACTCCTGGGGCAGTGAGCAACCCAGGACAGTCTGCTAAGTCCTGCCTAGGGTAGGAACAGAGCTGTCCCCCCAGTCTCTGATGAAGACTGAAATGTAAGCAAACATGTTGAGTGGGGAAATGGTCCTGTGAAGATGTTGCACTGTGGTGTCTGGGGAGAGGTGCTAAGTCATTTCTCCAGGCCTCAGTTTCCTCTTCTATAAGACGTGGTTCACAGAAGTGACTATTGTACTTACTTCGTTGTACTTACTTATGGTAGGAGGTGATTAAATGATATGCTTTGATAGCTACACATTGCCTAATCAATGACCTGTGACTATTATTTTTTTTAGAATGTAGCATAGGTGCTTAGCCATGGGGATCAGCAATGATCAAACAGGCATGATTGTTTTCTTTGTGTTGCATGCAGCCTTGTGGGCATGCTCAAATGCTTCATATAGAAATTTGGAGATAAAAACTTATTAAGTATGCCCTCATTTGTTTAAACACTCATAAGGCTGAAGGGATGCACACCAACATATAATGCTAGTTAGGATAAGATCATGCATGGCAGGTGGCTTGCGTTTTTACAGTAATTTTCTCTGTAATTTTTATGTTCACACTGGATTGTGGTGTTTTGCATCATCATTTTTGAAAAAGAAGGAAAATGAGTATATTCATTTCTCTGACTTGCCACCCATCCCAAATTCCACTAGCTTCCCCAGGAAAGAACACCACCACCCCAAGGGGAAACCAGCTTGTACCTCTGATGGCTAACTTCGGTGCTCTGTTGAGGAAGGGGATGTCTCCATCAGAGTGCCATATCCTGGACTGACTGATGAGAGTGGGAGAGGAGTTTCATCCTCTCCTCAACTGGGGCAAGCCCCTGAAGACAGCCCTGCCAAGCCTCAGGAGAGCCTGGGCTCATCGATGTCTGCAGAGATAAGGCTGTGGTTTCAGCACCACAGGGGTCAGCTCTCGGTGCCTGTCTGCCCAAGCCGTGTTCTCCAAGCAGCTCTGTCTGTAACAAGCTGGCATTTTGTTCTTCTCTGGGCTCCTGTGACTGATTATTCTGAATACAAGCCAGGGAAGAAGAAAAAAAAAAAGACACCGTTAACACTGGAAAAATCACACGGTCTGCCTCCGTCTTCTTTTAGGAGTTTTTAACTGGCCTTTAATAAATACGTTAGCCACCTGTTCGTCATGTCATCTATCCCCTTTTGACTTCCAGGACTGTGTGATAGGCCAGCTGCTCTTGGATAGTTCTCATAAGGTGCCCCACTGTGGGCTTGATAGTTGTTGCGTTACAGACTTTTCCTGGGGAGATGTAACACACACACACACACACACACACACACGCACACACACACACACACACACACACACACGCACACACATCTACTCACTCCAAGTACAGATACTACCAAAGTCCAACTTAGTGAACCAACGAGTTTTATTGGGGTTACTTACAGGAATATAAGTGAGGGACTATTTAAAGGAGCAGAAATGACTCAAAGGCAGCTGCATCACCAAAGCCCACCCAACATGGGTGACAGTTCCCAAAAGCTAGAAGCCTAGAGTGTATGGCACAGCCTGTAGCAGCTCAACAGGTTGGAAAGTGTCCTTCCCAGGTGGCTCAGGTTGGTCTGGTCCTCTTCCAGGCAGCTCTGCTGGTCCTTGTTTCTTCTGGGCAGGTTAGCGGGTTTCTCCTTCTTACAGGCTGCTGGCCTTGCCTCTGCTTCCTTCAGGCATCTCTGGGGGCTTGTCTGAGAATCTTTTTTTGTTGACTCTCAACAGTCTTTACTGTTTATATACTCTTGGGGGAGGGTCCTTGTGAATCTGATCATTTTCAGGGACTTCCTGAAACTGTTTTGAGTTGTTGACTTCTGATACTAAACTTAAATGAGCTTCTTTGTAGCATGTTACTTCCCCTTAGAACCTGTTGTCTTAAGAAGTTTCTCTCCAAAATGGAAGGTTTTTAATGTCAGAGAAAATGGCTACACAACAATAGTATTATTTGTTTGAGTCTCTTTGGGGGAAACGTGTACTTTCAACACTATAGGGGCTTTTGTTAAGACACACAAACAAGGGTGATCATGAGTTCAGTGTAGAAACAACATGCTTTTTCTGAAACTAAAAACTGGACAAACACATAGGCACATACTCACTGTGTAGGAGAAAGAAAACCTCTCTCCCAGCGGACTTGATCATCTTGGAGCACGTAAGTTTGGGGCTACCTGTTAGTGACCATGCTTTCTTCTAAATGCTAAAAACTTGCAAGCAGGACAAAGGCAAGCAGAGATGACAGCCCTGTTGGGTCCCTTTGTCTAGTCATTCCGAAAAATCATCTTTAAAGAAAAAAAGTAACCCTTCAAAGTCTGCTTTTTCTCAACAATGAGTTGGGTTCATCAACAGAAGTGTAACGATGGCGATTCCCACACTGCAATGGGCACCTACTGGGTGGAGGTTTGTGGCCATCCGGAATCCATACCAGCTTCCTAAACACATCCCTACCCTCCTTGTTCAAGACTTAGCATCACTTTCCTCTGCTAAATGCATCTAGAGGAACTGTGGGTACTGATCTAGCCTAGAGCTTTCACCATGGGGGGGGGTCCTCAGTTTAATGACTGCAAATATTTTATTGAGCTTCTAGTCTAGGTTAGCCCAGTCCTCACTCCTATGCTTCTCTTTATCCCGCGCTGCCCATGATTGCCTCTCTCCTCATCTGTTTTCTCCATATGGTCAGAGTTTCCCCAAAGACAGGTCCTTATCTGTCTTCTCCTCTGCACCATGCTCCAGGTACCCAGTTAAGTGCTAGGCACACAGTCAGTGTTAGTAAGTGCTGATAGATTGAATTTGCAAATGACCGGATGCACAAAGTTGCTGTGAGGCTTAAACATTGTTCTGATTGAGAAGGTACACGGCACACAGGAGTCCTCAGCAGATATTCACAGAGGGAAAATGAGCTAGTAAAGGCAAACGTGGGTTGGGCGAGGCTTTCATGGGAGGGCATATTTCAGCCACGTTTTATCCTACCTCTCAGCCTTTTCAAAGAACTCATTTCTTCCTGGTCTTTCTGGGTAATCACAGACTCTGCAGAGGAGCCTCCATCCAGAGGCTCTGGGATGTGGCAAGGGTGCCACAACACTTCAATAAATAACTCGTGGAAGGCTTGTGCTGTAAGAGCAGACTTCTCACCCTTGCCTGGGTGTGGGATGCCTGGTGTGCCTCTAGGGAAAGAAATCTTCTCTCAATCTCAAGTTTTATCTTGAGAAAGGTTAACTCTTTGTGCCCTGTCCTTGTCCCAGACAGGCTACAGACTTAGCCCAAGTCTGCAGAAGAATGTTCCAATGGCCACTCCCTAGTAGGAAAGGGATGGCTATATCATGTCTGTAATGGGGAGTGCTTATTGTCAACTTGACAAGTTTTAGATCTGAAGGGGATACAAACCTGTGGGGGGATCGTTTAGATTAGGTTAGCCTCTGGGCATGCCTGTGAGGGATTATCTTGATCAGGTACCCTGAGATAAGAAGATCCCCCCCAAAAGAGGGGGAAGCACCATTCCCTAGGCAGGGGTCCTAGCCTGCAGAAAAAAGAGCTGGCTGAGCACAAGCATCCATTGTTACCCTTTATCCTGACAGCAGAGGCAATGTGACCAACTGCTTCAAGGCCTGACATCTTGATTTCTTCATCGTGATGGACTATACCCTCAAATTGTGAGGCAGAATACACCTTGTCTTCCTTTGGTCAGGGTATCTTATCACAGCAATGGGAAAAGCAACTAAGACATTGTCCAAGTATCATAAAAAGTAGTTCACTGCTTGAGCTCTGGAACCAAGCTGCCTATAGTCCAATCCTGGCTTTAGGAGCCCTAGGACTATTTAGCATCATCGATCTTGATTTCTTGCCTATAAAATGGGATGATGATATTAATAATGCCCACACTGGAGGGTTGTTATAAAGATAACTCCATTATTTTGATAACTAACGGAATGCCTCTGTTTTCATTTCTAACATGGTAGCTTCAGAAGATAAACTGATATAAATAAAAACTGAATTTTTTTTCTCATTTGTTTTGTTCTCGTTAATTTTTAAAAGAGCGTAAAAGGGCCTTGAGACCCAAATGGTGGAAACCATTCTCTCTTCGGTAAGGATGATTACTCCAACCATGTAGATCCCTTAGTCCTTAAGATTCTTATGACACTGGCCTGATAGTGGGTCCAGATGTCAGTGTCTAGGTCACTTCTAGGAAATCCCCTACCTTCCCACTAGACCACATGCTGCTGTAGCTCTGTGTTCCACACAAACCTGAACTGTGCGATCCCAGACGCGTCACTTCCCCACTTTGAGCCTGCTTCCTCATCTGTAAAATAAGAACAGTATAGTATTTACCTTGTAGTTCATGTAGGAATTGGATGGGCTAATGCATCTGCATTATTAATACACACAATTAATACACCACAGAGTCCTACAGGTGGCTGCAACAACAGAAATCTATCTTCTCAACAGTTCTGGAGGGTGAAGTCCAAGATCAAACTGTTAGCAGAATTGGTTCCTGCGGGGTTCTCTTCCCTTGGCTTACAGAAGGCCATCTGCTCCCTCTGGCCTCATAGGTCTTCCCTCAGTGTATGTCTGTGTCCTGATCTGCTCCTCAAATAAAGACATCATGGTATGGATTAAGAGTCTCCCATATTACCTCATTTTTAACTTAATTACCTCTTTAAAGACCCTGTCTCCAAATACAATCACATCCTAAAGCACTAGGATGTAGGAATGGGGAGGAGGAAGTGGGAGAGATCACAATTCAGTTTATTAACACATCTAAAACACTCTTCCCTGGGGCCTCAACTGTACTTCTTTCTTCTCCATCAACCTAGAGCTGTAGCCATTAGTTCGGACCATTAGACCCTGGAGGGATAAGTCTTTGGTGCCTCAGGAGAGGGAATGACCTCAAATGAGGCTGCTCTCGACTGGACAGCCCCGAAGGGGGCTCTCTGCTGACTTACTGGGTGCCTGTCACACACACACTCTTACCTGCACCTGTACCTTTTCTGAGCCTCAATTTCCCAAACTGGCAAAACCAGAGAAAGTGACTTGTAGAGTAATGAATGCTGTGACCGTCAGTCTCTGCTGTCCATCTTTATTTGTGCAGGAACTATGTACACTAAGTACATAATAGGAGTGAGGTACAGTGCTAGGGATACTGCGAAAATCCTGTTCATGCTGGAGCTGATGTGATCCTGGCGACTGGAGACAGCCAAACACTAAACAAATACCCAAGTAACATGCATAGCATGTCAACAGTGATTAAGTACTGTGAAAGAACAATGAAGGAAGGGGAGTGGGGAGTGCGATAAGTGTGGCAGTGGGGTGCACTTGAAAGTCAAGGAAGGCCTTTCTATGGATACAGCAAGTGAGGGTATCGGTATCTCATGGCTATCTCAGAGAAGTGCCTTACAGGCAGAAGGGCCAGGAATGTGCCCCACACACCTACAAAAGTGTTGCTGGAGCTGAATGAACAAGGAGGAGACTGGCCACACGAGAAGGAAGAGAAGCAGCTCCATTCAACCAGGACGGAGCTTCCCAGACCACTGCAAGGACCCAGCTTTTCCTCTGTAGGTGGAGAGCACAGAAGTATCCTGGGAGCAGGAGGGAGTGTAACCCCTCTCGAGTGTGACCCCTATCGTGTGTGACCCCTATTGAGTGTAACCAGATGACAAGAGGAGATTGCAACGGATTCTCAGCTCATAGAGCCCTGTGCCTCTGCAAACTGGCCAGATGTCTGCTCTGGCTCCGGCCCTGACCAGTGCCACCCAGCTACCTGCGTTGGTACCTTACACTTACAGTCATGCTCCCAGCCTGTCAGCCTTTCTCCGGGTCCTTCAAGCCTCAGTCTAGATCTTGCTCCTCTGCGAAACCATCTTAGAGCTCTAGCTCTGTGCACTCGCGCGCGCGCGCATGCGCGCACGCGCGCACACACACACACACACACATTTCTGAGAACCAAGAGGTAGTTAGGAATAGGTCTGGGAACCTAAGTGGAGGGGGGGGTGCAATTCTCTCTCGCTCTACTTAGAGTTCCTGTGCCCCCCCACCCCCGTCTTCACCTCTGTAAAATGTGATCAAAGGACAGACCCCGGGTAAGCTGGGTCCCAAATATCTGGTTCTATAAAATGCAGCACAATATAGTCACGGAGTTAACAGACATGAGCACTTTTAGTTGGTCTGTGTTGTTGCAATAGTAAAACCAAGAAGCTGTCACCACTGAGAGAACTCTGTGATCACAAGGTTTGTTTGTCAACTAGCTACCCACCCCCATCCCAAGTCCCCTCACATTTGAGGACAGAAACAGAGAGGAGTAGAGCAGCTCAACACCACCCAGATTTTGCCGTCCCTCTGCCCCACATAGTGTGACATGGAAAAATGAGCCCATACAAGTACATCCTTGGGAGTGTACCTGGAGGATGCAGTCCCCATAGCTATGGCCCAAGCACCCATGCCACGTGGGTAGGATACCTGGCAGATGTCCAACAGACACAACAATGCTCATGGTGGGTGTAGCCACTTCTGTGCCAAAGAGCCTTGGGAATGAACTTCGTGAGTCTCAGGATGGAGAACTCCCTTAGAAGTCCGGTGGTGACTTACATCAGCAGATGTGAACACGAGGTGATGACTGGTTCTGTCCCATGGATGATTCAGTTTAGCAGAATCCACTGGCTGAACCTCCTCCCCCTTGACCCAGTCAGTCAGTCCGAGGGCAAAGGGTGATAAGAACCCCTCCCCCATTTAGTCAGTCAGTGCTAGAACCAAGATTTGAAGGTGGGTCTGAGCATCCCCCCCCCCCCGAAAGGCAGCCTAGTGATTAAAGGCGGCACCCCTCCTGAGCAGCCAGAGGGTTCAAAGGTAATCTGTTCCCTCCTCAATTTCCTCATCCAGAAAATCGAAGCTTCAGACGAACCTCCCTCGAGAAGCTGCCATGGGGATTAAGGAGGAGCCATGTTTGGAGTGACAGGCAGCCACCTTCACTGAAAGCTTGCTCTAATCATCCCACGTGCCCCTCCTCCTGGCCCAGGGCACCTCTGCCCACTGTCTCTGCGTCTCGTCTCCTACTACCTTACATTTTTTGCTTGTTGCCGTCTCTTCCCGGGCATGTGTCTTGCTTTGAGAATCCTCTCATTGTCAATTTCTTCTCTTTCTTGCTCCTGTCTGGGCCCTAAACCCTAGCTCTACATTTCCCTGCTGTATAAACTCAAGCTGAGCCTAGGATGGCCATTCTAACCAGTACTAGTTCCACACTTAGCCTTCTAGAAAATTCTCCCAGAGAGCTGCCTAAGTACAGTTGTGGTTCCACTCCAGAGTGTTGGACTCTGTAGGCGGGGGTGTGGTCAGGGAATCTGCATTTTTAACCAGGCCTTCCCAGGGGAGAGAGGCTGGCTCTTGGATTGTACTCTGGGAAGCACCCATTTCTCTCAGTTTCCCTGTCTGTAAGAGGCGTGGACAGAGCCTCCCTCCCAAGGTTGCAGAAGTGAGATGATTTATCCGCAGACAAACATGTCCTTTGTCCTGCCTTAGTTTTCCTATAATTGCTTTTGCCTGCGCTTCCCATTCTGCTTCTGTGGAGTTTGTATTTCTCTCCTCAGTCCCCACTCATAATCTAAAGCAGAGCCAACTCTGGAGTGGAAATGGAAACCTTGATCAAGGTATGGGGTGGGGTGGGGTTTCTGTTAGGGCTGGTGGTCCCCAAGCCACCTCAGTGGCCCTTCTCACTCCTGGAAGCCTGCACCCAGCAGTCCCCTACGATGGAGCATCCCCGCCCCTGTAGCCTCCGCAGCCAGGAAGCCCAGGGAAGAGGAGGAATCTATTGTGCAGGAATGGCCTGCTGCTATGGAAACCAGCGCTCAGGAAACTCAGCAAAGATCCATTCTGGGGAGCCGGGTTGCCTTGGGGGAGGGGAAGAGGCCAAACTGCGCCTCGGACTTTGCCCTCCCATTACCCATCCTGTGATGCTGGGCAAGTCACTTAACCTCTCTGAGCCCTCCTTCCCCTCCCCGGCCCGGGAGCAGCAGCCCCCATTAGCAGCGGATAATCCCAGCCGCCTATGACTGACTGTCGCGCTGCGGCTTTCAAGACTGAAGATGGGCCAAATTGCTGTGAGCTTTCTTTCATTACCGCAAGCTCAAAATATTCCAGTGCCAGCTTGCTGCGCGACCCTGTGCCACGGAGGACCGGCAACGATTGCTGTGATTGAATTCCCCCTCTCGGAGGCACTGGGTCCACCCTTAACACACACACTACCATACACACTCAGATGCAGAACGCACACAGGTGCTGAGCTAGGCTGCCCACAAGAAAAAAAAAAAGCTCAGTATCTGCAGGGAGCTCTCACTCTCAGTATCTCTTCATCTGCAGCGCCATGGTCAGGGCCATCTGAGGGCACCCTTAGGCTGCTGACTCAAGAGGCCTAAGTTCAAGCCCAATAGCCTGACCTTGGAGGCCCCTAGCATCTCTGCCCTGTCCTACTTCTCTGTGCATCATCTGGTGGATTTATGAAACCCCTTCCCAAGGGGTAAGAGTTGTATTTTTTTTTTTTTTGCCACAAATCACCCAGCATCTGGCCCACTTAGTTCCCTGTGAGGCTAAGAAAGGAGGAGGCCAAAGGCATAGTTCCTCAAAGTGGCAGGAACTGCCACAAAACACCCAAGAAACATCAGTGAGAATTGTACCCTCTCTGTGCCTCAGCTTCCTAGCACACACCTCCCTGTCCGCAGTAATATGTCACACACTTAAACTCAACACATGCAGCCATAGCTCATAGAGATCCCACCGTGCACTGAGAGCTCCCATCCACCCAATGTCGGGAGTCTGCAGACCTGCTGTGTACCTTACCACTTCCTTGACTTCGTTGATATGGTTCCCTTGCCCCCCCAAATCCTGCTGCACAGGTTCCTCCAGCACTCCTGAGATCCGCTAGCACCACTAATCTCCCTCAATTCACAGAGAACTTGAGCCCAAGATTGCACTGGGTATGTGGCCAGCAAGTCTGCCTCAGAACAGAGCCTCCAGGAGACCCTGGGTCCAGCTGCTCCAAAGAGCATCCACATATGTGCCCCATCCACCCGCCAGGCTGTTTGTTTTCTTAACAAACACGCTCCAGGCAGACGGCTCAGTGCTGGGGACCCAGGAACGAGCAAGGCCAGCTGAGATAAGAACATGCAGCCAAGAGAAGCAGACAGATGTTAAACAAGTAATTACAAGCATGGTGGATGCCACAAAGCAACTGCAGAGCAAGACCTCCAGGAGCGACAGAGGAGGACACCAGGGCTTCCCGTTCCGTTTGTATGAGGTTCTGTAGCCCTAAGGTTAGTCTTCTAGGCCCTGCACAGAACATCCTTTGTAAAGGCCCCCGGCCTGCAGACTCAGTGCCTGGGGACAGAGGGGGCCCTGGGGGCCCAGACAACCACTGTAGAGACCTGAATTATGGGGGTGATGTTTTCTAATCATTCACCATGTCTCAGGCAGGCTGTTCTCCCAGCCAGCCACCTGACAGGTAGAATTAGTCCTAGTTCACAGAGAAGCAAACTGAAGCCTAGGAAAGTCGAGGGACCACTTGCTAAATATGCTTACAGGTAACAGGAGAAACAACCAGCACCCAGTGGGCTGGTCTTACCCGGGATCCTTCACTTTATGACAGCCACAGAATTGGTGACCCTGACCATCACACTGAACGGGTGTCCAACGAGGTACCTCCAGTTACCAGCTGTGCGGCCTTCAACCATTTGTCTAACTTGTATGCGTGCGTGCGTGCGTGCGTGCGTGCGTGCGTGTGTTGTTTCCCATCTGTGGCTCTGGCATGATGGTGCTTGTGAAGGGTTTTCCTGCTGAGCCTGCCCCCTTTCCCTCTCCATCTCCATCCCTCTGCTTAGCCACACTGGCCTCTGGGGCTCTTCTAACAGGCAGGACCTGACCCTGATCAGCTTGTTTTGTACATGCTGCTCCCTCAGCCTGAAAGCCTTTCCTCCGCATAGCTCTGCTTAGAGGCCTCCTTGGCCTCCTGGCAGAAACTGGTCCTATGTCACCGCCCTGGATGCCACTCAGCCTGTGTTTTTCTCCCTTGCACTCCCACCAGCTCCCACTCCCAGCCTCTTGCAGAAGAGGGGGATGCTTTGTTTCCTTCACTATTGTTTTCCAGCCAAGGCACTTGACTAAGGCCACCCGGAGTTAGCAAGCCCATAGAAGCTCATGCCAGACCTCTGTGCTTCCATGGCCTATGCATACCCTTGGCAGCTCAGAAGGGGAGCCCCCGTCTCTAGCCATCTGGTGGCCAGGCTGGTTCTAAGCATACCTGCTCCCCAGTCAGCCAGACAGCAAGGCCTAGGCAGAGTGTATTCACAACTAACAAACAAGCTGCACACAGCCTTCCCGCTCTATAGTGGACTCTGGAGAAGGGCACTGGATTCCACAGGCCTTTTTCTCCAGCACCCTGGAGCTGACAGGCAATGGGAAACCAGGCCTAGGCTTGGCAAAGCCTTGCAGGGGCTCAAAGCCGAGTGCCAGGTCCCTGCCAGCTTCATCCCCCCCAAACAGCCTCCAATTGTCCCAGTGGCTCCCAAGTTCCCTGAAGTCCTTCCAGAAGCCACTCTCTCATGGGGACACTCATTCTCAAAGGGACCCCAGGCAGGCTGCTTCCTGCTGGACAGGCATGGTGGTCCCCGCCTCATAGGAGTCCCAGGATTTCCACGCCCCACTGAGAACTCACAGCCCAGGGCTTGGCGAGGATGGAGAGCCAGAGCAGGCCACTGCTCTTGGCATTTGTATGCAGGTGCTGGGCCCTGAACAAGAGCTAGACTCCATCAGCACAAAATAAAGCCCTTGCTGAAAGTAACCCAGAGAAGATAAATCCAGGAAAGGGAACCACCGGGGCCCTCTGACTGGTTGAGAATTCTTCCTTCTCAGGCTACACCCCAACCATCATTCTGTAGGGGCTCCCTGGATAGGTTCCCCAGGGCTCAGGTTGCTCTGGCAAAGATTGGTTTATCACTCATGGTATTGCTCTACACCCAGGGGTGAAACATTTGTATCAGAATATGGTACAAAAGCTTTCTAAAAGGCTCAGCCCAGGTCTATCCTAATGGACTTGGTTTGTATATTAGTTACTTTTCTGTTGCCCGAACAAAAGCAAGTTTAAAAAGCGGGTGATTATTTTGTCTAGCAAGTGAAGTGTACAATCTTCCATGGCAGGGAAATCGTGGTTGCGGAGCCTGAGGTGACTGGTCACATTGTATCCACAGTTAAGACGCAGAAAGAGATGAAGTTGACACTCAGCAATGTTCTCCTTCTTACTCATTCTAGAACGCTAACCCATAAGATGGTGCTGCCCACAGTTGGAATGAGTCTTCTCACCTCAATTAATCCAGCTGGGACACCCTCTCACGGATGTGTCCAGAGATGTGTCTCCTCCTAGGGTAGTCTAGATCCAGTCCGGTTGGCAATCTACATCAATCATCACAGCTAGTCTACCTTTTTTTTCTTTTCTTTTAACATGGCCCTAGCAGGTTCTGAAACACACCTGCGTTTGAGAATCACTTAGAGACAGTTGTGACACAGCAGAAGTAACTTGTCATTTGTCAAGTAAACAGGTCCTTAGTGGGGGGGCTGTCCATGTGGGATCTGGGGGTAGCGATAAAAATGTGCCTAGTCAGCATGTACTATGTGCTACGATTTCTCTGAAGTTTTCACACTCACTGCATTCTCACAACTCCTCGCAAGCAATAACACGGTTTCTTTCTCCATTTAGCAGATGAGAACAGCTGCGGGAAGCCGATCAGCTAGAAGATGACAGAGCCAGGTCAGGAACTGAGGTGGAGGCCCCAGAGCCTGTTGGCTTCACTGCCCTACCTCTTTGTCCTGAAGCCCACAGTCTAGAGCGGGAAAAAAAGCATTATTGACATTCAAGGGTACATGCCCCAAGGAAGGGGCTCTGCGCGGCCTGGGGAGGCCAATAGAAAGGAACCTGCTGGGGCTTGGGGGATGCCTCCACGGTTTAGAGCACTTGTTCTTGCAGAGATCTGGATTTGGTTCACAGCATCCACACTGTAGCTCACAACCATTTTTAACTCTAATTCTAGGGACTCCAAGGCCCTCCTCTGACCATTGTGGGCACCAAACCCGTATATGGTCCGTACGTATACATATATGCAGGCAAAACACTCATACATATACATAAAATGAAATAAATAAATGTAAAAGAAAGGAGGGAGAGCGGGAAAGGAGAGAAAGAGGAAGAAAGAAGGAGTCTGATGAAGTCCTTCTTTAAATATGGCTCCTGAGAGTTGGTCTCACAAATAGGTAAGAGTTAGCTATGCAGGTGCAGTGAGAACAAGGCTCTCTGCAAAGGGAGTAGCTATACAAAGATGTACAGTTATGTTCACAGAAATGCCATGTGACAGTCACACAGATTCAGGGCAGCTCTTGGTGACATGGAGGCTGAAGGACTGCTTTGCACCCTAAGGACAACAGGGGAGCCATTGAAGTGTGGAGGACACCATCTTGTCACTAGGAAAACTATCTGGGGCACAGCCTGGCTGCATTGGAGCAGAGACTGAAGGCAGAAAGATCCAGGTTCCAGAGGCTGGCAGGACCCAGCTGCGCAGTGACAGTGAGGGGCACTGCTTAGGCAGAAGGGGCAGGGGTTGCCCAGAAGGAAACTGGCAGATAGGTTTGGGGAAATCTTGGAAACAAGCAGGAGTAGGAAGAGGGAGCTAGTGAGTAGGCATGCTGAGTCTGGGCCTGGGGTGGGTCTCCAGGAGCAAATCCTGCTAGAAGTGGGAGGTGCCTGAACGGAAGTCAAGCAGGACCTTCAAGGCTAGGGACAACAAAGTGACCTTCTGGCAGGTCCCTGCACCAGCTTTGGCCCCTACCAGGTGTCTGCATTGCCTATCACCATTATGCCCATCTTCTCTTTGCATCTTTAAGAGGGAAATGGCAGAGGGGCTGCCAGCCCTGCTGGCCTCTAAGAATCACACAGTTAGGGGAGATGTGTTCTATTTGATACCATACCCTACCAGGTACATGGTCAGGGCCCCAAAGGTACATGATTTCAGGTATATTTTGGCACTGTGTGATCCCAGGATAGTCACTTCCAGAGGGTCACTCTCACCCCCACATACATATAAGCCTTCCTGAGCTCCCATGTTGTGTTTCCATGTATACCTGCTGATAGGGAATTCTGGAGAAGTAGAGGCTCAGTGGGACACAGGGACAAAGTGTCAGGATGCCAGTTAGGCATGGAATATGCATATGGCCCCAGACCCAAACTGGATCCCCACTTGAAGGCTGCCTAGAGGTAGATGCCTTCCACCTCTGCCTCTGCACAGTGGGATGTCAAAATTGGATGTAATCATGTGGCAATTGAATATGCCAACGGCTGCGCTCAGTGAACCTCAGCCCTGTGGACCCTGGGTGTTCCCTCTACATCCCCGTGTAAGATCTGGGATCACTCCTTACCTCTGAGCCCTCCTTCACTGGCCAGCAGCAATAACCCTGCAGAACTGATGGGGGATATGAGGAAGTGAGAGGTGAGAGGGTGGAGGAGGTTCCACGTTCGCTGGAACCCAGAGGAGGAGCAGGAGAACGCGGGACTAGTTTGCGATATCAGAGCTGTAGAGCTAGCCCGGGGACAAAAGATAATACTATCGGAAAATGGGTAAAGTGCCTTGTTATTTCGTTAACTGTGTGTCAAAGGCTGCCTCTGAGAGTGGTCCAAGGCTTTCACAAACCCACATCCTCCACAGGAGCTCATGATGGTAAGAGGAGCTGCCATGGGACAGAGGGATGTCACTGATGTGGGACCCCATCTTAGATTTCCAGGTCCAGCCCTAGGACAGGGACCCAAGATATACATCCTGGGGATTTATGTATGCCAGTGCCAGTGTGTCCCTTGATGGAGCTTTTTTAAATTAATTAATTATTAGAATTTTAATTTACATATATCTAATTTTTACAATTATGTACCTATATGTCATGATGGTATTCACCCTCACTGCCCCTGCTGACCCCCTTTCTCCTCCTGACTGGCTCCTCTCCTACTCTCCTGTCTGCTTTTGTTGCGTGCGGGTCTCGTGGTAATCAGAGCGGCTGTGTGTTCAGGACCGCAACGGCGATGTTAGATCCAGAAGACGGCATTTCGCTGAACTCCTTACCATCCTCCAGCTTTCATAATCCTTCTGCTCCCTCTTCCGTGATGTTACCTCGGCTTTGGTGGGGGTGAAACGAAGAGATGAATCACAGTTGGGCACTGAGCCACGGAGACAAGGGCTGGAGCTGACTTCATTCTTCTTGAGGTGGTAAATTGCACTTCGCTTTGCCAGACTTTCTGTAAATTGGGATAATGCTACCATATCATCTATTCCTAGGCCACATTCACGGTCCTTTAACAAACTCCATATGCTCCCTGCACTGTGCCAGGCACTTTCGAGGTCCTGAGGATCCAACAGCAAACATCGTGACCTAAAGTTCCACTCTAAATGAAGTTTACAGGGGAGTTGGCACATGAGTGAATGAATGAATGAATGAATGAATGAATATAAGAAAAGTATCAGAAGGTGACAGGAGCTATACAATTTGGAACTAGGCAAGAAGCTGGGTGCCAGGATGCAGTGTTTTATAAAATAATGATGGACTGTGATATTAAAACAGAGGCCTGAGGGACCCACAGTAGTCACAGGAAGGCCTCCACAGGCTCATTTGGGGAGGAGAAGGCCAGTGTGGCTGAAGCAAATTGGGAATGGAAGATTAGACCACACAGTTGAGGATGGAGTAGAGGGAGGCCCTTTGAAGCAGCGTTGGCTGTGGACTCTGGGCTTCATTTTCAGTGGTTCAAAGCAGGGCAAGGACATGACATGATTTCTTCTTCTAAGCCCTCCTGGCTGCTGGAGAAGGGCGGGTTGGAGGGGTCAGGATAGAGGCAGAGGAGCTGAGAAGAAGCTCAGGTGGGGGTTGATGAAGGTGGTGGTTCGGGGGCGGGGCGGGGGTGGAGCAGGGCAGCATCCTAAAGGCACCGCCCACATCTGGGAATGATGCCAGGAGAAGAGAAAGGAGAAGCTAGGATGGTCAGGATTAAAGGAGATGTATATGATCAACTGTTTACCTAGCATACACCTTACGTGTAGGAAGTGCTTGGTAAGTATCACCCATTCCTGAGCACAGTGATGTTTACAGGCACTACCCTGTAGAGAACACCAGCCCTGCAGCTCACCAAGAGTGGCATTTCTAGACTCTGCCAAGATACGGGCTCTGAAATCTGTCGGACCAGTTGACCTATGAGTGGAGAACAGAAGCGAATAGAGGCGTTTGCTGTAGGGGGCTGGGCCATGGGCTGCCTGACATGTGCGGAAGCTGCGTATGGGGCAGGGACTCTCCCAAGACTAATGGGCTTGTTAGGAGAGAGCAAGAACTAGAAACTGAGCCTCCTGACCCTGTGAAGTTCTCCCTGGAATCAGGAAAGCTGTGTTCCCAGGGGTGAATTCCGACAGCACCTCTCTCCACATCCGCTGAGAAACAGACTCTGAAGTCTGTTTCCTGACCCTGTGGACCCCTGGGGGACAATAGCAAAGACTGATATTCCTACTTCCTGAACCTTCCCAACACTGCACAGGTCATCTGGACCCTCTCCATCTTGACCTAACAATTCTGCAGAGTTTAGGCTTCAGAGCTGACTCCAACATCCCCAGGCCTTGTGGATGTGTGAGAGGGGGCTTGGCCATCAAGGAGCATTACCATTGCCTCATGTCCTTCTGTGGAAGAATCCACAGCCCTGTGTCAGGGTAAACTGGTGTGGCAACCTAAACCCAACTCCATGGCATTGATGGATCCACACAAACTAGTTCTGGCTACTGGTGGCCAAGCCACACAGGATAGAACCACCTTTCCTGTTGGGAAATGGCCCAGGCGGAATCCCCCTTGCCCCCTTATCCAGCTAGGATATGAGTCAGGGAAGGTCCCATTAGCACTTTTCCTCTTTCCCAAATGGACCTGTGGCACAAGAGGAGAGGCGGGGCCATCTGGAGCTGCTCCACCTCCCTCTTGCCTGTAAGGTCACCCAGGAGCATCAAGCTTAGGCAGTCCTCTACCAGCACCTAATGGTCTAGGTCTATGCTGGCCCCAGACTTCGGATACCATCTTTATGCTTAATCTCAAAGCAGTCCAAGCCTTACTTAAAGCCAAGTTCAGATAAAATGTAATCAGGTTCTTAAACGGCTTCCAGCGAAGGCCAGCTGTCTGGTTATTAAATATTAAGGGGCGAGGCGAGAACCTGGAAACGTGCAATTGCAACTTATCTGAGGCAGATGCTGCCAATGGGTTGGCCTGGCACTCACAGTTGAGATCAACAGGGGACTACAAGTCACCATGCTGAGCTGCTGGCAACTGTCTGCATTTCCTGGGTGCCAGACTCTGGGTGACCTCACCAGACAAAAGGCATGTGGGGCAGCCCCAACTGGATGCCGCAGATAGGAAGATTGATCTGATCCAGCGTCAGCTACATGGTTTTCATGCCTGCAAAGACTCCCACCCGCAGATGTTCCTAGGGACGGTGTGACCTGGGAAAACACCTGCAAGGGCTTGTGGGACTGAGACTGCAAAGGAGAAATGAAGAGAATGTAATGGACACAATCAATCAGTCATTCAACAAACATTTATTCAATGCCTCCTTTGTGGCACATGTTGAAAACTCTGGGAAATTACAAATTAAATATGTTAAACTCTTTCTCTGATGGCACTTAGAATTAACTGGGAGCTTTCACCCCACTAATGAACAAGAGTTTGCAGCATGAAAAGGCAACAAAGGATCCATGCAAAAGAAGGACTGGACATGGTGGTGGAGGTTAGCAGCCAGAGCCCAATGGGCCACGAAACTAAAGAACTTGGGCGAGTCCTGGGGATTTAAAGTCTAGAGCAGTGACTGCTTTAGGGATGATTCCCAGGATGCCTGGGAAAGGACACAGCCTGGTCCTTTAAGCTGCTATCAGGAGAAACAGTAAGGAAGGAAGATCTTGGAATGTGGCTCCGTTGGTAGGTATTTGCCTACCATGCAAAAGGCCCTGGGATCTATCTTCAGCAACCCATAAAATCAGGTGTAGCGATGCACACCTATAATCCCAGCTCCTGGGGGGTGGAGGCAGGAGAATTGAAATTTTGAGATCATTCTTGGCTATATGATGAATTTGAAGTTAGCCTAAGCTACACGAGACTGTCTTTTAATGAGAGAGAGAGAGAGAGAGAGAGAGAGAGAGAGAGAGAGAGAGAGAGAGAGAGAGAAAGAACGCCTCCCCCATTGGATGTTCTGGGGAATGTGTCTGCCTGCTTAGCTGGCCATCTGCCCTCAGGTTGGGTTACTCAGCCTCCATTATGGATGGATGTCTATTCCTTTATTGTCTATACACCTGCAGCAGCTAAGCTACTGCAAACGTATTCTGGGAACACAGGCGCCCTCGTGTTGGCTGGAAGCACAGTCTGTGAATATGAGTCTGCAGACCGTTCAGGTGAGAAGCTGTATTCAGTGAGGAAAGACTCCAGCTTGCCAGCTCCAAGAATGTGCCAGCCGGCTGGACTTCTCTGTAGCCCTGTGTGAGCCAGGGGCTGAGCCTGATGAGCTTCCAAAGTCACTCCCTGACCACGCTCGTATTCAAAGAAAGGCTGAATCAAGAAGGGGGAGAAGAATGCAGCTGAAGACACCACCAACCCCGGAAGAGTTCCGTCCTTGAATGTGGTTCTGGAAATCTAGAATCGCACCAGACCAAGACGCCACGGTTCCACAGACCTAAAATGCCTTGGCATTCTGTAATCCTGTGATGCTAAAACTCCATGGTAATTAGGGAAAGGAAAACATCATAGCTATCCCCTTCTCTTGGTAAAAGCCATACTTCAGGAAAAGACCCTGTACCCATAGCATCCAAAGGCAAGCAGGCCCACTCTACTTCTAAATTCATAGTCTCTCTCTCCCTCCTTCCCTCCCTCCCTCCCTCTCTCTCTCCCCCTCCTTTCTTCTCTTTCTCCTTCCTTCTCTCTTGCTTCTCCCTCCTTTCCATCCCTCTGCCTGCTCTCTCTTTCTCCCCCTCTCTGTCCCTCCTTCTGCTCCCCCTCCCTCCCTCCCTCTCCCTGCCTCTCCCTCTCCCCTCTAGCTCTGTGTATATGCGTTTGCTCATCTGCACACCCCCTCCACCATGCCTCCTCGAGGCCTGGCAGCCACACATTTGCCATCTGTATATAACCCAGTGATTAGCACCTCTAGCTGGAGGGGAGGGGTGTGGAACCCTTCTTCCTGCCAGCCAGGTAACTCTAAGTCAGAAGATGCTACAGGGGATACTCCAGCTCCCCCAGGAGAGCCCAGGAGGGGCAGAAGGCAGAAGCACACATAGCAAGACACATCAAAGAATGTCCCAGACACACAGATACGCAGACACAGAAAGTCATGCATGCGGCACACAGATGTCACAGACAGCACATATGCTTATGTGTACAGTCCTCACACATCTGCAAACAACCACATACAGACACACGACCCACAGGGACATGCAAAGACACAAAGACAAGCCCAGCACATTTGGATATTTGCAAATAGACCTATGTGTCCACACCCATGGTCAAACACACATAAATAAGCCCAGAGACATAGCTCCATACTCAGAATCACACACACACACACACACACACACACACACACACACACACACACACCAATTGCACCGTACTGTCTACAAGTCCTCTAGATGACAGATGGCCAAAGAGCCACGCTTCATCTCTAAGTCCCATTCCCATTTACTCACGAGACATTATTTTACAGCCACCATGTGCCCTGCCTCACACTGGGCCCTTGGGAGACTCCAGGGAGGTGACACGGTGTTGGGGGTGCAGTGGGGGTCAGTTTCAGACAGACCCTGGGAACTCAGGAGCAGCAGGAACACAGGCAGGCCTAGGGCTTCTCAGAGCTGTACAAATGGATTGCCCCCATGTCAGGTGGTGGTGGTGGCGGCAGCAGCGGCGGCAGCGCACGCCTTTATCCCAGCACTGGGAGGCAGAAACAGGTGGATCTCTGTGAGTTCGAGGCCAGCCTGGGCTACAGAGCTAGTTCTATGACAGTCAAGGCTCCACAAAGAAACCCTGTCTCGGGGGTTGGGTGTGTGTGTGGGGGGGTTGCTCTGAACAGGTCGTGAGCTCTCTTCTCAGAGCAGTTCAGCCTTCCCCCTTGTCCTGCTAAGGACAGCCCCTGCTTTCTTTGTGATGAGCACAGCAATGGGAGGGTGTTAGTAGTGGAATCTCAGGTGTAAAGGACAGTTGGGGCTGGAGGTTAAGAGTGGAGAGTCTCGTATAAACTAGAGGTGGAGATGGGGATGCTACCAAAAGACCATGTTCTGGTTTTAATGCCAACCCAGTGGGGGGTCCGGACAGCCTGTCTCCTCACACAGCCTGTTAGCTCAGTGAGCAGTGGCAAGTGGGCACAGAAGAGCTCAGCCCTGACCCAGTGTGGTGAAGGCTTCCGTTGATATTCTGCCGAGACTTTCTGCCCCAAGGGCAATGGCATTGTACAGGCCTGGTGCTGCTCTTGTTCCTCAAAAGCTGTTGTCAGAAGCTCATCAGAGACTGACAGAGGAAGTGGTGTATGTTGCTCAGGCTTTCCCTCAGACTCAAGTGATTCCTGTAGAAGGGGCCAATACTCCAGCCATAAAACAGGAATGATGCCAGAGGGAGGCTTGGACTCCCTGTCTGGGAAGGCAGCGGGAGTTGGACAAAAACACCTGTTCCTTGAGACAAGCCAGGCCAAACCAGGCCCTCAGGATATAGGACTCCTCTGAGAAGCTGCCAGTGCCCTCACAGGCAGAGCTTCCTGCTCAGCGGCTTCCGTTGCCATCAGTGACTTCGGGAGGCCTCACTGGGTACAGGCTCAGCTCAGGTATTTGGGAATAAAGGAAGAGTCTATACGGAGCCCCAGTGTGAGTGGAGAGTCACCCCAGCCCATAATATGGAACACTTATAAGCCACCAGGAAACATCAGCACACTCAAGAGAAAAAGAAAAAAGAAAGAGGAACGAGGTGGTGGAAAGCAGGAGCACCATTTTAGACAGCATGGCTGAGGCGGGCTTTCCGGAGGAGACTGCACAGGCTGCCCTTGAGTAGAGCAGGAAGAGTCAGAACAAACAAGGCAGCTAACTGGGGAAAGAGGGTTGTTGTCCTAGCCAACAGTAAGTGCAAAGGCCCCGAGGCAGGGGCTCACCTGAGACTCACTTAGTCAAGGGACACTACGAAGATGAGTATGGTTGGGATGGAGTGAATCATGCCAAACTGTGACATACCCTGTGAGGCCTTTTGAGCTACCTAAGAATTTCTGATTTCATTTCAAAACTGACGAGGAAGGCTTCCGGGAGGTTTATAGCAATGAAGAAGAAGGTGGAGAGTCTAAGGAGAAAGGAGCCGGAGAGGGTATGAGGAAGGCGGGTGCCAGGGCAGGGTCTGATGCAGGGAGTGTGGGTTTTGGTTTATTATGAAGAAGATTGGCTAATGGGCTGTGTGTAGGGAGGTAGAAAAAGAGATGTGTAAAGGGACCCCAAGTGACTATGCCTGAGATATCCCATGAGCAGAATCAAAATGGAAAAGGGGGCTGAAGTAGGCGCTTCACGTCACACTTTACGGATTTTAGTGATCTACCTCTTTCCTTCCCTCCCTCCCTGCCTCCCTCCCCGCACCTAGTAATCCTGATTTCAATGTGGCTTACAGCCACCCAGGGTCCCACAGCTAGGGTGGGTAGACCCTGGAACGAACCAGGTCTTTCAGGCCCTGAGCTATGTGACATTTGTTGTTTCATTCACCAGAACCTGTGTGCCCTGACCTATCAGCAGGCTCAGTGCTGGGACCGCAGAAGGTCGTGTATACCAGTAAGCTATCGCCTCAGTGGTGAGGAGACCCAGAGAGGATCCCTGGGGGCGTCCCAAGCTCTGGGCAAAGCAAAAGCCAGTATGTGAAGAGGAGGGACCGCTGCACTGCTCACTTTAAAGCCAGCCTCTGGAGCCTTCAACTTCTGTGCCTTGGACAAGCACCTTACATTCATTCTGTCTCAGTTTTCTCACCTGTGGAGTGGGGATAAGATTGTATCCAGGGGTCCAGGTAAGAGAGTCACAGTGTGGAGTCGGATACACTGGACTCTTTCAGGGCTGGGGCTTCTGTGGACTTCCACCGGTTGGCTGTGATCAGCAGTCTTTACCAGGCACTCAGCCCTGGAACCCAGGTCTTTTGATATTCATAGATGTAATCAGCATTCTGCCTTCTCGGCATGCTGTGGGGAAGGCTCGGCTCAGCACAGCTGGGCTGGCTCTGGGTAGAACCAGATCCCCAGAGTCTGAGAACAGTGTTTCGGGCCTGACAGTGTGTCCCACCCCTGATGAGCTTAGGCGGAAGGGTAGGCAAGCTGGCTGGCTAGCCCGCTTGCTGCCTGCTTGCTTGCTTGCTGAGTGGTTCAGTCTCTTATTTTCCTGGGAAAGCACTAATTAGCACATGGCTCCCTGGGGGGCAGGCCAATGATCTGTCACAGCGCCCCCCACCACCTGGGAGCACTGTTGCCATCTCTGAGAAGGTGCTGCCCTGACCTCCGCCTTCCCCTGAAGAAGACAGAATTCCCAGGACCAGAACAAACTGACCATCAACAGGGAAGCTGGGGCTGGGCTCACAACCCTTTCCTATCTTAGCTCACAGTGTGGTTCCCAGGCCAGCAGCATTAGCTTCCTGGGGCCTTTGCTTAAAATGCAGATTCTCAGACTTTACCTGACACCTAGTGAATTTGGGGTAGAGTTTTGGAACCTATGTTTAACAATCTTTCTAGGGGATCTGAAGTTCACCCACACTAGAAAAACCACACAGATGTGGGGGGGGCTGTGGCTGAAGAGGTGGTTGTCAAGTGGGGTGGTTGCAGTATAGGCTGGTAAAGAGAGATACCTGCCTTCAAATGTGGGCTCTTGTGATTCCTCACTCGGTGTGCTGGGGCAGAATTTAATACGTACTAATTTACAACTTCTTGTTTAGTGTTGAAAGTCCTGAGACTGCAGTTCTAGGGGAAACAATTATAATACAAACTCATTTAACAAGAAACATTTTGGGTAGGGCCCTATCATTGCCCTAATCCACACAAGTGAGGAGATCCTGCCAGTAACTTGCTCCATGGCTAATCTCAGCATGCCAAACTTTGAGTCCTTGGATCTGTCCCCAGAGACAATCACTGAACCTCTGGGTTGAGCCAACCTGTAGGGAGGTGGAGGAAATGCAGTAAGGCTCACAATACTGGTACACAACAGCACATGCTGTAAAGTCAGAGAAAATGGGGATGAGGATAGGACATGGGGCAGGGGGAGGGTGTGACCAACAGTGATCTCTGGCAAGACCATGCTGAGAGAGGCCTAGCAGGAGGGTGGTTTCAACTTTTGCCTTTCTCTGCTGTAAAATGAAGTAGTTACAGGTGTGGCATGACTATGTCAGAAAAACAAGCCTGCAAAGCATAGTAGATGCTAAACAAATAAAAGTATTGTTGTTGTTGTTGTTGTTATTTTGAGAGCTGAATTCAAATCTTGACTACTTGGGCACCTAACAGCTGTGTGCCCTAGCTAAGTCATGGCACCTCTCTGAACCTCCATTTCTACAGCTACAAAATGGTAATGCCAGCAGCCACCCCCAGAAAGGGGCTGCTGTGAGGTGCCGAGTGGTCCATCTGAGGGTCAGAAAGCACGTGGGGGGGCCAGTCAATCACCTCACCCTCTGCTTCCAGCCTGCTCAGCAGCTTCCCTCCAGTACAGCTGGCCCGCGCTCCACGCTGCCCAGGGGTCTGTGATACTTATTTTTAATTGTTCTGGCTTCAGAGTTGAGGCCTCTAACTCTAAATGGCTCCTCTTGCCCTGCAAAAATAGGTCGTTGGCAGCTCGAGCCTCCTGACAGGTCCCACACAAAGGCAGCCAGGCCCGGCCTGCTGATGCCAGCCCAGGGCTATGGGAATCAAGAGCAAGCGTGGGCAAGGCTGTCTCAGCAGCACGGAGTCTCTGCAGGCCGCAGCATGCCTGGCAGAATGGCCCTGGTCAAGTCAATGTCTGTCTGGCCTTGTTCCTTTCATCTGGAAACACAAAGGGGATGGTTGGGGCCTCAAGGAGAGAACATGGATCTTAGTGCCTGGCACACACTGGGATGCTTTTTATCACTCTTACAGAGGCCTAAACCTCCTGAGATTGCATTCACATCCAGGCCACTAGTAGCCACTCATATTAAAAGTGTCTTTGTTATTCCTTTTTCATAGACTGAGGCAAAAAAAAAAAAAAAAAAAAAAAAAAAAAAAAAAAAAAAGCCCTGGTTGCTCAAGCCAAATCACTTGTGTCTTATCTTTGAAGTCCCCCAGTTCTTCCCCTCCTCCTGCTCATTCAAGTCTCCTCTCTGGCACTTCCCCAACCCCTTCCCCTGTACCACAACACACACACACACACACACACACACACACACACACGAAAGAATGAAATTAAATCTTTATTGTGCACACTCATATAAAGAATTCCTTGACTGCCGAGTGAGGCATGGACAGGAGACAGGGAAGAAATGTTCATTGGTGGGAGGACACACACACCTCCCCATCTCGCCTTTTGGAAACACATTGCCCCTTTTCATGGGTACCTGTGGCCCTTCTCTATTTATTCCTCCCTAGAGTACTGATGCCCACCTGACACGTGAGGCATTACAGGGCAATCCGTCAGCTCCGTGAGCACAGATTTGTGCCTGGTTTGTTCCTAGCAGCCGCCACATCTCCACCACCCAGTGCACTGTCAAGCACGTAGTAGACACTTAATGCATACTGGTAAGTGCATGCACGAATAATATCTGAACTAAAGCACCCAGACTGATGGCTATGATGGCTGGCTCATATCAACTATCTGTCATCATCTGTGTGACCCAGGCAGGCTGTACCTTGCCCATTTAGTTTACACATTTGCCCACGAATCTCAGTGGACTCACAGTAACTGATGGGTGAGCACAAGTGACTTTTAGGTGGACAAATGTCAACTCCCCCACACTTGGATGTGAGAGTGAAGGGGGTAGTTTGGAAACTCTGCTGAGCGCCTTTGCCAAAGATGCTATATATAAATAGCAGGTGGGACAATGCTTATTCTTCCTAATCCCCCGGTTGCTAATCCCAGGCAGCTCTGTGTCTAGCAGTGTGTGCCTGCCCCAGAACTATGAGCAGCACAGGGCAGGAGGCTGCATCACCTCTGACTCCAGCAGTAGGCCCTTCCCCCGCCTACCCGAGGCAGATTTTGGAGGAGAATTTTCACAAGGCTTCACTGGACCCCTCCACGGTCCTGCCAGACATAATCCAGAACTGGAGACTCTCCTCCCTGCGCCTTCCTTGTATGCTAGAAGCAGGCCATCTTTCTTGCCTAGTCCCCTGACTCCAGACTCTTCTCCCTCCAGCCCTCCCTGGTCCAAGCAAAGTGGCCTCTTGAGCATGTAAATCAAACATGGTAGTCCCTACTTGAGTCCTGCCTGCAGTAGCTCCCAGTTCTCTTGGTCTTCTGGACTACCCTCCAGACATGCTGGTTACATACTGTCGTCCTCAGCTAAATGAGCTAACACACATGTGCATGTGTGCACATATACTCCTTACCAGACCTTCTTTGTTCATTCTTTGTTGTTGTTGTTTTTGTTTTCAAGACAGGGTCTCTCTGTGCAGCCTTGGCTGGCCTGGAACTCGCTCTGTAGACCAGGCTGGCCTCGAGCTTACAAAGATCCACCTGTCTCTGCCTCCCAAGTGCTGGGATTAAAGGCACACCACCACCGCCCGGCTCTCCGTTCATTCTTTCGGCTTGTGTGTGCCTGCGTATTCTACTAGACTGTGAGTGGGTTCTTGTTATAATCCCCTAGGCCCAAAGAAACACAACTAATATTCCTTAGGGCTGCCCTGTGGTCGGTCCCTCAAGGACTACTGCCAAACACTTCTCAAACACTGTCCTTGCCCTTGGTACATGGTAAGCTCTTCTTAAAACACAGCGCAAATATCAACTAGTATAACCCTCCCGATGGCAGTTCTCATACTGGCCTGGCTGCTATAAAGGAAGCCAAGACACAGAAACAAGGTCTGTCTCCAAGTCTGCAGCTTCTAAGATGGGGGGAAAGGATCTTAACCTTGGAAGCTGGTCCCTGTGCCCAACAGCTGCACCCCGCCTGCCTCTCTGGAAGAAAAAAACAGAACCAGGCTTTTGGCCAGAGGTGCAGAGGACAGGGGGGTGCCATTGCATCAGGACCTTTCTACCGGAGACCTGCCCTTAGGCAATCATCTTCCCTGAGCCTCAGCATCCTCTTTATTAAGAGACCAAGCCAGCAGGGCCTGCTTTGCTTCATTATGTCCCTCAACTGCCATCGTGGGAGGCAAAACTGGCTATCTCTGAACTTACTTCAGCTCAGAAACTCTCCAATTAGTAGAGGGTCTTGATTCCTCTTCCCTACCTTGGTGTGCAGCCTTCTGCAGATGACCAGGCACTTGATCTGACTGCTTCTAGTGTTCCCTCAAGGAAACCCGGAGCCAGGGTGCATTTTGCATCCAGAGGCTCTGTCCTTTGGGATTGGCTCTCCTTTCTCTGTCTTCCTCATTAGGGTCACTATTTTGCAGGCCAGGCCTCTCCCAGCACAGTTCTGCCTGTGCCCTCTCCAACCTCAATCTACTCTCCCTGATGAGAAGGCCTCTGGTCAGTCTCCTCCCTAAGGCCCAGCCCTACCCTTCTCCTTTCTCTGACACAGCTTTCTTGCTGCTCCTCTCCCCCAGCGCGTCTTTACCAAGAGGCACTGAAGTCCTTCCTACACACACGCTATTTTTGTACCATCACTCTCTCCTTCCTCTCTCCCCCTTCCCCCTGCATTCACTTCCTGCTTTTGCTCTACCTCGGGCCAGCTTGGAAAGATTTGGGCCCCTAGGACCCACACCCACCCGGAGGCCGACCTTCTGCTTTGGGACACATGTACAAGGCCTCTTGGGGAGGGGCAGAAAGCAAGCCTCCCCGCCTCCTCCATTCTCTACCCTGGGCCAGCGCGCCACGGGCAGCCTCTTGCCCACTGGAGGCGAGGACTGGCCAGGGTGAGAGGCCGAGGCCAGGGGCGATCGGCCGCCACTTGCCCAGTCCACCTTAAGAGGACGGAGTAGCCAGCCCGCGGCGCCGACCTCAGAAAAACAAGTTTGCGCAAAGTGCTGCGCGGCCAGCCTCTGGGCAGCGGGAGCGGTGCTTCCACCGCCTGGCAGCCCTGCGCGCGGCGGCGCAGGTCCGAGCGGCTGGCGGGGACCCGCACGGGCAGAGCGGGCTCGCGCAGAGCCGAGGCGGGCGGCGCAGCTCGCGGGGCGCACTGGGGCGCGGGCGGGAAGGTGCGGGCGCAGGGTGGGGGCGCTCGGCCGGGCCGCCCTCGCGCTGGCCTCGCGACGGCTCCGCGCAGCCCGCACTCGCTCTGCGAGCTGTCCCCGCTCGCGCTCGCTCTCCGTGCTCGGTCCCCGCTCCCTCTCCCTCTTCCTCTCCCCCTCGCTCCCTCTCCCTCGCTACCCGCTCCCCCGCCCCCGTGCCTCTGGCTCTGCGCCTGGCTCCCTCGGGTCCGCTCCCCTTTCCCGCCGGCCTGGCCCGGCGTCACGCTCCCGGAGTCTCCCCGCTCGGCGTCTCTTTGTAGGAGGGGGTCAGATCACCCCGCCGGGCGGTGGCGCTGGGGGGCAGCGGAGGGGGAGGGGCCTTAGACGTTCGCCCGCGCCGCCCGCCCGCCCGCCCGCCCGCCTGCCGAGCGCGCTCACCGCCGCTCTCCCTCCTTGCTCTGCAGCCGCGGCCCATGGAGCCCGCCGGCCCGGCCCCTGGCCGCCTAGGGCCGCTGCTGCTCTGCCTACTGCTCTCCGCGTTCGGTTCCGGAGCAGGTAAGCACCCTCAGCTCCCACTGCCACCCTCCCCAAGCTGCGGGCTCAGGCCCCGCACACTGCCGCTCAGCTCATGTCGACAGATGCCTGTAACCGGGGTTACAGAATTGAGGCCCAGAGAGGGTCAGCCACTTGCCCAAGGTCACATAGCCCAGGCTAGAAGCCAGGATAGAACTCTTCTTATACGGATCTGCCCTGTGGACTGCGACTGTGCAGCCCTGCGCTGAGCAGCAAGGTATAGGAATGAGTTGGTGTACCGTACGTACCCCTTGCCCAACCCGAATGAAGAGGCAGGCTGGCCATAGCTTTCGGCATTAGGGCGCCTGGCTTCCCCAGCTGCTCCCTTGCTAGACTTGATTGGAGAGAGGGTGGGGGGCAGAGGTCCTCCCGCGCTGCTGGGCTGTTGGCATGAGGGAAGAGTGAGCTCTCCCCCTAGTACCAGAGCAAGCACTGTTAGTGTATGGAGGTGTGGGAGAGAGGAAGAGAGGCCTGGGTAATCAACAGACCCTTGGGAGACACAGTGGATTTACCTGTGGTGGCACAGCCTCTCCCTGGATGATCTCCTTCCGCTACCCTCCTGCCTTCCTTAGGCAGGCTTCTAGAAGCTCCCTGCAGTTCCCGCATGTACCTGTGGCTCTGAGCTTGTCTTCTTTGTTGGTCTACATCAAACACCTGGCTGTCTCCCGCAGGAGGGCTCTAAAGGCCGGTTGGCCAAGGAGTGAGGTCACCGTTCGGGAGTCCTGCATCTTAAAGGGGTTTTGCAAAAATCCTGGGTCTCTCCTGAAAGGATAGGAAGGCCGGGAGACACAGCTGGGGAGAAAGAGAAGGGGGCCTTATTTAGGGTCTTCTTGGATCGGTGTTATGGGCATAGGGATCCCGGTACCACCTGGCTTTTGCAGGGAGGTAAAGATGTTCTCAGCACTCCCTCCTCACCAACACTTGCCTAGAGCCTGGCATATGATAGCAG
This sequence comes from Peromyscus eremicus, assembly GCF_949786415.1. Classification (NCBI taxonomy): domain Eukaryota; kingdom Metazoa; phylum Chordata; class Mammalia; order Rodentia; family Cricetidae; genus Peromyscus; species Peromyscus eremicus. Next base: position 103,452,342 of record NC_081419.1, read on the forward strand.
TGTAGAAAGAGGAGAGAGAGAGCCAGCCCCAGGGAAGAGAGTAACAAGCAAGCTGGAAGAGGTAGGGAAGCCAGGAGCTCTCTCTGCTGCCCTGCGATTTCCCCTGATACCCAGGAACCACCAAGTGCCGCTCCCCATTCATAGTTTTCAGATACTGTTGGGTCTTTTCAGGACTAATTGATGAATTTCGCCTCTCTCCTATGAGTGGCTCTAGGGTCTGATCTGCTTCCTCCTGCCTCCTTGCCAAAGTTCCAGCCATGCCCTGCCGTCCTCCAGGGCTTGGGAACCCACAGGTATCTCTCAGAAGTACAGAAAGCTGGGCCCAGATTAATATCTAAATGCTTACTCTAGACCTCTTTCTGACCAGACCCCTATGATTCAGTCGCTGGCAAATGGGTAGTGGTTAACAAGTGTTCAACCCAGCAGGCTACCCTTCCTGGGCACTGGCTAGGAGAATGACAGCACCTTTCTTAAGAGCATATCTATCCCCTGCTTCCCCACCCTCACCTATAAAAACTATCTATAAAATGGTAAAGATGGACCTTCCGTTCTCATCCCTTCGGCATCAGTAACCCGAAAGGGTGGGAGCCGCAGAGGGACACAGGTTAACTTCATAGCGTAAGTCTTGGGAGGTGAGAATGTGATTCTCGGTGAGGAAGGGATGATGTATGGCCATGGAGCTGCAGCCTCCCGGCAACCTGCACGTTTAGTCCGCTGGGGCTCAGCATCAAATTCACATCTTTCCTATGGGAGGGGACTTGAGCCCCGGCTGGACTCGGCCTCCCTTGCTCGGGCGTGGGATTTACAGGAAACAAGGGGTAAGACAGAAGGACAGGCAGGTAGAAGGCGGTTGTCCAGTTTTCTAGGAAAATGGATTTGTTTGAGCAGGAAACCCAAATGTCAGCTTCGAGAAGACAGCTTTGGGTGGAATGACTGCTGTCTCTGGCAGAACTGTCATCCTGGGAGGTGTCATGTGATGGCTGGGCTTCACAAGATCACTGCTTGGGTGAAGGGAGCTGGTCATGTGAATTATTGCCTCCGGGAGGCAGGAGAGGAAGTTTCTAAAGATTGCACTTGACATAAATGATGCCAAAGGAAAATTCTAAAAAGACTCCGGTGAAGTCACCACCGTGGGTTCTTGCAGCCTGTGTAGGGGCCAGCCCTGCTGTTCCGAACGACATGGGGACAGGCCTCACAGTCAACTACAGGATGCTCACCTGGCCCTCGCTGGGCCTGAAGCCTGGGAATGGACTCCTTTGCTCTAGTAGGAGGTGGCTGAGGGAAGTTGAGGTTCCAGCTTTGAGGGGCAGTGGGCCCCTCCAGTGAACTTGTGACCCTTGGGTAGATGGTAGCATGCTGGCGGCTCCTCTGGGCTTTCCTCAGCACTACAGCTGTTCTTACTTCCTCTTTCATAGGAAAAAAGGGGGTGGAGTGGGGGCTAGCTTCGATGTTTGACGTGCAGAGGTAAGATTCATTGAAGCCTCCGTGTTCTCTGGGAGCTTTGTGGCCATTAATTAACCCTGCCCCCATCCCATGGGGACACATGGGCTGATTTTTCTTGCTTGCAGTCACTCAGTCTGTAAGAAGTCCTGATTCGGACTGTGTGTTGATGAGGGAGGAGAACCCATGTTTATTAAGTAGCTAACTGCATTCCAGCCTGGTGCTTTGTCTGCACAATCCCATTTACCCGCATATGCCATTTGGATCTTCTTACCAGGGATGTACAGATGAGGAAAACTGAGTCCAAAAGTTGTCCCAGGAGTAAGTGGTAAAGGAGCCAGAATTCTGGATACAGCTTCTGGTGGGAGGAATAAATGACTTAGGAGTATGCAGTCCACACTGTTGGGGTAAAGAAGAGCCACCTGAGGCTTAGCTGGAGAATTATGGGAAGGCTCCTGTGAGCAAAGGGTTTTGGTCGAGTCTCCCTGAAACCCACTGGGTGTGGAACTGGCAGCCTCTTGGCTTCACAGATGACATGCACGGGGAGCGATGTGGCTTGAACAAGAGGCCCCATCTGGGCTGGTGAGCTCTGGATTCCCCAGCACTGGAATGTTCCACCCTGCGTCTTGCCCTTTGCAACAGATGGAGAACAGTGGGCGAAAGGAAGGGAGTCTAAGAGTGCTGAGTGGATCCCACACGCACCACCTCGCTACTTGCAGGGCCTGCGTGTGACAGGTTCCTTCTTATTTGTCATCATGGGCTGATGGAAGAGGACCCTCCTTAACGTGCTCAGACACCTGGCTCTGGAGACAGCTCCGATCATGTCATCATGTCACTCCCCAGCTCTAAGTGGCAATCCCTTGAACCAAATTTCCTAGAAAAAAAAAAAAAAGAAAGAAAGAAAGAAAAATAACATCAGGGCCTGGGTGTTCCCCACCAGACCTCAGTTCCTACTTGTTTTCCAACAGGCATACATGTTCATATGCTGTGAGGTAACAGGGCTTCTTTGCTGCAGACTGAAGCCTGGCTGGCCACTCACACACACCCAAAAGACCAGGGGAATCCCACATGGGAGACCACCCAGCTGTTTCAGTGTTGGCCCACCACATGAATAAGAGGCATTTGATTTGTACAATATCTGTTAATATGCAACCTAGTTTGGCTCTTGGACAAATCCATGCCCCCAGCTAGCCTCTTATCTCTCTACTTTTGCTCCTGCTGTTCCATCAGAAATGACCTTTCCCGTACTTCCTCGCCTCCCTTTGTCCGAATCCTCATCCTTCTAGGTTGCTCTACATGCCTCCTGCTCCAAGGAACTGACTCCTCTGACCCCATCCCATGATTTCATCTGTTCCTCTCTGAGGCTACTTACTACTTCTTCTTTGTTTGGTGACTGTGTGCATTGCGTGTTTAACTCTCAGATCTGCTTCTGCAGGCTCCCTGACTATTAGCCTCACCATGTACACACAACAGTGCCAAGACCCCCCTGGGAGTCAGGCCTGGTCCTGCCACCTACTTGAACAATTTGCTGAACTTCTCCACGTCTCCTTTTTCTCCTCTAGAAACGAGGGATGTCATTAACAGCTCTTTCTCAGGGAATAAGTCAATTAATGCAGAGTCAGATGGTGCTTGAAGCATGCCTGGCGTCTGTAAGCTATCATACAAGCACTGCTTTATGCTTTTTGACTTGCTCGTCCTGGTACCTGTTAGCGATCATGCAGCCAGTGTTTTATCCTGTTTGACTTGCTCATATGTAAAGCTGGGATGGATTTTTGTAAAGCAATCACTCTAGGATGGCCCCTGCACATAGTGGGCACTCAGAAGACAAGGACCACGAAGAAGTACATGTCAGTATGACTCAGTGATCTCTTTTCCCCTGAAGCTTTCTCCTGGGGGATGGACAGGTTGTAAGGAAACCAGCACTGTGATCTAATTGCCTTGTTAGTGCCAATGAGCTCTGGACCCAACCTGACTCTAGGTGTCTCCCTCTGGACTCAGTGTCTAGAATTGTGGCTTCCCAGCCCTGGAAAGCTGGAGGGGGCTGGGAGCTGCTCCCTGTGCAGTGGGATAGAGGGCTGACTGAGCTTAGCACAGGTCTCCAGATGCAGAGTCAGGTCAGGCCAGACCCAGGAAGGAGATGCCAGGCCTCCTACGATACAGGCCGACACTTTTAAAAGGGGGCTGGGCATTTCCCCTGTAAAAGTCAGAGTTCTCACAGGATCCCGAATTCTGTGAGAAAGTGCTAAAAATATTCACCATAATCGTGGCCTCCATGCTACTGTGTGTGATCCTACTGTGTGTGATCCTACTGTGTGCGATCCTACTGTGTGTGATCCCAGTGGCTCTCAGAGCTACCCTGGAGGGTGCACCATTGATGATTGATCATCTAACCCACTTGACCAGCGAGGAAATGATGGCTCAGCAAGGTGTCTGCATCGGATGGCCACCCAGCTCAATCAGCCTAGGCTTCAAAGCCTTGCTCCACCATGTTTTAGACATCTCCTTGCTTTGCTTGACAAGCAGGGTGGCTGACGACCAGGGCTTCCGGCACCCTGCTCCCTTGGGACATCTCATATAGTTTTATCGATCAGTGTGTCCTCCAGGAGATGAGGACAATGGATGTTTCCAACATGTGCTTTCATCTACGTGCTGGAGAGGGGTCTCTTAGGATGGCTGATGCTGTTTTTCTGTTTGCACGGGGTTCCTGGAACCCTGGCAGGCTGGGTCTTCCCTGTCGAATGGCTTGCCAAGCTTTTGGTCCAGGAAGATGTGGAACAGCAGAGGCAGAAGTGGAAAATGTACAGCACGGTCCTTGGTGCCAGCAGGATTTCCTGGCACATCCATTTGGGGCTCCGAAGCTGCAGATGAGTTCAGTAGCTGAGGACATGCGGTGCTGGGGTCGGAGGAGATTGGATGCTGGGGTGAGCAGCTGCTGGAGAAAATGGCTAGAATAGGTGATGGCCATATCGGGACTATACAGCCCCTTTCTCCAAGCCAACCATCTACATCTTCCAGAAATGGAAGCATAAGGTGGCAGAGAATGCTTAGTGTACCTGTCCTTGGCACAGAACACATGTTGTCTTCCCATATTCTTCCCTTTTGGGGGAACTTCAGACATGATGTGCGAATTGAGAAGGAATGATGTAATGGCCCCCAGCCTCGATGCTGAACAACTTTCTGCCATTCTTGTTTCTCCTGGCCTTGCTGGGTGATGGGAGCAGGTGCAGGGAGTCTCGCACAGTGAATGTTGGACACAGCCATTCCTCATGGATGCTCAGGTTGCATGTCTTCCTTTGCACTGTTGTCTGATCCTCACAGAGAGCCCAGAGTATGGACTTTACCCATTTTATAGATGAGGAGACTGAGGCTCCCAAAAACCAAGTGGGGCTTCTTCCAAGCCGCTCAGCCAGCTAGAACCCAAACCATGATCTGTTTACTCTTATTGCTGTGATGCCCTTATTAGGGTAATTTTAATTGTATTTGTGCAGTATTTTTTTTTTTTTTTTTTTTTTTTTTTTTTTTTTTTTTGGTTTTTTGAGACAGGGTTTCTCTGTGTAGCTTTGCGCCTTTCCTGGAGCTCACTTGGTATTTTTGAGCATGTGATTGGTGCCAGTGGGTTGAACAGCTGCTGTGTGGTTCAGGTACCTGGAGATGTAGCTGTGACTAAGGTAGGCACACCCCCTGCCCTCATGGAGCTCACATTCTATTGAGAAAGCCAAAACAAACCCAAGTGAATCGATGGAGTATTGTCTATAGGTCATTTCCAGCTTTGCTTGTTTTGTTCTTTCATTCCCCTCCCCCAGCTAGGATCGAGGCTATGTGAGGGTAGAGATGGTGATGCTGAAACTACTGGGAACTTAGCCCAGGACCTGGCCCACAGTGGGGGCGTTAATCTGCATTCGTGGAATAGAGGGATGACATGGGTATGAAAACCCCCTTTTAGAAGAGAAGGGCTGGGGGCCATGAGGTTGCACGGACAAAGACTGTTTCCCCAACTGCCACAAAGTCCCTCCTCCAGGGCCCAGGCCATGACTATGCTACAGATCTCTTCGAACATGCTGAAATAGCGGGAGGCTCATGTCAGTGCCTGCTACAGAGGCAGCTGAGCAGCCCCAGAACTGGTGTTTATATTCCACTGTACACGCCCTCCCGCCTCAGACTCCACAGTGATAGTGACCTCGCCGGTGCCTCCGTGATGGTGGTGTGGGAAGTGCTCTGCATTCCGGCCAGGCATTGTCAGGAGGACCCCATTCCTGGGACTTTGCCAAGGCATCCAGTTAGGCAGTGTGGTTGAGGGATGGTGAAGATGGACAGACAGGAAGGGTGAGTGAGATCCCACAATCACTCTGTGGCCTTGACCATGTTTTTGTTCTCCTTGTCCCCATGGTACTCCATAGTCCGCTGGTGATGGCCCTGTCCTACTGGGTCCCTGCAGAGGCTCCATACTTGAGGCCTGCCCTGTTCTGTCCAGCCTTGGTGGTTTTTAGGTGTCTTTATGGCCCTGTATATCCTAGCCTCTTCATGTGCTTTTGGGCTCCAAAGGGCAAGGAGAGCCCCCACCTCATTGAGTTTTCCCTCTGAAGGGGAGGCTTCGGCACGTCTCTCCAGCTGTGGTACCCTGGCCAGCTTCTTCTTTGGCACGGGAGAGCATGTGGCAGGCACCCTCTGTGCACTCTTTCCCGAGTTCCTGGCTGACACCGAGACACACGTCTTCTTTTCCGCTCCATGCCCTGGTTTCTCCATCTGTAATCTTTAACCCATTCTCACTGTCCTGCCCTACATAGAGGCTGTGAAGGGTTAAAGGAACTAATAGTTGAGCTGAAAAAGCTCCATGAAAGGAATCAGTGAATCACATCAGCTTAGCTGGAGAGAAATCCCATCCGGAGACCGTCTTCTGCTGGCTCAGTGCATGGTAACCACGGTGGATGATGTTTAATAAGTGCATGTTGCTTTTAGGAAGGCCTTTAGCCTGGCCAGGAGAATGCACACATATCCGTGGCAGCCCAGCAATGTAGAAGTCTGAGCAGGAGACCCCATCTTGAGAGAAGCAGCAGCATAGGGTGGTGCCAGCTCTGAGGCTTGAGGGCTGCATGTCCTCCTATGGAGGAGGCCTGGAAGCAGCAGCGGTCATCTTATGGGTCTGTCTAGTCTGTCCATTATCCTAGGAGGACATGCTGGGCAGCATGGTGCTTGTTTCAGAGCAAGTCAGGACTGGAAGTTGGGAGACAGCCAATGGGTTCCTCACCTCCGCCCTCACTTCCGGGTGGGAAGAAGGCTCTTAGGTTGCTGAGGCACCACTCCAGAGACTGTGACAGTAGTGACTTCAACCTCTCTCAGCTACTTCTGGTCCCCAGAGGTCCATTACAGTTCAAAGGGTAGTCACAGTACACATACATTTGCAGTTTTTGTGTTTTTTTTTTTTTTTTTTTCTCTTCCAGCCTTTGGGCAAACACTGCCAGGCCACAAGCATTCCTCTGTCACCTTCGGGTTCTGTCTGACCCAGCTGCTGCTCATCAGGCTGCTGGCCCTGTGTGCGCAGTCTGCACGGTGGCTTTGTGTATGTTAGGTCAGAGAGACCCTGTAGCCCTCCAGCTGAAGGACATAGTCATCTGTTCTCTCCTCCTTTAAACACCCAGATACACGGGAGTCGCTGCCCGCACTGAGCATTTGCTCTCCTGGGTGCGGTGCTGAGCTCCTTAAGTGCGCCGGCCCCTTCCATCTGTGGCATAAACCTAATATCAACACCATCCTCATTTCACAGCGAAGCCAGAGGTCCACAGTGCTTAGAATGCCAACTGGACTCTCGTCGGGAGGAGGATGAGAATCCAGACCAAAACATAACTTTTAGCCAGTGCCAGGTATTGCTCTAAGCCCGAGGAAGGAAACTGAGTCCCCACTCTCGGAGTACTTACACGTCAGTCCAAGGCAGAGAATCGGACACTAAGAACATAAAGTTAATGTGCAGTATGTTAAGCAGTAGGTGATACATAGAAAAATCAACCAGAGCAATGTGTGGGGAGTACCATTTCATGCAGGTGGCAGGGAAAGTTCCAGATAGCCTGCGTGAGGGGACAAGCCATGTATGTAGACATCTAAGGAATGAGCAATGGACAGATGGGATGGCACTGGGGTGATCAGAGAATCTGGTATGATTGCAAGAGAGCAAAGACATAGGGTTCTGGGGGCCACTGTAAGGATCCTGGGTCTCAGTGTAGTGGGGGGGCCTCAGCAGAGAACAAAAGGGAGGTGCCCCTGATTCAAGCCTAGAGGCTGCCATGACTACAGGGGAGCATGGCTTGTGGAGAGATGAGGTGGAGACAGGGAGGCCACTGGGGTGGAGTGTAGTGGGAGTCGGGGAGAGGAAGACAGAGTCCATCCATGGCTTGGGATTTGAGCCAGCAGGATTTGCTAATGGGTGGAGTGTGCAGCCTGGGAGAGAGGGATGAGAAGCCACGTGGTTCTCCGCTCAGCTCTCCACCACTGAACATGTGTTTTCGAGTAGGAGCAGGGCTGGATCCCCGCTTACACATGAGGGAAGACGTTTTGCCAAGTCACCCCTCTGGGGACAAGACATGCAGGCCTCCAACCCCAAGCCAGAGCTCACCACTGTCTGGGTTCCTTAGGAGTTTGCCGCCTCTCAGAGAGGCCACCAGGGATGTGGCACAATGCCCAGTCCTCGGAGTTGCCTGCTGTGGAGATAAATTGGAAACTCTTCCTGTTGACCAGGCCTTCTATCTCTGACTCGGATGCTTTAGGGTGGGTGGTAGCACCTACTGTACCATCTGGACATATCTACTCAGTGATGGTCTGCCCCCCAAATATGTATTGGAAGCCATCCTCCAAAATTCTAGGTTGGTGTAGATGCAGGCCAGCCCCATGCAAGTTTGTTGCTGGGGTCCCAAAGACTCTGCTCTGGTCCCTGACTGCAATGCCTTGCCTCACCTCTGTCTTTACTCATGTGGTTTCTCCTGGAACACCTGCCTTTACCTGGTTTCTGGTGGCTTCAAGACCTGGCTCAGGGGCCACCACCTTCAGAAGGTCTTCCTGGATTGAGCCCCTTGCCAAGACCCCCCAGGCTTCCTTTCATAACACTTATCAACTGATGTGTAGTCATTACTTGTGTTCTGGGTGCCCCCAGAGTAAGCTATTGAAGGATAAGGCCCAACTTCCTCATTTTCCTGTGGTGTCTAGGACAGGCCCTACCAGTGGAGGAAACTTTGTAAGTGGGAATAGATGAATCATTCGGAGGAAAACCACTGACCAGCCACAGCTGTCAGAGTCCTAAGCTCCCAACTCGGGAACCACAGAGTCCATGCAGCTGTACCCTGGGGCAGCGCCCTCTAGAATCCAACATCAAGACTCTCAGGAGGTTAGTCCTGCCTCTCTAGGGCAGGACCTAGGTTTAGCACTGTGCAGACTTGGCCCACTGGGAGTTGATGGTGCTGATGACAGTGCCCATCCTGCTCCTCCTTCCTCTGACTACGCTCTGTGCAGAATCTCATTTCACAGCTTCGTCTGAGCCGGGCATGTTCCCATTGGCCACACTGGTAAACCTGAGTAGATGGGTGCACAGCATGTTCATAAACAGTGACCCCTAAGTGCCTCCCTGCTCATATGCAGTACACTCTTACCTACACATGTGCTCATCTGCACACACACACACACACACACACACACACACACACACACACCTTTGAACACACACACACACCTCTGTGTACACACCATACATACATGCTTTCAAAGTTACCTTCCCTGTGTACACACTCATTCACCCTCAGACACTCCCCCACAGATATCCTACAGTTCAGACAATCGTCCCATGGTTCATGCCACCATACTCTATTTACATACTCCCCCCACTCCCTTCTGAACACACTCCAGTGGTGTACTCTAATATGTCTCTGCATACGTACATCAAATTTTTGTATATGGCACCCTACTGTGTTTCTACCCAGAACCCTATATACCACCCCCTCCTCCTGTAAATGTGTGGATGTTTGTGCTTTGCACACTTACGTATATACACACATGCCTCTGCCTTCAGTATATATGTACTCTTTTGTGTACACTTAGCATGCTTGTGTTCACATATTGTCTGTGTGTGTCTGTGTGGTGCTGGGCATTAAATTCAGGACTTTGCATTGCTATAAAGCACTCCACCACACCCACACCTCATATCTCGTTGTACAAGTACCGGCACGACGGGCTTGTCTACCCAACCACCAACTCACAACCAGAAGGTATGGGCAATAGCACCAGTGAAGTGTGTGTTGATTAAGTTTGCATTGTAGAATATCTGAGAATAACGTGAAAGGAAGAAAGAATTATTTTAGCCAATGGTGTCAGAGAATTAGGTCCGTGGTCACTTGGCCCTGTGCACTTGGCAGAAGAACATCATGGCAGTGGGTATGTGTGACTGAGGAACTGCTATTGGTAGACAGAAGCAAAGGGATGCTGGCTTGGGACTGGTTCTACAGCCCCCCCTTCATTCCTTTGGAGTTCCTAGTCCGTGGGGGAGGAGTCCATCCACAGCCAGGGTTACTCTTGCTCCTCAGTGAATTCTGCCTGGAAATGTCCTCACAAACACAGCCTGGAAATGTCCTCATGAACACATCTGGAGGTCTGCCTGGAAATGACCTCACAAACACACCTGGTGGTCTGCCTTCCAACTCTCTTAGTTCATCTGAAATCCAGTCACGTTAACAGTGAAGGTGGACCCCTGCGACGTGCTAGCATGCTAGCGTGCAAGTGATAAACCACAGATGGCGGTGCTGATGGTGGGGAGGGGGCGTCCTGCTGCTGTGCTGAGGGTTAGGGGTGTTGGGCTTCTTGGAACCTAGATCTCTGGGCTGTTGTTATAGACTCTTCCAGGGTTGAGGCTTTGGGGGAACTCGCACCCTAGGGTCACTAGGCCCTGCCCTCTGCCTTAGCTTCCCTTCTAAGTTGATTTGGTTTTCTCATTAGAAAGAGAACAGTTTCTTTTTATTCACTTCTTATAAATCCATTTTCATTTTTCCTCATCTTCAAAGCTACACGTGAATATTTTTAAAGTGAAGTATGTGTTTCTAAGCCCACTAATAAATTCTCAGTCCCACCTTACTGCATAGATTGGTAGCATTTAGCATACTGGTTAAGCGTTTGACATTTCAGCCAGTAGAAGAAGAAGAAGGAAAAAAAAAAAAAGGATTCCAGGTGACAAGGTAGTGGTCACTGGGAATGAAATAGGGTAGAAGGTATCAGAGTAGCCATTGGGAGCTGTTTATCCTACTGATTGGAGTCCTTCTGAATGTAGTCACTTACATGACTTCTTCAAAAATCTGACTTCATACCTAGTGTGCCGGAGACAGCCACATAGGCCTCGGTCCATGGGGATCCCATGATTCATCGCTGCCTTCCACAGCAACAAGCACACAGGGCAGTTACCCCTCCCTAGAAACACTCATGTCCTCCTCATTATTTGTATCTTTTCCCAAAGTGTTAACCATTAGCTACAAAAAGAAAGACTAATAATTCAATGTGGTACTTATATAAACTGATAGGAGAGAGACGTGTCCACCCCACCTCCCTACCCCCCACTCCCACTCCCACCTCACTCCCACATGGAGCCCTAGCACACAGAGGTGCTGATTTTACTGATCCAGGCCTCTTTCCCTAGACATGTGGCCTCTCAGTCCACCAGCAGATGTGTATGGAGCATCTGCTCTATCACAAGCACAATTATCAGGAATTGGAAACACAGCAATAAGCAAAATGGACCGATCTGTGGAAGAAAAGTTCATTCAAACAGCAGACACACATGGACCATTCATGTTACATGCATAGTTTTCTTTAAACACAGCGAGACACTGTATGCATTCCTTTGGAGTTGTGGGGCCAGGGCTGGGCCTCGTGCGTGTAGGCAAGCACTCTTATCACCGAATTGTACCTCACACAGCTGTATGTGTTCCTTAATGTTCATCCAACCTAGAAAATCTGAAAAATATCCAAGGTAGAGATTAAAAAAGGCAAAGGCAGCTTTATCAGTTTTAGATCCACAGTCCAAAGACAGTTCTATACTTTGGAGAGCTCCTCGGGTTTGTTCGTAAACAGTTATACTTCACAGAACCCCAGGCACACTGAAAATATAGGTTTCCTTAGACTGTTTCACACAGGAGCTGCTAACAGGCCGTACAAACAGAAGCAAACCCCGTGCCACACAGAAGGAATCTTTCTTTGGCAGTCTCTAACTCTTTTTAATAACCTTCCCCCTGCACTTGGAGCTCAAGGTCTGGGATCAAACCAAATGTCACAAGATAACCCCGACGGTCAGCATATTTTGTTGTGATTATGTACAGCCTTTCAGGGCTGTGGATTTAGCCATGAGATGACTTCATAGTGGGACCAGCGGTCTTCTTTCCTTGGATATGGTATCCTCAAGTTCCCGTTGCTCTAAGAATGCTCAAGCAAATGCAGAGTGTTTTTTCAGGTGTTCTTAGTTTTTGGAAGGTGTGAGTTTATGGTGTTTTTATTCACTTATTTTAAGTACAGTTCATCAAAGTGTTGACGGCAGTGATCTTTGATAGTATTAAATGAGACTTTTCAGAAGATGTATTTTATTTTAAACTGTGTGTATATGAGGGGAGGGTATGGGTATGTGGATGCAAATCCCAGTAGGAGGCATCAGAGCTCTCTGGAGTGACAGGTGACTGTGAGCCTCTGTATGGTTGCTGGGAACCAAATCCAGGTCCTCTGGAAGATCAGTACCTACTCGACCTCTGAGCCATCTCTCTAGCCCTGGTATTATTATTTGGTTTTTAGACTTTTTGTTTCTTTTAAATGCTTTGCAAAAGTTTGGGGGGTTTTGGGTTGTTGTTTGTTTATTTTTGCATAGCCACCATGCTATTTTAAACTGTGCCATGGAAAATGTTATATTATCACAGTTTGCTATGACTAGTCTATAATTCACCTGTGGGATAAACTGTCATCCTCTTCCTCACCCCTGTCACTTGCCCTTTGAGTTGTTTCCCCACATTTTCAAGGTCTCTATGGGGAGACCCACCTGTATCTGTGACTGAGTCCTCAAGGAAGTGCCTAGCAGACTGTGGAGAGCCGCTGTCCACCCTGCCGGCCCACCCTGCCCGTTCACCCTGCCGAACTGCTCCCCACCACCAGCAGCAGTTGTGACACCTACAGGGATACTGTCTGGTTTAGGTCCCAGAATGGTTGTGCTCTCTGCCAGGAGGCCAAAGAGAGCAGGAAATGGTTTCATTGGCATTGACAGCGTGATGACCCCAGGCCTGGCCCGCAGGGGTGAGTTTTAACAAGCTCAGTTCCCAGAACAGAACCTGCAGACTGAAAGAAAAGGAAGCAAGCAAAAATAAAAGAAGAAAAAACCAAAAATCTCTGTTGGAAAATACACACAGAGATTAAAATAATGTTTGGCACTTACATCACACTTTTAAAATTCTTCAAACGCTTTAGAAACACTAGCTAATTAATTAAGCTGCCTAAATCTGCTTGCAGTTGGTTGAGATCTCCAGAGGAGCTAAAAAAGGAGGGGGGGGGGTTAAGGGGAGGAGCCAGCTCTCCCCAGCCCCAGATTTTATTGTCACCTGCCTGGGGTGTGATTACAGGCCTCTGGCTGCACCACAAGAATAGCCCTGCTCCAGCTTGTCAGCGCCCAATTCCCAAGTTCGCCCTGAGCGCAGCTCCCTCATCAAGCGCTGACTCACACAGTTCTGTGCACTGTTGAGGATGAGGATAATGATAACGGAGCGGAGCACGGCTCCGGCTCTGGGGTAGCCAGTGTCAGCGCCGCTCAACGGATGAAGGAAGGAGGCTCAGGGTTTTGCCAGGGTCACAGAGCAAATAAAACCCCTACTTTCTCAGTTCATCATTGTGTTCCTTCAGCATATATGTGTTTTGGGGACTGGGTCTCCCTGGCTGGGCTGGAAATCACAGAGATCCACTTGCCTCTCAAGCCTGTGTCTATTGAGGACACAGTGTATACCAGACAGGAGGCTAGACAGTACTTCCTAGTGGATCTACCATCCTAATGGTGGGAAGATAACAGTCGACAGCAATACACGTTATATAAATAATACAGCAATGTGATGATAGGGTTTAGAACTAGAACTTAACAGGCCAGTGTACAGCAGGAGCTTCTGTATAGCTCTGGAACAATCTTCACGACAAAGCAGAGGGTAGATACCAGTTCCTTGCTTATGTCTGATTGAATGGGAGTCCACTCATGAATACCCAGCTGGCAAAGAGAGCCTGTTCTTGCCCAGGCCTGTACTTCATGCTTGTGGTGGTTCCTGTTCAACCAGTCTCCCATGACGCACCGGAATGTTCATGGCTCCCTGCTATTGGCAGTAGCTGGTGATGTCACTGACGCCCTTGAGAGGTTTCCTTTCTCTTCAAGCCTGTTCCCTCCTTGTGTCTGTCACTTGCCTGGCCACCAGCCCTACCCTTTCTAGGCTGGCTGTTGCTGCCTGAGTCCCTGCTTTCTACAGTTCTCATTTCTTAACTGTAGTGTGAGAATCAGGCTGTGCCCAGGCTGGTACTTATGGACTCTGCTCATATCTGCCATGAAAAATGGGCCTCAAGGGGAGCCCTGGCTGAGGAAGAGGATGAGGCAGGACAATGAGCAACTGATGGCAGGCCTAGCCCAGGGCTCTGGGGACCTGCAGTGATAGCAGAGCCGCTCCGTGGAGCTCTCTTGTCTTAGGCTCTCTCCCCTTGCCAGTGCGTCAGTATCAGGCCATGGGCTGGTGGGCAAACACACAGCATCTCTTACTGGGTCAGCGTAAGAGGGGCTGCCCAAGGATTCTGTCACAGCCCTGTCTAATAGACAGGTCACATTAGAAGCCACTGGGGAGTCCACTGGGGACCAAGATCACCTGACAAGCTGTTCCTGTCTTGCCACTCCTGTTATCATCCTTCTTCTCTTGTCCTCATCCTGTCTTCCTGTCTGGATCACTGCATCTCTCATGTCTGTGTGTCCAAATGCTCACGTTCCACGTCCACACTTCCACCAAACCATCATTCAGGAAGGTGGTTGGGCCACTATGCTTGGATGGCAAGGACTTTATCCACTGAGCTGCCCCCTCAGCCCCCAGATGCTGCCTTTAACATGCTCACCGGCCTCAGCCTGCTTGTTCCCATCAGAAGTACATCAAGATGGGCTCATGGTTAACATTTTACAGATGAAGAAATGAAGGCTAGGGACCATAAAGAGCCAAGGCTGAAGCCACTCTCGTATCCCTGCAGCACTTGGCAGTGGGTGAGCACCTGGGCCTTCTCTGTTGACCTACTGATGGCTCCTAGAGATGCAGCTGTGTGCTACAGAGCCTCACCTAGGGCCCGAGTTCTCAGCTCTCCGCCCACCAGACTGTTCAGAGCAGCCGCTCTGCCCAGGGCTTGCTTTCTGGTACAGAATCCACCTCTTTGAAAAGCACCACACATATTGGGGTCTCCTGCTTCTGCATTGTGGGGCGTTTACCCAACCACCCCCACAGTTCCCCAGAGTTTTCTTGAGTGCGAGCAGCAGGAAATATTAGATAGAAGGATTTATTGCGGAGAATATCGCGGAGATAAACAGATAGAAAATAAACGATAGCCTCGAGAGGGCCTGGAACCTATTCCAACGGGCCCCGACTGTCTCTGCCCCAGGGTTTTTATAGAGACGCCAAGGGGTGGAGCAAAAGACCTCCTCCCCCAGCACAGCCAAGTGCAGACCATCTCAGACACCTGCACTCAGGCCCGTGGTCTAATCATCCTCTATGAGGACCTGCTGGGTAAAGCCACGAGGAACCCGAGAACGGGCTCCCACACTGCATCTCTGCTGAGTTCGTTCCCTCAGTGGGGAGTCCAGGCTCCCAGTCTACCTGACAAGTTCAGATTTGAGTTCCAGAGCCCAGCTCAGACATGACACTTCCACAAAGGGCTTGGACACTCTGCTACACCAAGCTATGTGACTTAGCACTCTGTCTCGTAGTTTTCCTTATTACAGTCTTGAATTACAGGTCCACGTGGGGACTGAACATGATAACACATGCAGTGTGCTGAACTCAGTACCATTGTGTGTGCTCAATCAGTGATAAACTTGAACTTGCAGGATCCCTTAAGGTGAATCATAGCTGCCTCTTTCTTTCCAGGATCCACACAGAAGGAACTGAAGGTGATTCAGCCTGAGAAGTCAGTGTCTGTTGATGCTGGGGACCCGGCCATTCTGAACTGCACTGTGACCTCTCTGTTCCCTGTGGGACCCATTCAGTGGTTCAGAGGAACAGGGCAAAACCGACATCTAATCTACAGTTTCACAGGAGAAAAGTTTCCTCGAATTACAAATGTCACAGATGCCACTAAGAGAAACAACTTGGACTTTTCCATCCGCATCAGTAATGTTACCCCAGCAGATGCCGGCATCTACTACTGTGTGAAGTTCCAGAAGGCAGACTCTGACAAGGAACTCAGATCTGGAGGGGGAACAGTGCTCAATGTGCTTGGTAAGTAAGCCTGTGCCTTCTTCACCCCCTGGTGTGTAGCAGCAGGTCATAGAATAGCACCCCCTGACCTGTGAGTGTGGCTCACAGCAGGTCAACGGGAGAGCATGGTCATGATCTGACCTCAACCTTGAGCAGATCATGGAAGCCAAGGCCAGTTCTTTGCTCAAGGCTCCAGTGCCAGCAAGTAAGAGGACATCTGCATCCTCATCCACCCACCCCCACATCCCTCTCTTTTCCTTGGTCACTGGTGAGTGCCAGAGTGTAGACCAGAATGCAGACCCCGGCCAGGCTCCTTGCTGCCCAGGCACTAAGCATCTCCACAGGTGGGCCAAGTACACGGGGCTGCTGAGGAAATGCTGAGCCTTTAGGAAAGCCAGCCTCAGCACGCATCACTTTCCCAAAGATTCAGATGCCCCTTCCATTCAGAACTTGAGGCCCATTAGTGACAGGAAAACCTCTCCCAAATGTCAGTCAGGTCCTTGTTCCATATCAGGACATGAAGGGTCTTTGTGTAAATGGATGCATTTTACTCCAGCATCTAGAAATTCTACAATTGGTTGCAGTCTTCTGTTGGTCAGTAGTTCAGTTCTTCCCAGCTGTGAACTTTGAAAATGATGCTGCACTGGATGGCTCATCCCACGTGTCTAGGACGGAGATACCCACTGCAAGAGGCCTACTACATCATTTTAGTTTGTGTGGATGTTACCAGCTTCCCCTCCAGGTAGCAGCCAACTCTCCTGGACATCCACCCCTGCACAGAAGCAGGGCAGGTAGCTTCTCCTGACTTTGCAAGTATGACAGACACTGACGTTCCCAGGTAGTGTGTCTCTTGTCTAGGCAACTACAACTAGCAGGCAGCGTCCTGCTTCATGCCACATCTTCATCATAGCATTTTCTCCTTAAACCAGAGCTGTGAGTGTCCACCTTTCCAGGGTGTTGGGACATTGGCCCCTTAGGAAGCCATGAGGAATTGCCCAAAAGCTTGTAATTTGGAGCAAAGTTTGCCTTCTGTCCAGTCCTCAGTTTCTCTTTCTGTAAATGACAACAGTAATGGCCCCCATCCTGGGTTCTGTGGGCATCAAGATGTTAACAAAGCCCTAGATAGGGTGTCAGGGTCATTACTGAGTATCAGAAGTACAGTGACCAGAAGGACAGGGATCAGAGTCTAACTGTCTGGAACCATATCCCAGATAAACCACTCCCTTGCCTGTGTCCTGGGCAAACCCCTCCACATAGCACCTTAGTGGCCTCACCTGTCCATGACTCTCTTACAGAGTATGTGGTCAGAACTGAAGTGGTGACATCATATCAAACACTTAGAACAGTGCCTGGCTTGTAGGACATATCCCATCAGTGGGAAGTATGTTGAGCTGTGTCCATGTGACCTTGGATGGGCCACTTTCCCTTCCCAGGCCTCAAATGTTGGTGGGGTTGGGATGAGTTGGTGGCTTTCCATCTCTCTGCTTGTGTGACTCATCTAAAAACTGGAAAAAAAAAATCCACACCTCATATCTACCCTAGAAATTCTGCTGTAATTGGCTTGACATGGATCTGAAATGTGTGTGTGTGTGTGTGTGTGTGTGTGTGTGTGTGTGTGTGTGTGTGTGTGTTGTTACATCTACATGTGCATGAGCAGAGGACTGAGGAGAATGTTTAGTGTCCTCTTATATTACTTTTTTCCTTACTCCATTGACACAGGGTTTCTCACTGATCCTAGAGCTAGGCTGTTGGCTAACAGACCCCAGTGATCCTTCTGTGTCCACACCATTCCCACAGCACTGGGGTTATAGGCACATACCATCCTGTCCAGTCTTTTTAAACATGGATTCCAAGGATCAGAGTTCAGGTCCTCATACTTGCTCAGTAAGTCTTACCTTCAGATCCATCTCTACTGCTTGTGTCTGAAGTTTCTTACCACACCCAGGTGAGATACATGTCCTGAAACCACAGAAGAAAAGCTGTGGCTTATTTTTCCCTGGCAAAGTTGGTCTCCCATGAAGCTGGTGCTCAAACACTTTTATGCTTCAGAACAGCATGTGCTCTCTGGGTCCCAATGATGAGCAGAATCATGTCCAGGAGCTGGCCCCAGAGGACTGGAGATGTATCCCACACAGCCCTGCCAGCCCTGCTCAGACCCCCTAGATGAGGGACCTTCCTGACTTACACACATCTGTGCCTGAACAGCGCCAAATAAATCCTCCATCTTCAGCACGGCCCCTCCCTGCCTCGATGACCCCCAAATATCACAGTCTTTCTCAGCGCTCCAAGCTTTCTAAATGACTTATCTGAATGAAACACCTGTGACCCCAGGGGTTTGAAGCTGCTGGCCTACCTCAGGTCCTGAGGGAGATTACTATAAAAGAGGAAAGAGCTACAATGTGGTGGCTTTATTGTGCCTTCTGGCTGCCAAGGAAGAATTGTGTAGTCTCAGAGCTAAAGATAGTAATCATGGCTGTTATTTATTAAGCACCTACTGTATGCCAGAAGTCATGTTTACATCATCTTCCCAGGGTGATGCTTTTGTCCACTTTTTGCAGAGGAAACACAGATGCTCAGAGGGTTTTTTGTTTTTTTGTTTTTTAATACTAAACTAATCATCTGAGTGAAAGAGATGAGTCTCATCCACTATGTGCCTTTGGCTAGTCACACTATCCTGAGACTTGTCCTACAGAAAGAGTTCATCCTAGATACCACTCAGTGGGCTGCAGAGTGCAGAGGGGGCAACCATCGTGGCTCCCAAGAACTCAATCGATGGCAACTTCAGTTGTATCTCGGCACCCATGGGATACCCAAATCCAAAAATGTTCAAGGCCCTCATCCAAGATGGAGGAGATTTGCGTGTAACCTACACACATCCTGCCGACTATTTTAAGTCATCTCTGGATTTCTTATAATACCCGATATGATGCAAATGCTATGTAAATAGTTGTTCTATGCGTTGTTTAGGGAAGAGTGACAAGAAAAAGTCTGTCACTATTCAGTTCAAATGCAGCGTTTTCAACAGTATTTTACATTTGTGGTTGGTTAGATTTAAGCACAGGGAGCCCCTGGGTTGGGGAGGATGGCTCTGCAGCCCTTCACCACTTTAGAGATCTTAAAGCTGCTGGTGTCTTGATGATGTGACTTCTTCAAGTGACACCCTCCTTGCTGTGCCCTCAACATATTAGGTGGCTATTAGGGAGCAAGTTATTTGTTCACAAATGGAAAAGTGGCATTTGCTACCTGGAAAAGGTGCTGGGTGATAATGGGCAATTTGGAGTAATACCCAAGGGACACTGCCTCCTTCCCAATTACCCTATGTTCTTTCAGGACCAGAAGTGCTTCTGCTTGCCTGGTGGGGCTGCTTGTTGTCTGTCTGTCTCTTTAATAACTAATTAGAAATCAAGACCCACCTTTGACTTTCTCAACACACAAGTGATCTTTGTTTCCAACCCTAAACAAAAGCCCCCCAGATTAAAGAAAAACAAAACAAAAACATCCCTAGCCTCTCCCTTTCATGGCACTTGGCATGGGTGAGACCTACTAGGATGTGAAGAGAGAGAAGAAACCCCATTCAGTGAATCCCTAAGTTCTTACAGGGAGAACTTAAGAATGAAGTCTAGGGCTGGGGAGACTCAGTGGTTAAAGAGCTTGTACCGCTCTTGCCGAGGACCCTAGTTCAGTTCCTAGCACCACGTCAGGTGCCTCACAACCACCCGTGACTCCAGCTCCAGGAGATCCAGTGCCCTCTTCTGGCCTCTTCAGGAACCCACTCATGTATAGACACACTTAAAAAATTTAATTTTTTTTTTTAATAAAAACCTGGGTCAGCCAGTCGGTGGTAGTACATGCCTTTAATTCCAGCACTCAGGAGGCAGAGGCAGGTGGATCTCTGTCAGTTCAAGGCCAGCCAGTTCCAGGACAGGCTCCAAAGCTACAGAGAAACCCTGTCTCGAAAAACAAAAAACAAAACAAAACAAAAATCTGGGTCAAGGACAGATTTGTGTGCCTTCATGTTTGAGAAGCATCTCTGTGTGTCTGTCATCCAAAAGCAGGAAGCTCCCAGGGCCTCACTTCATTCTCACTGCATCCAGAAAGGAGAAACATTGCTCCCCATTTCACAGGTGTGGCTCTGGGAGGTGCACACACCTCGGAGCAGCCATTGGGTTCCACCTTCGTGGCTGTCCTACAGTACTGTTTGTTTCCTGTGTTTACTTCTGCAAATACTTCCTCTGGGTTGGCAGAGTTTCCAGGAATGCGGTTAGGAGTAGTTAAAGCAAAGAATGAGATAGGTCAGCAATCTCATGTGTGCCCAGGTCATGGAAACGCTCAATGCAGAGAAGACTTAGCTCTCAGGCCTGGAGTTCCTGGCCTTACCTTACTGTCTGACCCGCTCATTTCATGGAACCTTTGCCTCCTCCTCAGACAGAAGGCTAAGGACATGGCCATCCCAGCTTTATCAGGAGGAAGATTAATGAATAGTGTCAGCAGACTGGAGACACGGACACAGTTTAGAATTAGAACATGTACTGAGTGCACATACAGCGCTGTGGCCAACCCCTAGGGCCCCAGTCATGATGATGATATCTAGGTAGGCTGCTTACACGTCACTCCCTTTACTTGGCCTTCACAGTCCTGTCTCTTCTCTGTAAATGCTCCTCTAGCCAAACCTTCTCCGCCGGTGGTATCCGGCCCAGCAAGCAGGGTCACACCTGAGCAGACAGTGAACTTCACCTGCAAGTCTCATGGCTTCTCTCCCCGGAACATCACCCTAAAGTGGTTCAAAGATGGGAAAGAGCTCCCTGGCTTCCAGACCACCGTGGACCCTGAGGGAGGGAGTGTCTCCTACAACATCTCCAGCACAGCCCAGGTGGTACTGAAGCCCGGGGATGTTCATTCTCGGGTCATCTGCGAAGTAGCCCACGTCACCTTGAAAGGAAGCCCTCTTCGTGGGACTGCTAACTTGTCGGACACCATCCGAGGTAGATGTCCTTGACTTCTAGCCCAAGTACACAGCAACCATTACCCTATGGCTAGCACCACGCTGGTAGTTGCATTTATGTTACCAACAGCAACTGCAGTTGCTGGGCACCCAGTGTGAGCCACATACACCCTTACCTGCTAGTTTCATTTGTTTTCCTCTGGTTACTGCTTTCCCACTCCATGCCAGAAGCTGCATGCATTGACTTCATTCATTATCACCCTGACAGTAGCTACCGGTCCCCAGACCAGGCACCTGCTGTGTTCTGGGTGCTCCGCTTAGTGATCCCATTCACATTCAGACCCGCAGTGTTTGACCGGATGCATGCCTAGCGGTCCTCTGTTCGCTGCGGTGGGAGAGGCTCATCTCTGCAGCCCCTCCTCTGCAGTTTAAGATTAGAGCTTCTGCCTCTACTGTTTCAGTTTCACCCATCCTGGATGTCACCCACCAGCCCACAGTGGCAGGCAACCCGGTGAACGTCTCCTGCCAGGTGCAGAAGTTCTACCCTGACAAACTCCGGCTGACCTGGCTGGAGAATGGAAACATCACCCGGACAGAGGATCCTAAGCTCCCGGCTTTGACGGAGAACAAGGATGGGACCTATAACTGGACAAGCTGGCTCTCGGTGAACACGTCTGCCCATAGAGAGAACGTGGTGCTCACATGCCAGGTGGAGCATGATGGGAAGCCAGCGGTCACCAAAAACCATACCCTGCCGGTCTCTGCCCACCAGAAGGAGCAGGGCATGGACGCCACCCCTGGTGAGGCTTCTACTCCCATTGACTGGCTTTTTTTTAAAAAAAAAAAACAAAAACAAAAAAACAAAAAAACCCCAAAACTTTATCTTGATGTTATCTGTTTTTTAATGTTAAAGTCACATATAATGCTTGTTATAGAAGTCTATAAACTAAGCACAATTTAAAGTGGGCTCCTCTTCCCCAACTCTCATACCCCTAGAGAGAACACTGTTAAGATTTGGTTTCCTGTTGGGTCTTTTGACAAAGTACACCAAAGAAGAGGGAAGAGAAAGGGCCGGTCTTTGCTTGCATCCTACCTCCTGTCTTCTTCACCTAACAATTGCTTTGTCCCCGCGGCCCCTCCCTACGCTCACCCTCTCTGGCCTCTGCTCCCTGCCCTGTACCTGCCTGTGCTCCTCCACCTCCCGTAGATGCTGGTGGCCTGGCTCGAGGGCAGCCAGTACTGCAAAGAGCATCCTCGTTCATACGGTCGCCAGGTGGCTATTTCCGTGGGACAGTCTGCCCACGACGATTTCTAGACCAAGGCGTGTGTGTCCACGACAGTGCCATGCTCCGCTGTCCTGTGACAGCATGTCGATGGTGTCGCCTCAGCCCCTCGAGTGTGCTGTCCACCAAGAGCTCTTCTCTTGGACAGTGACCACAGGCAATAGCTTTTTGGCTCTGTCCCGTCGTTTGTCCCCACCACAACAGATGCTTTGTGCAGAGCAGAGGCTCTGAAGGGAAGAGAACAGGGGCCATTTTCTCATTCCTCCTTCAGAGACGATCCAGGAAACCCCAGACCTGCGTTGTGCTCCTTTCATTTTACCCATGCCTGGTTCTCATAGGATGCATAGAACTTGCAGGCGGGACATGTTGGTGTCCACAATGGCTCTATCACTGACTTGCTGTGTGATCTTGGACATGTTGCGCGCTCTCTCTCTCTCTCTCTCTCTCTCTCTCTCTCTCTCTCTCTCTCTCTCTCTCTCTCTCTCTCTCTCTCTCTGTCTCTGAGCCTCTGCATGTTATGGACATGTTGAAGGGGATAGATTTTTGTCGCTCCTCAGTTGATAAGGGCCACAACTGTCTTACTTAACACTGTAGCTTCAGAGCACACCAAACATGGTAGGGAATCACTAAATAAATACCCCGGGACAGGATGAAAGGTTTGTCCGGCCATCCTTGGTGCTGTAGGATGAGGTAGAGATTAGTATTGGCCCCAGTAGAGGAAACCAGCAGGGGAACATGGTTCCATGGATGTGGATGAGAACTAGTTGGGATAGTTATTTGAGTTCACATTTCTGTGTCACGGAGCCCTGCCATGTACTGTTCTGTGGTCTAGGACCTGCCTGGCCCCTGCCGTGAGCGCGCGCGCGCACACACACACACACACACACACACACACACACACACACACACACTGTGGGTTACGTCCTGGGCATAGAGAGTGTGAAGCTCTGGGTGCTCCACAGAGCCCATGCCAGCAGCATGATCTTCACCGTCTTCCATGGCCCCTCCACCTGACAGTCGCTGACTTGATTTCCAGTGGCTCTGTCCTGCGGTTGTGGCAGATGAGAAGGGAAGGTTTTCCATTCCTCGAGATAGGGAGTGTGGTTTCTGCTGGTGTCCTGCAGCTACTTTCTCTGTGGCCACCAGCAGCGTGCGTGCCTGCGTGCGTTCTGCTCGTGAGTGACCTGTGTGTGTGGGTAGGCAAGCCTGGACATCTAGGAAGAATCAGCCAGATGCCCACGGCTAAGGCTAACTGGTGAAATCCTTCTTCCTTGTCCTCAGATAATAATTCTCCCAGCCAGAACATCTTCATCGCTGTGGGTGTGGTGTGCGCTTTGCTAGTAGTCCTGATGATGGCGGCCCTCTACCTCCTCCGGATCAAACAGAAGAAAGGTGAGTGGGATTGATCTCTGCTTTCTCTCAGGGCCGTCCTTCTCACAGGATGGCCACTGGTGTCTTAAGCATATGCGACTTCCCATGACAAGAAGACCAGAGGGTAGTCCTGGGGTTGATGGGACAGCTTCACCACTGCCCCAGGTCTCATGTCTTCGTGGGGTTGCTACTGAGGTAGTAGGAAATGTGGAGTTGCCAGGGTGGCAAGGGGGACCTCAGAGACTCTTCCTGCCAGCCTCAGAGAGGAAGTGCCTGAGCTGCTGCAGCCTTCCACGTCCCTCGTGTGTGTGTGTGCAGGTTCCATGTTAACAGGTTTCCTAGTTAGTTCTCCCAACTACCGCCAAGGAAAGTGGGCGAGCTGGTGGAGTGTCCATGTAAGATATTAGGCAAGTGCCTGGATACGCAGTGCTTAATAAAGGCAGCTCCTGCAGCCAGTGTCCTGTATAAGCCCCTCCCAGGAAAGCCTCCTCACGGCAGCGAGGTACATGGCCTTAAACTCCATAGGGGAAGTTGCGAGTTCCAGGCCAGGCCATCTTTCCATTGTGTGCGCACATATATGTGTGTGTGTGTGTGTGTGGTTATGGCTGGGCGAGGCCTCTGACCCGGAAGCCAGCAAACAAGCTCCAGACCCTTGTTTCATACTCGCCGCCTCAGCCTCCACCAGCTTCCCTTCCCCCAGCTGAGGTTGCTTTAATGTTGCATTCCGTCACAGTAACAGTAGAGGAAGCCGGCAGGGGGCAAGCAGTTCATCTGACCTGTTCGAGGTCACACCGCTAATTAGGGGCACTGATTTGGAGGGTAGCTCTGAGGCCCAAGTGAACTGCTGTGTAATAACGGGTCTGCCACCTTCTGGGACCTACCAGTATACATCTTCTTCACTCTGCCGGAGGAGACTGTTTTGGGCTGGTTTTCCATAATGTTTATAGAATGTAACATTTTATATCTCAACTCAGTACACCCTTAATATCAACTTGAAGCTCTGAGGTTTTCTTTTTTTATATTCTGTTCTCTTGGCTGTTTAAAAAAAAAATGCCAGTTGTGACCCTCAGGAACCACTGCCTGAAAACAAGCACCACCCCGAGCTGCCATTCCGGAGCTGTGTGTCTGCTCAGGAGGGACAGTGTGGCCCACCCGTCTCCCATCCCTACGGCACCCCTCCGTCTGTGTCCCACAGTTTCTGTCCCCTCTGGACCAACTGGAAGGACTCATCTCTGAAACAGCAGCCAAGCCTCAAGTCCTGTCTAAGGACTTGAGTTATTTTATTTTATTTTTTTTTTTATTTTTGCATGACTATTCCCAGAGTGCCTTGAGGGGGCACATAGGTGGGGCCCCTGCTCCACTCGAGGTAGACTCGAGCGGTCCGTCCTTTCAGAGGCCCAGCACTGGGGGCCATGCAAGCTCCTCATGGAAGCTCGTTGTTGTGTGGCTCAGCATCAATGCCTAAGAGATCGGAGGAGGAATAGTGGCCTGGAGGGCTGTGAACACAGGAGACCACCCAACCCGTGAGTGGTGAGTGTGTGGAGAGCCCGGCTCCCATACACAGGCTCAAGCAACAGGGACAGACAAAATGTGCTCAGTCCAGACCCACAGTACCTCTGATGCTTTGCATGTAATAATGCAATCAATTCTCACCACAGACCTTGGGGGCCTCACTGACCCATTTTACAGATGAGGAGACTGATGCGTGGCAGCATTATAAGACTTGTTCAGAACCTCATGGCTGGTAGGCCAGAATTCAGAACCAGAGAACACGTTAGGATCTCCTCCACACACCACACCACCTCTCTCTCCCCTCTCTCTCCTCTACCCTGAAGAGCCACCCCTTCTCCCCTATCATGGCTACATTCTGGGGGAAGGACCCCATTTTACCTGCCAGCTCTGTGGGTCTGGGAAGATAACCATTGTCTGGTTTAAAATGAGGACAGTCTCTGTCCTTGGACTCCCAAAGATGGCTGTGCCCAGTGCTTGGCTCCAGTACCCCCATTCAGATGTGGCATGCTGGCTGCAGCCCCCTCTGCACCTGCTCGCCTGCAGATCCAGTTCCTGAGAAGCCCCAGTCTGCTGCACCCGGCTGCCTGAGCTCATCATCCTGGGGTGGCCTGTGCAAAGTGCAGTGCTGAGCCCGTCACGGTGCATATGCTGCTTTTTAGTTGTGATTTTATAACAAAATGGGGATCAGACTGCTGCAGATATAGTGTAATCCCCCAGAGATAATCTGTGGGATGCCCTTCCTGCACCACAGACCTGAAAACACGGAAGCAGACAGCTGCTTTCTTGGAAAGTGAGACTGGGTAAATATGGATGCCATGGCTAGCCCTGCGAGTCAACGTTCACAGACAGGAAGTGACCCACCCTGGGGTTCACACCTGCTCCCCAACTCAAATTCTTGCTTGAATCTACTCTCCAACACTGTGGGACCTAGTTGGGGTCTGCCAAAGTTATGGGCTTGAATGGAGATGGAACCCCAGCAGGGAATAGGAAGCCACCTGGGCCCTCTGAGGCTGAAAGCTGTGTGGGACTGGTTGGCATCTTACAAGAGAGGGATGTAGTAGCCTAGCTTAGCCCTCTGGATTTTTCCTGGAAGATGGTGGATGATGGTAGACCATCTATTGGCTTGGCATTAGGCCTTCCCTGAGCTAACTCTCCCCGCATCCCTGAGATGTGAGAAGTTACACAGAAAATTGTTTCTGGTTAAATAACCACCTTTTCTTTGTCTCTTTCAGCCAAGGGGTCGACTTCTTCCACAAGGTAAGTACATCTGTGGACCAGGATACTATTGTAGTAACAGTTGTTTTAAATCTGTGTGCGCGCACATGTTTGTGTTCACAAATGTGGACATGTTCATGAATGTGTGCCGCAGCATGCATTTGAAGGTCGCAGCGAATACCTTGGTCCTTGCCTCCACTTGGAGATCGGGCCTCTGGTTCCACTCTGTAGGTCAGGTTAGCTGGCCGATGAACTGGGGTCACTCCTGTCTTTATCACCCATCTCCCCTTAGGATCGCTGGGATTGCAGAGAGACTTAAGCTGCCTCATCTGACTTTATTTGGGTTCTGGAGATCTAAACTTGGTATTCATGCACAGCAGGCACTTCACCCACTGACCCATCCACTCAGACTTCCCCCCTTTTCCTTAGTTGTCTAACAGACCCCAAAATACTGTAAATCACCACCCTCGCTCATACCTGTCCATATTCCTTTCTCTCTTGTACCCTGCTTGTCAGGACTGTTTTTGATTATTGCCTTAAAGGAGTAGGTTTCAGGACACATTCGAATTGGTAGCTCGAGGTCTTTGCCTAATCCCCACTGACAGTGTTGGGGGTAGCATCCTTCCCTGTGCCCTCTGTGCTCATGAAATCCTGCACACTCCACTGGACTCATCTCCCCAGCCCTTAGTCATGTTGCCCTCCTTCCTTCTGCCAAGCACCCTCACGAGGATGTAGCCTGAAGACCCGCTAGGGTGGTAGAGGAAGTCCTTCTGAGGTCACAGCCTGCTCAGGAACTCAGGTGATGACATCACAGGACACCTTGGTGCAGCTGTTTATGTTCAAGGGGATTTGTTGCAGAGCTCTGTTCTAGGGGCTGAGGTACAACCGAGGCTCAGACTTGGGGAGAAAGTGAATGTGGAAACACAGCCATCCAGAGTATGTTGGCTCCCACACAGCAGGGATGGGTGGCCATGTATGGCTTAGGCAGAGGAAGCCACAGCCTCTGAAGAGACATGTGAGCAGGGACCTGAAGCCAGGGGCTCTGGGGTAGGCTTAGCATGCTTGGACAAGAACAGGTGGAGCCGAGTTTGGAGTGGGGATGCCTAACTGACTGGGACATGGGAAGCCAAGAGATGAGGAAGTCCGTGCAGCCAAGTGTGCGTCAGCCCTTTTGGAGAAAGGCTTTTCTGGCTTGTAAGACGGGCTCTGGTGCTCTCCTGCAGAGTAGGACAGCACCCATAGTCTGTTGTGTAAGTGTGCCAGTGTGCTAAAATGGCTTCGTGTTGGTTCCAGTGAGGCTGTGCCATCATATGAGCTGTGCGGGCCTTTCCTTCCTTCCTCCATCTTTCTCTCTGTCTCCTTCCCTTCCTTCTGGAGTTCAGAATTGAATGGAGGGTCCTGAGTGGAATCCAGTACTATAGAGCCTGTGACTGTAGAAGGACCCGGGTGGTTCCATGGAGAGATGTGATCTAGCTTTTGTTTTCCAAGTATCGCCTTCTTGGTGTGTAGAAGCTGGGCGACCGGCGAGGTGGAAGCCAAAAGGCTAATGAGGAAATGCCTGCGGTGGTCTAAGCAGATGGTGAAGGCTTAGGCCAGGTGGAGTGTGGGCTAAGACATGGTCAGGTTCTGGTTGTAGTCTAAAGACGGAGCCAAGAGGGCTTGCTGGAATGTAGAGTCAAGGACACCTCACATTGGGGACAGTGAGGAGCCTGTCCTGGCTGGAGAACCATCCATAATGGGAATTTGCACATAGCAGGGGAGCCTCGCCTACCTTCATGGGCTCTAGGGAGCTTCAGTCTGCCTCTGTCTGCCCACCGAGAGAGAGGGCACAGTGCCCTTGGGATGAGTCTTGCCTCCTGTTTTGGTCTCCCCTGACCCTGTCTAGCCTTCCAGCCTCCGCCCCGAACATGCTCCTCGATGTACCACCCACACCACCCTCAGGAATCCTATCCAGTCACCCTCCCTCTGCTCGTCACATTCCTTCACCTGGTATAGTCTCTCCCAAGGACAAGGCTCGTCTCTCTCCTCTGCTCAGAGACCTGCAGTTGCTCTGAGTGGGCCTTCAAGGCTAAGTCCAAAGGCCTTATGGCCCGGCCCCTGTGCTTACACACTGTGAGTTCTGGCCAACCTGGAGGCTTCCCACTGGGCTGGGCCTCTTTTCTCTCCTGCCACATGCGGGGCCCCGGCTCTCCTCCTAGTCCATTCACACGGGCCTCTTCCACACTTGTGCCCTTCAGGGGCTCTAAAGGATATGGGGACACAGTGGGTCCTGCAAACGGCACCTCTGGAGTTGTGCACCATAACAGCTAGAGTTGGTATCTTTCTTTCGTCTGGTCCCCTCCTGGTCTTCCGCAGTGAGGCCAGTACTTCCTCTTAGATCAGGAGCCTTCCTGCGAGCATGCACATCCCGGTCCGTGTGAAGTAGCTCCAGCCTGTCTCCAAATCTCTTGAGCACAGGGACTATGTCCCTCCTGTTCACAGCCAGCAGCTCTTGCTCTTGGTGCCATCCCTGGGACGGGATAAATTTTTCATAAAGGCTCGCCGAGTGAAAGAATGTCTGAATGATTGTCATTCCCCCACCGCTGCAGTGCCTGTGAGCTCTGAACCCCTGAAGTCCCTTCCCCACGGAGGGGCCGCTGTCCAGTTGTTGTTGTTGTTTCTCACTTGTCTTACTTGGTTACACTGTAGTTCTAGAAGAAAAAGTGGCATTATGAGATTGGCAGGAGCCGCCACAGCGTCTGCTCAGTGAGCACTTACTGTGTCCCAAGGCCCATCTGTCCCTTTACTCATATTATCCCCCTGGTGGTCGTGAGTTTCTATTCCTATCCTTGTTGAAGGACAGTGGTTCCCAGACCCGAGTGAGGCTGACGCCCGGGAGCTGTTCAAACACAGACCAAAGCTGAGCCTCTGATCCCGACTCCATGCCACCCTTTGGGAGCCCCTCTCTCAGGAGGTTATTATAGTCCCCTTCCTGCGCTTGAGGCGGCCAGGATCTGAGAAGTCAACGAAATGCCAAGCTGCCCCAGGTCTGTGCAGGATTGCCGGTACTGACACCTGCATGTCCCCATTGATGCTCTGCTGCCTCCCGCCATCTGTTTCTTCCTCCAGAGAAGCAGGACGTTTTCTGTCCTTTCATATCATTCCAGTGTGAGCCTACCCAGGGAGCTAAATCACTAGCTCCTTTCATGTCCCTAGACCAAAGTGATGGTGGGTAGCAAGCCTTAATGGTGGTTTCCTGGGCAGCAGTGGCTCTGGCCCAGCATGGGATCAAATACTTTCTGAAAGACACTGGTGCTGGTGTAGAAGAAAGCCTAGCACCTCAGAGAGGGTGACGGGGATCCTGAGTCTTTGAACTCAAAGGGCCCCTGGGCTGCTGGCTGGCCGCAGGCCCAGGCTTCTGACATACAGGCAGAACACTGTTATCCCCGCCCACACAAGAGTGTTGCCTGCTCTTTTATTGGACACTGGGTTCATTTGGATGGCCATTGTTTAAATGCGACACATTCACCACATTTATTCTCGGGATACTAGGACTACCTCAGTTGTTCATTTATTTGTTTGGATTGAGCTCAGCTTGGAGCCAGACTTGGGGGAATTCAGTGAGAAAACACTCACCCATTCATTCAGCAAGCATTTATGAAGGGAGTATAAGCCCTGAGCTAGCCCAGGACTAGGTGCTACGGTTTCATCGTCCCTTGGGAGGCAGCTTACCATGCAAACTACAAGCTTAATAATCAATGGGCAGCAAGAGCTGGAAAAGGTAAGATGAGGCAGAACAAGGGGGTGATCAGGGAAGGCTTCCTGAAGGAGGCAACACTTGGCAGACAGCTAGTGAATGAGAAGCTCTAGTGTGGGGCTGTCGGGGCGAAATACACTAGACAAGGAGTAGCTAATGCGAAGGCCCTGAGACGGGTGTGGACAGGACTAGATTAGCCAGAGGATAAGGAAGGACACCTACAGCAGGGCTCAGGAGCAGGCTGTGCACAACCTCACCAATCAGGATATGGAGGTGGACTACACTGTGGTAAGGGTTCTGCACAGAAAAATTATTTCTCCTCCTCCTCCTCCTCCTCCTCCTCCTCCTCCTCCTCTTTTTCCTCCTCCTCCTCCTCCTTCTCCCCTCTTCCTCCTCCCTTCTTTTTTGTTTTGTTTT
The DNA here is from genome assembly GCF_949786415.1 of Peromyscus eremicus. Lineage (NCBI taxonomy): Eukaryota > Metazoa > Chordata > Mammalia > Rodentia > Cricetidae > Peromyscus > Peromyscus eremicus. The sequence continues at coordinate 103,482,729 of NC_081419.1, forward strand.
GTGATGGGAGTCTCAGTATGTAACCCAGGCATGCCTTGAACTTGAATCCCTGCCTCAGTCTCCTTAGTACTGGGATACAGGGATGAACCAACATTCCTGGCTTTTACTTATGCATTATAAAAGCGAGAAATGGAGGCAGGGACACCACGGATTTCCACAGCCTGGAGACCTGGGACCAGTGACATAAGGTGACCAAGTAGCCGAATTTGATGTAGCTTTTGGAGATGGCCAGTTCACCTTGTGCTGAAGAGAGGAATCCAGGATACACCCCCACTCTAGTCTGAGCCCAGGATGAGTAACGATGGTGCCATATTTTAAAACAGAGTAGACAAATGCTTACAGTGTTGAATACTGCTCTGAAAGAAAGGGATGATCTCCTGAGAACAGAGTGTGGAAGTTCTGTGAAGGTTCAGATCAGATGGTTTAAAATAGGGTTTCAGCCGGGCACAGTGGTGTATGCTTTTAATCCCAGCACTTGGGAAGCAGAGGCGAGTGGATCGCTACAAGTTCAAGGCCGGCTCGGGCTACACAGTGAGACCCCCGTCTCCAAAGAAAAGTGTTAAAATAGGATTTCAAGGATCTGAAGGGAGAGTTGTCTGTGCAAAGGCCTTGGGGCTGTTTGACAGGTGCTAGCTTCAGGGTTGGGTGCCTCCGCCTGTGTGGTAAGACAGCATGGCTAGGAGGAACAGGAAACAGCAAGGTTGTCATAGAGAAGTGGTCCCACCAACTTGAGCACTCTTGGTGAAGCCTTCCAGAGAGGAAACACAACCACGTCTTAAAAAGGATCCTTATACGTTAACCAAGAAAACAAGTAGGAAGGAGCCCGTGCTGGCTAGTTTTTGTCAACCTGACACAAACTCAAGTCATCTGAGAAGAGGGAACTGTAGTTAAGAAAATGCTTCCATAAGACTGGGGTGTAGGCAAGCCTGGAAGGCATTTCTTTAATTAGTGATAGATGGGAGAGGGTCCAGCCTATTGTGGGTGGTGCCATCTCTGAGCTGGTGGTCCTGGGTTCTATAAGAAGGTGGGCTGAGCAAGCCAGGGGAAGCACGCCAGTAAGCAGCTCCTGCCTGCAGGTTCCTGCCCTGACTTCCTTCAGTGATAACAGTGATGAGGAGGCATACCTCTAACAGACCGTTTCCTCTCCAGGTTGCTTTGGTCATGGTATTTCCTCACAGCAATAGAACAGAGTCACCCAAGGCTATTGCTGAAGCAGAAAATGCAAAGCAGCAGCAGCCCTCATGCATAGTCAGTGTGCAGATGTGGGACTGAGTAAGAGTGGTGAAGGGAGCAGACACAGCAGACCGTGGTGGGGATCGGGTGGGGATGGGGGGGGGGGGTCTGAACACGGTGGTGACTGAATGTGGACCAAACAAGCGATGGAGACTGCAGAAGGTGGGAGCTGGTGACCGGGGAGAGTGGTATGACCTCCTGTCCGTTGTGTCCTGGACCCTGGAGGACTGCTTGGCCACCTGGGACACTTTATGATCCAAGCACTCGTGACAGCTCTATCAGAAACCCTGCTTGCCAAGCCCCATTGCTCATTCTGACATTATGCACGCTCACGCGCTCCGAGTCTCTGGCTCGATGATGTGTGTAACCCCCGAGGAACCAGTGGCTCCAGCTTGCTCATCACCCTCACCATGACCCTCCACTGAGCCCAGCCTGGGTTCTGATTACAGGATCAGGGGCGTGAACAGTTATTGTTGTTTATTAAGCAAGGCGTTTTGATCTTTCCTCTTCCTTTTCTTTTAACATGCACTACATAGGTATATTTATAACATTTGGGAAATACGGGACACTAAAACAAAGAAAGATACTTAGAAGGCCACTGCTATTTTCATTTTCTTTCCAGTTTTCCACATATTTTCATCAAGGATACTTCATAGAGACTTGATTTCTCACTTCGTTTAATGAAAGCATTTGTCACTTAACAAAAATCTCCTAGGACTAGAGACATGACTCAGATATGCCACTTTAATTAGCATGAACAAGGCAGTGGGTCGCATCCCCAGCACCACAAAAGTCAAATGGAAACTTCTCCTCTGCTTTGTGAACACAAAATGATTTGGTTTATGCTAATTTCCCCAAACCACTGCCCATTGGCAGACTACTAGGATGTGAATTTACTTCCACATCTTGTCCAGGGCACATGCCTTTGTATATTGAATCCCTCAGAAAGGTACAGTCACAGGTCAAAAAATGGGATATTATCGCTTCTCATGGTTTGTCCACCATTTCCCAAAGGATAGCCCCAGCTTGCCTCCCCCACAGCAGTTCGTGGACGTGTCTTCTCATCCCACCTTCCTCGACGCATACCTTTTCCAGTATCAGTCTGAAAGATCCTTCCAACAGAGGCTTTTTAAGAAATGAGTGTGCATTGTTTAGAATTCCCTCAGTGAGACCGGCTCCTGTGTCCAGACATTTAATAAGCAGTTACGGTCCCTCCCCGGCCCATGTAGGAAGTAGGGCCTGGATGTTATTCTGATTGATTTGCATAAGCTCTTGAGATAGATATTTTTATCTGTGTCTCTTTCCGTTTTAGGTTGCATGAGCCCGAGAAGAATGCCAGGGAAATAACCCAGGTACAGTCTTTGGTGAGCTGCTCTTCCTGGGAAACTTGGGGTGTGATTTCCTTGCTTCAGCCGGAGTTGCGGATCCAGTTCTAAATTAAGACTCTGGGGGTAGGGAGGATCTGTGCATTACTGAATCACCCATGAGTCCTCTGCACCTTCTCTCTGCTCCGAAGAGTCTGGGGACTGCTGGGTTCATTGTTAGCCATTGCACAACTCCAGGGGGTACCAAGGGCAATGTGTCCCAAGTAACCGATGCCCTGGAGTCAGATTGCAGCCTCCTTTGTGTTGAACATCCCGCCTCACCATCAGCAGCTCACTCCTACCTCCTTGGAGCCTGGCTCTTCCCTGCCAGCCATGGCCTCTCTTGCCTTTGTGGAGGAGGAAAAGCTGAGTCACTAATTACCTGGATTACAAGGGCACCTCCCTTGACCTGGTAGCTCCCCCCCCCCATTGATAAGGAGACTTTATAGGCAGGATCATTAGTGTATATCCCAGACCTCTGAGCCCCATTGTCTCTGTCCATCATGTCAGCTCCGGGCACACAGGGTTCCTCAGAGCCTGGTTACAAGACAAGTGCCATCCTGGACCTGGAATGAAAGAACCAGCTTTCCTGCCATTCCCAAGGCAGCCGATACCACTTTAGACATACTCTGCTGACAGAGCCAGGCTGGGAGAGATAAGGTGTTTGGAGGCCAGGACCTCTTGGTTTGGTGTCCCAGCCCCTGCCAGCCCTAGGCATACGCCGAGTGGTAATTGGCAAACCTAAAACAATTTCTAATCATGGCAGCGAGATTCCTTTCCCCCTGTTACTTTGTTTTTGAGCTTCCTTCTGGAATCTTCTGGGTAAAAGATGGTGGTGAGAAGTGGTTATTGAAGCCTGTAGAAATTCACATTCCAAACTTACTGAGGATAGAGTTCAGTGTCCGGTCCTAGAGCAAGGTGGCCAATTTTCTCCCCGGGAGCCGGCAGACCTTTGTCTTAGGGAGGGACACCAGTTCAGTCATGATTTCCCAGACAACAGTGAGTACCTGCAAGGCTCAGGGTAGAGGCATTCACAATATGGGAAGTCCACCACTTTAGGGCCCAACTAAGTGACTTAGCCCAAATTATTGAATTTTCATCTCCCTAGGTCACTCTTTTTCCTGTAAAATAGGGTCAGTAATTCTTCCTGAGCAGAGTTGTGGTCAAGCCAAAGTTAAATGACTCTATGTGGTTCTAGCCATCTGGCCACCCGTGCTCCCGACTATTTATCTTTCCATCATCCATCCCTCCATCCATCCATCCCTCTATCCATCCATCCCTCCATCCGTCCGTCCGTCCGTCCATCCGTCCTGTCACCGTGGATTGGGCCTCTGTGCTAGCGTCGTTGTCTGCAGTATAACAAATGCCCAGTAACAAGTTGTGGAATAAGCCAGGCGGTGGTGGCACACGTCTTTAATCGCAGCACTCAGGAGGCAGAGGCAGGTGGAGCTTTGTGAATTCGAGGCCAGCCTGGTCTACAGAGCGAGTTCCAGGACAGCCAGGGCTACACAGAGAAACTCTGTCTGAAAACAAACAAACAAACAAAAGGTTGTGGAATAGACATGTAACTGGAGGAGTTTTCCCTATCTCCTGGGAGATCACACTCGCTAGGGTTGTGAAACAGACATAGTCTTTGGTGGTAGATGTGATGATAGGGAGATGTGAGCTGAAGAGTTTGGAGGGGCTCTGGGCCCAGCCAGAGGCACTGAGGGCCAAGACGTAGCTTAGGATGGAGCAGGCTAGAGCAGAATTGTCCATGGTGCACTGGGTCTCTTCCAAAGAGAAGTGAGGGCGGGTACTCCAGGCCAAGGAAAAGCCCCAGAAAAGGAGAGGAGAGAGCTGCAGGTAGTTCCACCTAGAGAGAAGGAGGTGACATGAAGCAGGGATATGAGATAACCGCCCTAGTATTTCAGAAGAGCCTCCAGGCTCTGTGTGGAGAAAGTTGGATCGGAAGGAGAAAGGCTGGGAATAAAATTACATTGGCAGGAGACGGGCCTGAATTAAGACTGAGTCCATTGGCAAAGTGGCAGGCAGACCTTGTAGTCCATTGACGGAGGGGCAGGCTAGGGCTCCAGAATGACTTTCTCTCTGTGTCTTTTAGATCCAGGACACAAACGACATCAACGACATCACGTATGCAGACCTGAATCTGCCCAAAGAGAAGAAGCCCGCCCCCCGGGCCCCCGAGCCCAACAACCACACAGAATATGCGAGCATTGAGACAGGCAAAGTGCCGAGGCCAGAGGATACCCTCACCTATGCCGACCTGGACATGGTCCACCTTAGCCGGGCACAGCCAGCCCCCAAGCCTGAGTCATCCTTCTCGGAGTATGCCAGTGTCCAGGTCCAGAGGAAGTGAATGGGACTGGGGTCGGCTCTAGGGCCCGTAGCCACAAGTTGTCTTGTCCCACATGGGGTGGCCATGGTGCGGACAACCAGCCAGCCAGTCCTGTCCCTAGAAGGCCAGGTGGAACAGGTCCTAGGACCAGGAGTAAGGGTGGCCTTTGTCTTCCCTCCTTGGCTCTCCAACACTTCTAGGGCAGCCATGTTCCCTGCTTCTGGAGGCTGGTGTTGCCGAACCAGAGGGGGGACTGGAGAAAGCTGCCTGGAATCCAAGACGTGTGCCTCGGCCCATCACACGTGGGTCTGGATCCTGATCTTGGCGACTCCAGGTTGTTTCCTTGTTGCTCCAGAGCCTGGTCTCCTGTGTGGAGAAGAGCTCCCCGCCCCCACCTCCACCCAACTTGGGCTTTGGGGCAAGAATCCCTTTAGATCAACTGCCCCCTCCCTCCGTGGAAGATCTACATCAGGAGACAGCAAGATTTCCACCAACAGTGCTGGCCTCCCGCCTGCCAGACTGACTAGCCCTGGGGGAGAAGGAACCCTCTCCTCCTAGACCAGCGGAGACTCCCTGGGCATGTTCAGTGTGGCCCCACCTCCCTCCCAGTCCCAGCTTGCTTCCTCCGGCCAGCACTAGCTCAGCAGCAGCGCTCTGTGGACACCTGTAAATTATTGAGAAATGTGAACTGTGCAGTCTTGAAGCTAAGGTGTTAGAAAATTTGATTTGTGCTGTTTCGTTGTTATTGGGTTTCTTTTTTCTTTTTTTTTTTTTCTTTTCTTTCTTTTTTTTTTTTTTCTTAAAACAACAGCAGCAGCATCCTGGCTCTTCGTCATGTGTTGAATGGTTGGGTCTTGTGAAGTCTGAGGTCTAACAGTTTCTTGTCCTGGAAGGATTTTCTTAAAGCAGTAACAGATTTTTCCATTTCCCAGAACTCTGAGGACCAAAAGGGATCCCTCAGCTGCTACTTTCAGGCATTCAGCCTCAGTGGGACGAACCGGGCCCTGTCCTTACGAAGCCACATGGCTGGCCGGCCCTTTGCCTCCATGGCTGCTGTGGTAAGTTGCAGCCTTGTCTGACCCAGTGCTGACCTAATGTCGGCCGTTCCACGTTGAGGGGAGAAGGTCAGTGACGGCCTCCTTCACTCACAAGCACTTCAGAGGCATGCAGAGAGAAGGGACGCTCAGCCAGCAGCCGGTGTTCCAGCAGTCTGAGGTAATCAATGTAGGAGGAGTCCATTGTTGCCATCAGACCTCAGCAAGATCACACTGGGACCGAACCTGATCGTACCTGTGACGACACAGCTGTGAGCCAGGGCGGACTACCCCTCTGTCACTGGCTAGGGAGTCTGGGCAGAGGCTCTGTTTGACCCACATCCTTCAAACTGGATGCCGAGGCCTGGCTGGGCCCATGGCAAGCGGATGTTACAACCCTGGCTGTCTGGTCTTAACATGTAGCTCAGCAAGTTGAGGCACTAATGTCCCTGACCCCTGGGGATCCCTGGCTCGGGCTATTCAAGTAGGAAGCTGAACCAACCTGCCTGCTTCTATAGGTATGATGGGAGGATGTCAGGAACACAGCTCTCTAGGGTTGGTGACCTGATACTTCCCATGATGGCATCCAGGAATTAGCTGAGCCAATAGGCTGTGTTGGCAGCACTGAGCCAGCCAACCAGAATTTGTCTTTGGCATCTGGGACCCAGGGTGGCCCTGCCATCTTCTTGGGCTGCCTTTTAATTCCAAAGGGTTGCTTTATAAGCCTCCATTCCCTTCTCCTCTGCCGGCACACGTGAGTACACACACAGCTGTATAGACAAAGGATGCCCTCTCACTGACATCCTAGCTTTGTCTGAAGTTTTTTTGGAGGGAGAAAGGGAATGAGGCAGGGAAGGTGTATAGTTATAGTTTTAGCCAGGTAACCTAGAGGGCCCCCAAACCCGTGTATGGAACCCTGGTACAAGGAAGAGGCAAAATGCACCCTGTGAGAGGAATGGGATTCCAGTTTATCTGTAGACCAGATGAGAAGGAAACAGGCCCCATTTTGTACATAGTTGCAACTTAAAATTTTTGGCTTGCAAAATATTTTTGTAATAAAGATTTCTGGGTAACAATGATGCCTTTGGGTATTGCATCCTTGTCCTTGGGCCCCTGTCCTTGGAGTCTGCCAGTTACCTGTCCCCTGGGGTGTGAGGCTGGACTGTGCCAAGGCTTCAAAACACTCTGTATAACTTGATCCGCTCCAGGCCTTACAGATGTAAAGGTTCTGTCCTCTCGGCTCAGAGGGAGTCATGGCAGCGTTGGTTGTGCTGGAAATGCAGACATGGGGTTTTAGCCTTTCTCTACTACTTCAGTTTTGTGGGGATTTGTACACTTCACCCACTCACCTACTACTCAGGGACCTTGGCTGTACCATGGGGTTTAATCGAGTCCCCTCCCAGGGTTCCGTGGGGAGTAAAGGAAGGAACACCCTGTGCTACATGGCAGGTCTGCACTGGGCGCTGGGCTGGTCCTCTCAGCCTGCACAGAGGGGATGAAGACCTCTGCCTTAGGCTCTCTCTTTCTGTGATAAAGCACTATGACCAAGAGTGACTTGGGGAGGAAAGGGTTTATTTTGCTTACACTTCCACATCATAGTCCGCCATCGAAGAAAGTCAGGGCAGGAAGCAATGTTGAGGCCGTAGAGGAGTTCCTTCTGTGGCTTGGTGTCCTCTCAACCAGACCATGAGCTCCCCACTCCAGAAATTCATCTCCCATCTTTAGTGCCCAGGCCCTAGAATAAGGGAGGCCTCGGTCCACCTCGTGTGTTAGCCAGCTTTTTGTCACTGACAAAACACCTGAGAAAATAATGCGCTAGGTTTCAGAGATTCTGTGTTTAGCTGCCCCACTGCTGTGGGCCTGTGGCAAGACAGCATGATGGCAGTGGAGGAGGGACATGTCCATAGAGGTTCCTGACCTCATGGCAACCAGGAAGAAGGCTCCAAGGACAAGACATACCCTTCAAAGACATGCGTCCAGGGACATGCTTCCTCCACCCAGGTCCCATCTCTCAGTTCCCACCCCCTCCCAATAATGCCATCAAATTATGACTATCAGGGGAATAGCCTGTTAATTAGGTCGTAGTCCTCATGGTCCATCCCCTCCCATTGACTCCATCTACCAGCTAGAAATGAAGCCTTCAACACATACGCCTTTGGGGAGACATATCTAAGCAATGCAGTGTGCCTGAGACGCTTGTGGTCTCTTGCATTCTTCAATTCATGGAATCTTGGCAGATGTGTGTTGTGGTGTCCATTTCACAGAAAGGAAAATGTGGCTCAGAGAGGTAAAGAGACAAACTCCAGATCACTTAATGAGTTAATAACTATTTCTCAAGCTCCTGCTGGGAACCAGGCCTTTCGCAAAATTCTGAGAATGCAGTGTTGATGAAAGCGGGCCACACCCATATGAGCTCATGGGGCAGGAGGAAGTGAGGGCAGCTAGCCGTCCTAACAGCACTGCTGTGACTGCCCGTGGCCAGCATACAGAATGAGAACGTCAGCCAGGGAGCACGGGTCCCCTGTAGGAGGTCAGCCCTGCTGCCAAGAGGAAATGAATGCCCACAGGCTTTTATGAAGGGATGTGAGAAAGAAATGTCAAGTTAGAGATATAACTGGTTTATAGCCCCCAGGGTGATAAACCAGACTTCAAGAGTTATCTTTCTTGCTAAACAAGCTATTTGTCCCTCACCCAGACAAAATCAACGAATGGGCATATATCATAACTTTATAAAATCGGGTCCCTAGTCAAATGGCAGAAACAAATTCAGGTGTCTTCCTTGTCAGGACTAACTAATCCTTCAGTAGTGTGTTTAAACCATGCTCTACTGTGGCGATGAGGAGAAATGCCCCTCCTTTTGCCTTACTTCTAAGAGTTTGGGATACTTTTTCTTATTAGATGAAAATAGATGGACTTTGCTAAGCCTACATGAGGCAAAGCAGCTTCCCAGAGAGGAAATCCCCAAGCTGAGATCTAAATGTTGAATAAGGGTGAGTCACATTTTGCAGGGGAGCCAGATCCAGGCAGACCCAGCCTCCCCTGCAGGTACTGGCCCCCATCAGAGCTGCACGCCCCTCCCTTTCATGTTATTCTCTCCATCCCCCCACCCTGTACTGGCAATCAGCCTCCTGACAGCTTTGAACATGGGCCACAGGGTCTTTGTACAGGCTTGCCCTGCCCGGAACACCCACTTTCTACTTGCCCTCCAAGCCGGAGTGTGGGCCTACTTCATTGGGTAGTCCAGCAAGTCGTTGGAGCCCATATTGCAGTTTGTAATTACTCATGGATCTTGTGTTGGTTGATAGCATCCCTCTTCTATAGTGTCCTGGGAGCTGCCTGATTGCAAGTAGGGTATTGGAATATGTTCCTTAACATGATTCCCATGACCAGCCCCTAGACAGCATCCAACAAATAATTGTTTGAGGGGTGAGAGAATGGATAAAAGGGTGGGAGGATGGAGAATTAGTAGATGGATTGCTAGGTGAAAGGATGGATGGGTAAGTGGATGAATAGATGGGTGGGTGGATGGATGGGTGAGTGGATGGATGGATGGATGGATGGATGGATGGATGGACAGAAAGAAAGAGAGAAAGAAAGGAAGGAAGAGAAAGGACATGGTTTGAAGCCTACTTGACATCTTAGGAACACTAAGAGGCCCTAGCTGTCAGGCTAAGAATCAGAATCAAGCCCACATCCCCCTAACTTTTCCCACTGAGCTTCTCTGTCATTTGCCATGGGTACATTTTCCCAACTGGCAAGGAGCCAGTGACACTTGTTTAAACCCTTGGTGCCTCTTCTTGGGAAGCTGGAGCTATACATGGAAAACAGGATGAAAGAATACAACTATATTCAAATAAACTCAGGAAACATTTTAAAGGGCATAAAAATAAATATTTGAATTTCTATTTTAAACATGATACTAAATAAAAGACATATTGTTGAGGCTGGAGACAGTCTAACAGTTAAGGGCACTTGTTCTTGCAAAGGACTCAGGTTCAGTTCTCAGCGATCAGTAGCTCCAGTTCCAGGGGATTTGATGCCCTGTTCTGACCTCCATGGCCACTAAGCATGAATGTACTGCACATACTCATATACAGACAAGATATTCATACACATAAAACAAATAAATAATAGATTTTAGAGAAATAAATTATTAAAATAAGATTTTCACTTTGCTAACACCATATACGAAAATCCAAATGCACAAAAAACTCAGATGTAAGAGCTGACACTATAAAGCTCATGTAAGAAAACGTAGGAGGTGGCTTAATGACTCTGGATATGACAGTGATGTTTTTGGATATAATACCAAAACTTCAGACAACAAAAATATAAAAACCACAAGTTAGACTTCATCAAAATTAATAACTTGTTAGGCATCATGGCACAAGCCTTTAATCGTAACATTGGGAGGCAGAGGCAAGCAGATCTCTTTGAGTTTGAGGCCATTGTGGTCTACATAGTGAGTTACAGGACAGTCAGGAGTAGATAGGAAGATCCTATGTCAAAAGAAAAAAAATGAACAGTTACATTCTACAAAGGACACTACTACCAGAATAAAAAGCCAACCTATTCACTACAAGAAAATAGTTATAAGTCATGTATCTGCTCAGAGATTAATATATAGAATATATAAAGAACTCCCAAAACTCAATAATAAATCTTTCCACATCTACCTCCATGGTCTAGCCCAGGAAGTCTCACTGACTTCTCTATCAGTGTCTCCTCCCTAACCTGCCAGATCTAGCCTGGGTCTCACATCTAATGACCCAACCTAGTCTAACCATGCCTGCCTCCATTGCAGCCAATCTAGGCTTCAACTAAGACCCTCCCTACCGATAACATCCCCACAGATCTTTATCTCTTACAACCATCCTACCCAGTCAGATACCACTTCCTTCTCCAGGGTCTAGCCAAGTGAGTCTCCTTGGCCCCTCATTCATGCCTTTACCACAACCACCCCTATCCCTGCCTGAATTACAATGTCTAGGCTTTGGACAAGACCTGTCCTATTCTCCAACCCACAGGACCCTCCCAAGCAATATCCAACCTTTCCATCAAGCCAAATCTACCCCACAGCCTAGGCTTAGACCAGGAAGCACATACTTCCCAGTCCCCTTCATGTACCTGATTCATTCCACCCAAGCCATTTCCAAACCCTAGGCTCAACATCTCCACCCACCCAATATCCTCTATTCAGCCCCAACCTGTTCTGTACCTAATAGACTAAGAAGTAAGGAAGAAAATTCCACATGCCCATATCTCATCACAAAAATATCAATAATCAAAAGAGTAAGCCAACATATTCTCTTCAAAACATCCTCGTGCTGTAGAAATGTCTGCCAATGAGAATTTTCTACATGAACCCAGGACAGAGAATTTAAAAGAATAATCACAAATTTTATGAAGAATTCAAGAAATTTAAAGATCACACACACACACACACACACACACACACACACACACACACACTGTGTAATTAAGGAGAAAGAACTGAATATTCCAAAATCTTCCATTAGTTCTCATCTACCACAAGAGGAAGCTTCTCTGATGATGGCTGAAAAGGTACTGATCTATGGGTATGGCAGAATAATCTCAGGAGTAATCTTATTGCTAGGTTTTAGCATAACACCAGTATTTGGTTTTCCTGTAGGCCTGTGGCCTATCCAGTCTCAGGTTCTTGGGCACCCAAGCAGTGTCAGGCATGGGTTCCATCTCATGGAGCAGGACTGTAATCCAATCAGAGAGTGGTTGGTTACTCCCACAATGTTTGTGCCACTATTGAATTAGCATTGATTTGGAAGAGAGGAAAACTGTGATGAGAATATATTGTATGGAAAAAAAAGTTTTCAATGAATAAAAACAAGAAATTAAAGAGGAAGAACTTAGTGAATATAAATACCCGAGTGATGGAAAAAATGAAAAACCCACAAGCATAAGGCAGATGGAAATGATAATTAATGACAACGAAGAATTTGACAGTGACATTGAAAAGGACTTGAGCTGAAATGAAGGTGAGACTGAAAAACCCAATGATTTAACTGGAAAACTCAAAGAAGAGCCGTACAAGCAGAAAGAATCAAGTAGAGCTGGGTGGTGGTGGCGGCGGCGGCGGCGGCGGTGGCGGCGCACGCCTTTAATCCCAGCACTCGGGAGGCAGAGGCAGCTGAATCTCTGAGTTTGAAGCCAGCCTGGTCTACAAAGCAAGTCCCAGGACAGCCAAGGCTACCCAGAGAAACCCTGTCTCGATGATGATGATGACGATGATGATGATGATAAAAGATCTTACCAGCTGCAGCACTCTGGGAAGCAGGCCCTGTGCCTCATCTGGGCAGCACAGTGGAACTGACCCTGTTGGCAGGGGCTTGAGTGAGAGATCTGGCCCCGCCTCTCATCTGCCATATGGTGGCATGGGTGAGGAAAAGATGCTTCCCCTTACCCCTTGCCCCTCCCCGCCTGTAGCAGATGAGGAAGCTGACCCTCCTCCTTACCACCTGCGGCGCTAGGGAAATGGGCCCTGCACTTCCCCTGGGCAGCACTGTAGAGCTGACCCTATTGACTGGGGTGCTGGTGAACCAGACCGGAGAACATGAACTTGGGAGATCTGGCCCTGTCCCTCATCAGCCCTATGGCATCATGGGCTAGGAAGAGATTTCTTTACTCCACCCCATCTGCACCCCTCGCTGCCTGTGGCAGATGGAAGAGCTGGCCCTGAGGTCGTATGAGAGGGAGAGCTGTGCCTACCCTCACTAGCTGCAGCACTCGGGAGAGTGGCCCCTGCACTTTGCCTGGACAGCACAGTAGAACTGGTCCTGATGTGTAGGAGTGGGTGAGCCAGCCCTGAGGAGTGAAAGCAGGAGAACCAGTCTTACCCCTTGCTTATCACTGCAAAGGATGATCTAGCCAGGACAATGCTGGAAAGCTCACCCTGGTGGTGAGGATGGGGGATTGCTGGTGGACTCACCAACCTTGCAACTACCCAGGCCCAGAAACAAGGTTATGAGTTGAGTTGGCCCACTCCAACATCCATCCCATTTATGATCTGCTGAAGCACAGGAAGGCACATTCTGCAGATCCAAAGCAGCAGGATCTCCACAACATAGAGCAACAACAGGATTTCCAAGAGGAACCCCAGTGAGGGCCCAGTATTGATGGTATAGCAGAGGCCTCAAACCAGACCAGTGACTCTTTGCAATGAACACTTGCAAGTAAAGATGTATGGACAAAGGGTTTACTGCATGACTCACTGTGTCACACTGCAGCTTCCATGATGGGATGTATGATGAAAATTTTCTTTTCTTCCTCTTAAATTTTATTTTATTTTATTTTTTGGGAGAGTAGGAGGTTGCAAGGGCAGAGGGTGGATACAAAGGGATGGGAGATGAATGGATCGAGATGCATGATGTGAAAGACACAAAGAGTAAATAAAAAGAAAATTTAAAAACAAGAGAGAGAATCAAACAGAAGGTAGATCATCAGGATTCAAAGATGAGTACAGGATCTAGACAAAGTAAGTGAGTAATGTGAAAAAAAATTAAATCATGGGAAAGGAGCACACAGGAAATGAGAGACACCATGAAAAAAAATACAACTTTCAAAAACAGGCATAGATGAGAGAGAAGAAAGGATAAGTCCATGCCGTAGACCAGATCTCCAACAAGATCAATGAAGAATACTTTCCCAAACTCAGGGAAGACACACCTATACAGATACAAGAAGCACACAGAACACCAAATAGACAAGACCGAAAAAGAAAATCCACACAACAAATTATAGTGAAAATACTAAGTATACATAACAATGAAACTATATTAAAGCTGCAAGAAGAAAAACACAAGTCACATATAAAGAAAAACCCATAAGAACAGCTTCCCAATGGAAACTTTGAAAGCCAGAAGAGTCTAGAACAATGACTTCCAAATACTAAAATCTCTAATGGCCAACGTGAACTAATATATTCAGAAAAACGTTCTACCATGATTGAAGGGCAAAGAAAAACTTTCTATAACATAAACAGCCTGAAAAAATTATAGTGAACAAATCAAACCTAAAGAAAATATAGGAAATATTTATTCAGGTTGAAAAGATGAGTGAGCCCAACAGAGAGAATGTGGAAGAAATATGAAGCCATAATTATTAAAACGTAAGATACGACTGAAAACACAAATAACACCAAAAGTCAATGACACAATGATCATAATTAACACACATTTCAATAATAACATTAAATGTCAATGGCCTCAACTCTCCAATCAAAAGGCCAAGGCTGACTGAATGGATCAAGAACAAAACCCATCTATCTGTTATCTAAAAGAAAGATATCTTTGTTTTAAAGTTAGGCACTGCCTTAGAGGAAGAGAATGGAGAAGTACTTCAATCAAATGGGAACAGGAATCAAGTAGGCATTGCTATCCTAACATCTGACAAAGTAGACTTTAAATAAAAGTAATTACAAGAGATAAAGAGGGACACTCCTTTCTAATCAAGGAAACAGTTAACCAAGAAGCCATTACTATTCTGAACATATATATACCAAATTCTAGAGCACACAGTTTCGTAAGAACACCTGGTGCTGGATTCAAAAATACAGATTAACACCAAGCCATTAATAGTAAGAGATACCAACACCCCATTTTCTCTAATACGTGAGTCCTCTGAACAAAAATAGAGAAACATCAGAATTATTTGACATCAAGCATCAAATAGACTTAACAGATATTTATAGAGTGGTCGACCCAAACACCAAAGAATATACATTCTACTCATCACCCCAGGGAAGCTTTTCTAAAATAGACCACATCCTAAACACAAAGCAAATCTTTACAAATTCAGAAAGATTGAAATCACTCCTTGTATACTAGCTGACCACAATGCAAGAAAACTGAAAGTAAAAGAGAAAAAATAACCTAGTAACACACCAACTCATAGAGATGAACTAACTCATGACTGAATGATGAATGCATCAAAGGAGGAGTCAAGAAAGAAATAAGAAATTTCCTGGAACTAAATGAAAGTAAAAACACAACATGACAAAACCCCTGGAACACATTAAATGCAATCCTATGAAGGAAGTTTATGCCTCTAAGTGCCTACATTAAAACACACACACACACACACACACACACACACACACACACATGCACATACAACAACAACAACAACAACAACAGAAAGAGCCAGGTGGTGGTGGCACATGCCTTTAATTCCAGCACTTGAGAGGCAGAGGCAGGTGGATCTCTATGAGTTTGAGGCCAGCCTGGTCTATAGAGCTAGTTCTAGGACAGCCAGGGCTTCTAAGAGAAACCCTGTCTCAAAAAACAAAACAAACAAAAACCCACAAAACCCAGAAAGAGCACAAGTAAATGGCTTAACGGTGTACCTCAAAAAGTTGAAAAAAACAAATCCAAGCCTAGTTGATGGTAGGAAGTAATAAAAATTAGAGCAGGAATCAGTGAAATAAAAAGGAGAAAACAATACTAAGAATCAATAAATATAAGCGCTTCTCTTTTTGAGAAGATGAACAAGACTGACAGACCTTTGAGCCAACTAAACAAATGAAAGAAAGAGAGGACCCAAATAAACAGAATCAGAACTGATCAGTGAATCATTACAACAGACTCTAAACAAATTCGAAATGTTATAAGGGGATATTTTAAAAATCGGTAATCCATTAAAGTGGAAAATCTAAAAGAAATGGATGAATTTTTAGATTCAGCCAAACAACCAAAATTAAACCAATAAGAAGTCAACCACCTAAACAGATCCATAACAAGTGAGGCGATTGAAATAGTAATAAAAATCCTTTAAAAATCCCAGGACCAGATGAATTCATGGCAAAATTCTACCAGACATCCAAAGCAGATCTATATCAAATCTTTATTACACTATTCAAAAAAAATTAAAGCTGGAACAAAAGGAACATTCCCAAACTCCTTGTACCATTCTAATGCTCAAACCAGGTAAAGAAACAACAAAAGAAGGAAAACTACAGGCCAACATCCCTTATGAACATAGACTCGAAAATCCTCAATAAAATACTTACAGAGAGAATACAGACATACATCAAAAAGATTATCCACCATGACCAAGTTGGCTTTATCCCTGAAATGCAGGGATGGTTTAAAATATAAAAGTCAATAAATGTTATAAACCACATACATGAATTTAAAAACAAGAGTCACATGATTGTCTCAATAGCTGCAGAAAAGGCCTGGGACAAGATCCAACATGCCTTCATGATAAAAGTCCTACAGAATGTAGAGCTAGAGGAAACAGGCCTCAACACAATAAAGGTTCTTAGAAACCCACAGCCAACATCATCCTAAATGGAAAAACACTTGAAGTAATCCCACTGAAGTCAGAAATGAGATGGGGATGCCCACAGTCTTCATTCCTTTCAACATTGTACTAGAAGCACTAGCTGGAGCAGTAAGACAAGAGAAAGGACTTAAAGGGATAGGAAAATGGGAAGAAAAAGTCAAAGTATCCCTATTTGCAGAGGACATGACACTATACATTAGAGAGTCCAGAAATTCCACCAGAAAACTTCTAGAAATGATAAATCAATTCATCAATGCGGTAGGACAATCAACTGGCACAAATCTATAACTTTTCAATACATCAGCAACAAATATACAGAGAAGGGGATCATGGGTACATGCTCTTTCACAATGGCCTCAAAGAAAAGGAAATATCTAGGCATAAACCTAACCAAGGAAGAGAAGGACCTCTACAACGTAAACTTTAGACCTCTGTGGAAAGAGACAGAGAAAGACATCCATGCTCGTGGATTGATAGCAGTAACATTATGAAAATAGCCAACTTCAAAAAAGCTAGTCAAGGATTCAATGCAATCCCAATCAAAATTTCTATCTCATTCCTCACAGAAAGAGAAAAACTATGCTAAAATTTATTTGGCACCACAAAACGCCACAGATAACTAAAACAATCCTAAGGAGAAAGAACAATGCTGAAGGGATTACCATTCCAGACCTTAAAGTCTATTAAAGAGCCGCAGGAGCAAAACAAAACAAAACAAAACAAAACAAAACAAAACAAAAAAAAGCCGGGCGGTGGTGGCACATGCCTTTAATCCCAGCACTCGGGAGGCAGAGCCAGGTGGATCTCTGTGAGTTCGAGGCCAGCCTGGACTACCAAGTGAGTCCCAGGAAAGGAGCAAAGCTACACAGAGAAACCCTGTCTCGAAAAACCAAAAAAAAAAAAAAAAAAAAAAAAAAAAAGAGCCGCAGGAGGAAAAGTAATATGGTACTGGTGAGATGATACACATGCAGACCAGTGGGACAAAACCACAGAGCCAAACAGAGTCCATGTCCCTTCGGCCATTTAATATTTGACAAGGATGCCAAAACATAAGCTGTTAAAAAATAAACATCATCAGTAAACAGTGCTGAGAATCTGATGTCCACAAACAGGAGAGTGAAATTAAACTCGTATCCATCACCTTCTATGAACACTAACTCCAAGTGGATCGACGATCTAAACTTGAAACCTGAAACCCTGAAACTCCTAGAAGAAAACATAGAGAGCACCACATATGATACAGGTGTGGGAAGAGACTTTCTGAACAGGACTCCATTTGCCCAAGAATTAAGGCCAACAATGGACAAGTGGGACTTCATCAAACTAAAAGGCTTCCTCATAGCTAAAGAAGCAATCAACTGGGTGGAGGGAAAACCCACGGAATAGGAGAGAATCACTGCCAGCTATACATCTGACAGAGGATTAATATTTGGAACATATAAAGAACTCCAAAAATGAAGAATTAGAAAAAAAATGACCTATTCTAAAAGTGGGCATGGGATCTGAACAAGAATTATCAAAATAGGGAAAAATGGCTAAGGAATCGCTCCAAAAAACGTTCATCATTCCTAGCAATTAGGGCAATGCAAATCAGAACAAGTTTGAGATTTCATCTTACCGCAGTCAGCGTGGCAAAGATCAACAAACAACTAGCAACAAATGGTGGAAGGCGTGTGGGAAAAAGGGAACATGTATTCACTGTTGGTGGGGTGGCAAAGTGGTACCGCCACTATGGAAATCAGTGGGAAGAATTCTCAAAGAGCTAAAAATAAATCTACCAGATGACCCAGCTATGCCACTCCTTGGCACACGTCCAAAGTACTTCACATCCTACTGCACCCGCACTTGCTCAGCTGTGTCCATTGTTGCTCTATTCACAATAGCCAAGAAATGGAAACAAATGAAATGCCCTACAACCTACAAATTGATAATGAAATGTGGTATATATACACTATGGAATATTATTCAGCTGTAAAGAAAACTAAAACCATGAACTTTGCAGATAAATGGATGGAACTAGAAAAGATCGTATTGAGTGAGGTAACTCAGACCCAGACAGACAAATGTCACATGTTCTCTCTCATTGGAGGCTCTTAGCTCCAAATCCTCAGCTACATACCTCAGAGTAACTGCAGAAAGCAGGAAAGTAAAAGGGGGCCATTCCTGCAGTAGGGGGGTTGGGAAGCAATATAGAGGGGACTAGCAGTGTACAAGGGATCTTCTCAGGTTAATGGGGAAAGGGGCTCTTTAGTGAGGGGGAAGGCAGTAAATACAGCAGAAAGCAGGAGGGGGCAAAGGGGAGTAGCAAGCTACAGTGATCTGATAGTGGAAATGGGGAAGGGTTGGCTCTTTAGTGAGGGAAGAGGGTAAAATAATAATAGGGATGTCTGAAAAGATCATAAGAAATCATATCAGCTATTTATCTAAACAAGACACTATGATATTGTAAAGTATTAATATATAGTTCAAATAAACTTTTCTCATCTGGCCTGACAATGCTCCCTCCAAGAACCAAAGACTTCTTCTAAGAATATCCCCAGGAGCAGACATGAGAAGCCCTTATCTGGGCTCCCCAAAGGATTCCCAAAACCTACAGACTGTTGCTATTGCCCTTGGTGGCCCTCCAGAGGTCGAAGGGAAGCTCTTATTGCTGAAGACACCATGCACTTCAGAAACAGCATCTAGAGGTCCCTGAGCAGGAACTGACCTGAGTGCTTTCTCCCTGACAAGAAGATACCAGGCAAGCTTTCACAGGAGGGAAGCAGCCAACAGCACTACCCAGCTACAGTGGCTGTGAACCACAACAGTGACCAGCATGGCAGAAGAGCCCTAGATGAGCAACAGTGGCATGAATACCTTGGTGGTAACCAACAGTTCTCTCAATGGACTTAAGATGTGCTCAGTAAGAGTGAAACCATTCATGGTACTGGAAACCTACCAACTGCTTAGGGTTAATAACGTCATGGATCTTGGAGAACCTACTTTTCTAAACCAGCATAATCCACAACAACAATCTAAATATTTGTCCTTATAACCACAGGTAAGTATAGTCCTCAGCTCTCTTCAAGGGAACTTGTCTTTGCAACAATTGGAAAATACTATAGAATTCCACAACCAATCAAAATGTGACATTGTGGAACCCAGTCCCAATGGATACATCTACAAAACACCCCTGCATCTAGCTCAGGGAATATTACAGAAGAAGAGGCAGAAAGATTGTAAAAGCCAGAAGGTCAGGGAGTTTGCTGTGAGACTGTGTCTCCTAGAAATGTCAGAAGTTACACCCGTAAAATCTCACCAACGTGACTGTCTAAACATGAGCTGAACAAGAATAACATCAATAGACATGCCAAAGAGAATGAGGGATAAGCCTGTGAGGCTTCGACCCTACACAAAGAACTGCAGGCTACCAAGGAATGCTGAAAAGTGGAAGAAATGGTCTTCCTCAGGAAAGAGCACATCTGGTACCAAACGGTCAACCTTGACAACATGTATACAAGTAACATTACACAGACTACATGGGTTATATTTAGGAATGTATCTGTGTATACATACACAAATATGCATATAACAACAATTAATGAAAAAAAGGAGAGTGGGGAGGGATATTTGGGAGAGTTTGCAGGAAAGAAAGGGAAGAGAGAAATGGTATAACTGTGTTAAAATCTCAAAAATAAAAGAAAAAACTTCAATAATAAAAATTTTGCCGGGCGGTGGTGGCGCACGCCTTTAATCCCAGCACTCGGGAGGCAGAGCCAGGCGGATCTCTGTGAGTTCGAGGCCAGCCTGGGCTACCAAGTGAGTTCCAGGAAAGGCGCAAAGCTACACAGAGAAACCCTGTCTCGAAAAACCAAAAAAAAAAAAAAAAAAAAAAAAAATTCACTGCTATGTCGGCAGCTGGAGAGAAAGCTAGGCAGTGGTGGTGGCTGCAGTTTTTGGGCAGGGGTGATTGTGGCCTCAGCACCGGGCTGGGCAGATGGCAGAGACAGCAGTGGCAGTGGGGACCGGAAGAACCCTGGAGGAGACCGATTCAGCTGAGGATGCCCCGGGACCTCGACGCAGTGCTGGAGCTGTGGCTCAACAAAGCCACATACCCAAGCATGGTGGAGCAGGATTGATCAGCTATCCAGAATTTCTGTGAGCAAGTGAATGCCACCCCAATGGCCTGACACATGTGCCCTGGCTACTTGTTCACAAGATCCAGTCTCCACAAGAGAAGGAAGACCCTTACACCCTGACCATGCTGGAGATGTGAGTGAACCACGGCTTGTGCGTGCGTGTGGGGCGTGGTGTGGGAGTAGTTCCACAATGAGGTGGCCAAGTTCCGCTTCCTGGATGAGCTGGTCAAAGTATTATCGCCAAAGTACCTAGGGGCATGGGCCACGGAGAAGGTTAAAGGAAGAGTTATTGAATTCCTCTTCTTTAGCTGGACAGCCTGGTTTCCAGAAGACATCAAGATTGGAGATGCTTATCAGATGCTGATCTTACCCCCACCTTCTCCCTGGCCAAAGATGCTTTGACACTCATGAGGAAATGTCAAAGCCTCTGTCTGACAAGACGTCTCAAGAGCAACCGGCTGATCAAGAATTAGGTCAAGGAAGAACAAGAAAAGTCCGGAGATGGTTTTCAAGCGAGTCAACGCAGTGGAGGAAGTACGGAGCCATGTGAAGGTGCTGCAGGAGATGCCGAGTATGTACCATAGGCCAGGCCCGGTCCTGCCTGCATGCAGGTTGTGTATGAAAGATGGGAGAAGCTGTGACCGACCCTGTTCCGGCTAGCAAATGACACCACCGATGACGAGGATGCACTGGTGGAGATTCTTCAAGAAAATGACCTTCTCACCCAGGGGTTTCTGCTGTGAAAACAGGTGGTAGCAGGATGAGTCAACAGGTGATCCACTGCGGTGGGAGACATTCCTGCCTCCAGAGTCTCTCTGAATCAAATAGCCTACAGGAAAAACTGCTCTCTCATTGACCTGGAAGCTCCAATTTTGCTTCATCAGGACCTGGCAGCTTTAGAGATCAACGATACAATGTTCCCGCTAGGAACAAGGTTGTGATTCCAAGTTGCTGTAAAGAAAGACAAGAAGTAGCGGCTGCCCTCACATTCCTGGGGGGTGGAGTCCAGGGCCTTTCGGCAGACAGGAACTTGCTGGATCTCCTCTCACCACAACTATCTCCAGGATCACTGAAATATGTTCCTCAAAAAAAGTATCCCCAAGGAAGTGCCACCAGGTACCAAGTCCTCTTCAGGTTGGTTCTGGTAGGCTGGACCACTGGTTTCTTTCCCAGCCTCACAGAATATATATCTGGCTCAAGTGTTTGTCCCTATGAAGCCCAGCAGCCTACACACCCATCACTGTGTATGACCAGAATGGCTTCAGAATTCTGCTGTACTTCTTCCAGACTGGGACCCCTGGCCACCCGGATGTGCAGGTGTTGATGTTGACCTTGATGAGCACTGCCACCCAGCCTGTCTGAGATATGTTTCAGGTGGCTGTCCCAAAGTCAATGCGAGTGAAGCTGCAGCTGGCATCCAGTTCCAAGCCCCCTGAATTCAGTCCTTTGATGCGTCCAGTTGTGATATCTCAGGTGCTGCTGCTTGACAACCCACATGAAGAACCTATCCGGTTGCAGTATAAGTTGACTTTCAACCGGTGTGGGCAGCCATTCAGCGAAGGAGGAGAAGTGAAAGCTTTTCTAGCCCAGCTGTCTTAAACCTAACTTCTCAACCAAGACTCTTCAGTCAAGCTTAGGCCAGCATTCCTATCACTGGTCAAGACTCATTGTGATGTAGTGCAGAGTACCAAGTGTTCTCTCCCGATGTCAGGCCTTGATTGGCGATCCTGTATGTAGAGTGTGTGTGTGTGTGTGTGTGTGTGTGTGTGTGTGTGTGTGTGTGTGTGTGTGTGTGTGTTATTGGGGTGCTGGGTGAGGAGGGAGAGCTGGGCTTGGGATTTGGCAGTGTGGGGGATGCTGACAACTTCTGAGATCGTCTCTGCTGCACTCATATCTGCTTCTACATGTTGGTTGACATCATTGTTCTGCCTCGGGTTAGAGTTTTATGAGCCAAAGTGTTTCCCATGTATCGTTCTTTTCACCCATCCACTCTGTGCCTTGTCAGCCTTGGAAAGTCTTAGTTGCTCCCAGGCTGCTATTCTCAGGGACCTTGGAAAGGGACCTGGTTGGTTTTGTGACAGAGAATGTCCTCTGGGGCACACTCTTCCAAGAATGGCCTTGTTTTCATTTTCATTAGTAAATGCTGCTTGCAGATGTTCAGTAAGATCTTCTAAATGGAATGCTTATTGCACTGGTTCCAGGCAAGGGGCTGCCATAAGACCAGGAAATCACACTTGGAGACCAATCACGTTCTTCACTACAGTGCCTCAGGTTCCCCTAGATGGACACTCTGAGGCCTTGCTCAGGCCTCGGGTTCTATGGGTTGGGCAGCCTGTCTGGACCCTTACTCAGAACCCACAATGTCATCCTCATTCTTTCTGTTCACAAACATCTCAAAGCTCTTTCATTGTGACCCTGTGTTTGTCATTGTAAATCACAGCTAGCTGCCCAGCCCTGTGGCCCTCATAATCCGAGGTGGGGAACTGTGATGCAGATAGAGAGCCATGTGGTAATTAAGAACAGAACATCACTAAATAAATACTGTGTACAATAATAATAATAACACTAATAAATAATAATAAAATTTCAAAGCAGGCAAGGCCTTTAGATAATTCTCCAAAGAAGATCCACAAATGACATGCTCAGCTTTACTGGGTATCTTAGTTAAGGTTCCTACTGCTATGAAGAGACACCATGACCATGGCAACTCTTATAAGGAACTATTTCATTGGGGCTGGCCTACAGTTTAGAGGTTTAGTCCATTATTTCCAGGGAGGGAAGCATGGCAGACACGGAGCTGGAGAGGTAGCTGCAAGTTCTACATCCAGAATGGCAGGTACCAGGAAGAGAGTGAGATACTGGGCCTGGCTTGAGCATCTGAGATCTCAAAGCCCACCCCCAGTGACACACTTCTTCTAACAAAGCCACACCTACTCCAACAAGGCCATACCTCCAATAGTGCCACTCCCTAGGGACTTCTGGGGGTCATTTTCATTCAAACCACAACACTGGGAAGTGAAAAAGTATAATGAGATGTCATTTCATACTTGTTGTATTTGGTGTCATCAAGCAAATAAAAAATAACAAGCATTTGCAAATAAAGAAATTGGAAAACGCATTCATTGCTGGTATATAATGGTGCAGTTACTGTAGATGGTTTCCAAAATCACATACAAAACCCCCTGTGTCCCACAGCTCTACTTCTGTGTGTATACCTGGGATAACTGAAAGCAGGCTCCAGAGCTGCCTAGCCAAGTCCACAGCAGCAGCATTCTCACAGATAAAAGGTGGAAGCAACCCAAGGGTCCATCAACAAATAATGTGGTAAATACAAAAATACATAAATACTCAGCTTTAAGAAGGAATTTTTCAGATTTTTTTAAAATAAATATTTAGTTAACAAATAAAAATTGTACACATCACAAACAAGATGTTTGAAAAGCATATATTTTAGAATGACTAAATCAAGCTAATTAGTGGGTGTATTGCTCATCTTTTTTAGTGGTGAGAACTCTTAAAAATCGATTCCCTAAGCAATTGTCAAGAATACAGTATGTTGTTATTATCTCTACTCACCACACTATAAATAGATCTCTAGAATTTATCCAGCTTGAGTTACTAAAACTATACTGTTGGCCAACATCTCCCTAAGCTCCTCACCCCACCTTGGTATCCACCATTCTACTCTCCACTTCTATGGGTTTGGTCTTTTCAGATTATACACACAAGTGAGGTCAGGCTGTAATTTTCTTTCTGTGTCTGGTTTATTTCACTCAGCATGATGTCCTCCTTGGTCATCCCTGCTGTTGCCTATATGACAGCATTCCTTTCTTGTTTTTAAAGTGGGGCCTTTAAAGATTTTATTAAGCATACATGTTATATCCACTCACTGTTTGATGAGCACTTAAGGCTGTGTCTTAGCTATCATGGATAACGTAGCCACAAAATTGGGAGTGCAGCTCTCTCTTGTATATGGATTCCATCTCCTTTTTGCTATATACCTAGTAGTGGGTTTGCTTCATTTTCATATGATGGTTCTGTTTTTAATTTGCACAAAGCTGGGATCAAACCCAAGGCCTTGTGTGTACTAGGCAAGTATCCTATCTCTGAGCAGCCACCCCAGCCTTCTTTCTGTCTTTCTTTCTTTCTTTTCTTTTTTTTTTTTTTTTTTTTTTTGCTGTTTTCATAGGTACTTTACATTTCCAACAACACTGTTCAAAGGTCATCCTTTTTTCCACACTCTCTCCCATACCCTTTGCTTTTTTTGATAGTAGCCATCCTGACAGGTAGGAAGTGATACCTTCTTGTTTTAATCTGCATTTGCCTGATGGCTGGTGGTTTTGAACATTTTTATAGACTTGTTAGCCTTCTGTACGTCTTCTTTTGAGAAAAGTCTGTTCAGATAGGAAGAAAATGATCTAACACATGTTATAACAAAAACGAAACTTGAAGACAAACTAAGTGTAAGAAGCCAGACACAAAAGTATTATTTGACTCCCTTGCATGAGACATTGAAAATATTCAAATGTGTAGACAGGAAATAGAACAGTGGCTACCAACAGCTTGGGGAAGCAGAAGTAGGGGACTTAATGTTCGTAGTGTCAGCATAAGGTGAGGCTGGAAGTCATCTTGCTAGGAAGAATGAGGCAGAAACATGGAAAAACCCTTGTCTCTGGTGGTATCCATGAGTATGTAAATCAATCCTGTGATTAGCTTCTAGCCATAGGTCCTGTTAATCTAAATTTTGTTTCCTTTTTATAAATAAACTTCACAGGCTGCAGGTGTGGCTCTGTTAGAGTGCTTGCCTTAAATGCACAAAGCCCTGAGTTCAAGTCCCAGTACTTCAAAAACCAGGTACAATGGTACAAGGAAAGGTGGGGGCAGGAAGGTCAGAAGTTCGAGGCCATCCTCACCTATATAGTGATTTGAGGCTAGCCTGGGATATTTGAGATCCTATCTAAAAAGCAAAGCAATAAATAAACTTCACCTAATTTTCCCAGACTTTCAACAGGGATTTGTGATGTGCACAATTTTGCAGAGACCACAAGATGCCATCAGTTTAAGAACAGGTTTTTGTTTATATTTACTTTACTTTTTCCCCTTCTTAAACATGTTGAAATAAAAATTAGAGCAAACAAGAGTTCACGAAATCTTCCCTATCCTAAGACTACACAGCCCCAGCTGGTAATGACCCAATTCTAAGGGTTCCACTGCCTGTCACTCAGCAGATGTGTCTTTCTGGCCCCACTTCAAGGACAACAAGCCAAGACATTATGGTAAAAGGAACTGTCCCCGCTGGCCAAGGCCTTCTGACCCTGCCTGTCCACTCAGGCAGGGTCAGCTGGGGTGGAAGTCAATGGCATGAATCCAAGCCACAGAAACATTCTTCAAAATGAGGCTGGGTGAGCGTTTAATGGTAACCCTGTAGCCTGACTGATGCTGTCTCCGGGTTGGGTCCCACATGCATGCAGACTAATGCGTTATCACCGACGTTGGGCAAGGAATGCAAAGGAGCCTGGGTTACCATCGTAGCATGACCTTTTGCTAGAAGTTTTTGCTCAGAGCAATTAAATGTTCAGCTGTCTCCTCCTGGGCAGTGCCTGCTTGCATTTTAATTATGCTTAGAAAAGGGAGGTGGTAGAAAGGATACCCAGACCAAAAAAAATTAAAAAATAACAGTCTGCTTGATAAACACAGCCATTCTTTTGCAGCTGTGAATCTACTCGGAAGCTTTCCCCTCTCAGTTCCAGAATGCCTTTGACCTTCTGGGCTTAATCCCTATCAATGTAGGTAGCTCTTTCATAGAAGCAGGGGAAGTATGGGAGACAGCATGTTCTCAGTGAGGGGTGCAAATCTCAGTGACCTTACCATCTTCAAGAGAGTAGAAAGCATTAACCTCATTTTGCAAATAAAGAAACTCAGGTTGAGAAAATAATTGGCGATAATCTGACTTAGAGCAATTTAAAAAAAGGTGTAAACTACTCAGAGAGAGAATCACACACGCACACACACACACAAAAAAAATGATGTGGATCCAAAGAAGCCAGCACTCAGATATGCATCCATTTTATGCAAAGTGCTAGAACCAAGAATCAGTGCATCTCCCCTATCAGAAGCTGGTGTGTGGGGGGGGGACCAGAAGTGGTAGAGGGGTCTTGAGGAAGGTGGAAATGTTCTGTATCTTGAGTGCTGTATGCAGATTCAGTGGGAGTGTCTGGATAGCAGAGCTGGTCAAACTATAAACAAAAAAAAATGGTATAATATTTATATGCTTTAATAAAATTCATCTTAAGAGAAATAATAAGTAATAGCTAACTTCTACTGTGTGCCAGTTTTTCTTGTAAGCACTTTATGTATGCCAATCTATTTATAGGCCCCACACCGATCTCTAAAGAGGTGCTGTGGTGGTTTGAATGAGAAAGACCCCATTGGCTCATATGTTTGAAAGCTTGGTACCTAGTTGGTGAAACTGTTTGGTAAGGATTGGGAGGTGTGGCCTTGCAGGAGGTGTGTCACTGGGGGTGGGGTGGATGTTGAGGTTTCAAAAGCCCATGTCATTCCCAGTTAGCTATAGATGTGAATTCCCAGCTACTGCTCTACTACCATGCCTGCCTGCTCCCTGCCACTGAAACTGTAAGCCTCAAATGCATGCTTCCTTTTAGAAGTTGCCCTGGTCACGGTGTTTTAATCACAGTGATAGAAAAGTATCTAAGACAAGTATCATGAGGGTCCATTTCCAAGTTGAGGAGACTGAGGTACAACAAAGATTTTAAAACTCTCAAGGTGACATCTGGCAAGAAACAGAGCCTGGGTTAAAATCCAGGCAGGCTGATCCCTGTGCCCAGCAACACTTAAAAGCAAAGTTTCAGAGCCCTGGGGAGGCTGAGGCAGGAGGATCATGGGTTAAAGATGAAACAAAGTCCAAGTTTACCCACCTGAAATTGTTCAAGGCAATATTCTTTCCGGGGCCTTTCCAACAGAACAAAATGAGCAGGAAAAAAAAATTAATTAGAGAAGTATTTGTTTTATGCCTACTTCAGGTCAGAATATGGAAAGCAGCTGAGAAACCCAAGGCCTTGTTTGAAGATAAGGGGAATTTCCAAGTAATCAAAATTACATCAGGGCCTGATAACATGGTATGTGGCCATAGTTCCAACACTTGAAAGGCAGAGGTAGGATGTGGTTTGGCCTAGGAGTCTGAGGCCAGCCTGGGCAACATAACAACTGCCTTCCTCAGGAGGAAAGAAAAAAGGAAGGGAAGGAGAGAAGGGAAGAGGGAGGGAAGGAAGGAAAAGAAAAAGAACTGCGCCATAGTCAGTGTCAAGTCCCCAGTGGGAAGGAAAGGGGACATAAATGGAGAGGTGTGCAACCTAGTCTTCATGGGAGATTTCTTGGAGAAACAGGCTGCTGCCCAGCATGTATCGCATTTCCCAGACACTTGATGTCTCTTTTGCATGATTCCTTCTGCTGTGGCAAAGTTGTGAGGGCTCATCTTTCCCGGGCTGCCGCAAAGGCTCTTTGGGGTCACGACTGCGCTTAGCACCTGGAGGCTGCCTGAATCCCAGCTATTTCACAATTGGCCCGGGCACATTCTCCTGGGGAGACTCCAAGAGCGTCACGTTCCACCACACAGGAACAACAGCCTTGGGACAGCTGGGGCTCCACAAGGGACTCATGCCTTAAGCCAAGCCACCAGGCTCGTAGGGCCCTGTGTGGCCTGGTCAAGGTATTGAGATGTGACTTCTAGGCCTGTTTCCCACAGGTCTGCTGCTGTACTGTTAGCGTCCACAGTGGTGAGGTCCCCACTGGACACTTTGAGCACATTATCCAGTGTATTCTTAGCAGCTCTAGTTCCGTAGTGCACAGAGAGAAGGGAGGTGGTTTGTTCAAGTCACTTGGTGCTATGGAGGTATACTGGTATAGACACTGTTTCCTGAATTTACAGTCTCCTGTCTCCCACCTCCCCACTCACTGCCATGAGCACTGTAAAATCATTTAGTAAATGTCTTCCAGGAGGCTAGACCCTCTGACTTCCCAGATTCCTGTTCCTGGCTGTGTGCCTTGTTCTTGTTCAAGTTTTTCTAAAATGTTCACTCTTTAGTTATGTATTTGTTTGTTTATTTTGGAGACAGGGTCTGACCCTGTAACCCTAGCTGAACTGGAACTTAATACCAAGAGACCAACCTGGCCTTGAACTCACAGAGATCAGCCTGCATCTGCCTCCTGAGTGCGGGGATTAAAGTTATTTGAGTTTCCTAACCTCTCTGCCCATTTTCTCCTCTGTGAATGGTCCCAAACACCATGCCAACCTGATAAAGTTATTGTGAAGACCTATTTATGTAAGTCAATAAATAGGAAAGCAGAAATAGACCCAAGTGATTGTGAGGTCCTGAAAACAGGCAGCTGTGCTAAGCCTGTGGTCTTCATGTTTTCATAAGTAGGCTCTTATGTGTGTGTTTGGGACATCTCATGAGAAAGACCTCATTTAAAGAAAAAACTTACATTCATTCTCTCATTTGTCAAACACGTAGAGTGAACAACTTCTAAGCAAGGATAACAGAGAAGCACACATGGCCCATTAAATCCTTACTCCCAGTCCTAGGGGGAGAGATAAGAACATGACCAATTGAGAATGCATCCCTTTATGCTGAATGTTATGCAAAAAAGTATAAGCTAGGCAAAGTTGTGGGCCTTTTCCCTCTCTGGGCTGGAGAGGGAAATGGAGAGGTGACATTTATGCCTCGCCCTGGAGAAAGAGAAGAAGATGAGGGAATAGTGTAGCCAAGACAGGAGCAGCAAGGGCTAAGGCTGGGAGGTGGAGCTGAGCTCCAGGAGGGAGAGAAGGATCATTCTGAAGGATGTGGGTGAGGTAGGACCTGGGGCCTCATGAGGAAATTGGACTTTATCCTGAACAACACACATCTCCCCTGGGGTGGGAACATGGGCTGTGTGTAAAAATGGTCTAGAGGGACACCAACGGAGAAAGGTGGAAGCCATTAGACTCCTGGAGTCACCCAGGCACATGAGACAAATGATGCTGGTGGGATCCTGGAGGCCACCTCCAGCTAGGAGCATACCTCCATGGTGTGACCTGCATGTCCAGGTGATGAGGATGGAGTTGAAGGAGAAACAGGCTATCTCCATAATAAATTAATTTACAAATCCATTGATACAGATTTGTGCTGCTTCTAGTGTTCCCTACTTATAATAAATTTTGTCATAAATATCATTGCATAAAAATTCTAAGAAGTGAGGTGGTAGGGTCAGAGGCACGAACATTACTCTCAGGATGTCGCACTGCCTACGTTCAACCCGGCCAACTCTCAGATGCTACACTCCTGAGAACATTCTGCACACACCCTCTGCCCCTGGCACAAACCCAGCAGTTGGAAATGCATTTCTTGATGGATTTCTTGATGCAGTATGGAGTTACCAATAGTTTAGAAGAAACTCTGAGGAACAGGCTAAGTGGCTAAGACTGCCTAGGGCAGTGGTTCTCAACCTTCCTAATGCTGTGACCCTTTAATATACAGCTCCTCATGTTGTGATGACCCCCAACCACAAAATTATTTTAACTATATTTTGCTATTGTTATGAATCATAATGTAAATATCTGATCTGCAATCCCAAAGGGGTCAAGACCCACAGGTTGAGAACCCCTGATCTAGGGTGTTTTTTTTTTTCTATACCAAGAGGAGCCAGCAAGCAGCCATCAACCCCCAGAAGAGGGCCGATTTACCCCCATTCTTCCAATCACACAGAATTGCTTTCCTTCTGTTAAGCGCTGAAAGCAAGGCCCTGCCCTGAGACTGCCGTGAAGCCAGGCCCTGCAGTTTCAGATACTGAAAGGCTGCTGCAAACCCTTCTTCAAACTTCTCTGAATACCAGAAACCCAGGGAGCCACTGACCCGTGAGCTCTCTAATTTTTGCCCCTCTGAGACCCACCTGACTCTCTTACCTCCCATCTCCTTGGTGCTCCTGGTTGTAGCCACCACCTGCTGGCCAATGACCTTCTGGCTTCTATTCCAAATCAGTTCTGCTGCCAAGGTTTTCTTTTTACACTCAGCTTTTGAAAGATCTTTCTTTTAACCAGTAGCCACTGCAGCTGAGATTGAAGCATCCTTCCATTACTTCCCCCTCACTTTGAGCCTATTCTCTAGTTCATTTTGGGGAAGGAGTGGGTAGCTAAGATTTCAACAGTTCTCGAGCAGTGTGCATGTGCCAATTTGTTTTTAGTGCTGGCAGTGGGGCTGTTTGGACGTTGCTTCATGTTATCTTTCTAAAACTGATCTGGAGGATTCGGCAACGTTCTCAAAAGCGGCAGAAGCACTAGAACCAATATGTACATACTATAACAGGATGTACAGCATTGCCTTACGTGACAGGGGCTGGGTAGTCCAACAATGGCCGCTTGCAAAATAGAGAGGCTGGAATGTAGCAGCTGCTCAATCCATGAATCTGGATGCCTTGGGAGTCTCCTTCCAGGAGGGACTTACAAAGCTAAGCAGGTTCCAGCAGCCACAGGAAGAGCATTGGCATACACGCTTAGTGAACTCACAAGAGCCTAGCTGGATCGGTACTTGCTCAGGTTCACTGTTTAGGCTACACGGTAGAGCTGAGAAGTTCTCAAGGGACCCATGCCTTCAGGATAGAGCCAGATTCCTACAGGAGGCTCTCACGGGCATGCTTCACCTTCTACCTAACTTTCACTATCACCTGAAAGGGATTACTAGTCTCCAAGGACTATCTTTTTTTTTTCACCCATGACACCGTGTCCTGTATACCGTATAAAGTCGTCTTCACCCTTTTCGTCATTAATGCCACCTCCTCCCAGCAACCTGTCCACTGCAGGCAGACAAGCACGTACTCTCATTTCCTCACCCCTTTGCATTACCAGGACCCTTTTTATTACAATGGAATCATATTGCATGCATATTCAATATGCTACTAAAAGAAAAGAGAGATACCCAGATTTTCCATGTCCTCCTCCAGGGTCTAGCCTGAACTAACAAAGGAAGTTCACATGCCCAGATTTCATCTCAAGAATACCAACAATATGCAAGATCACATCAGTATCTTCTCTCCAAAAACTATCAGTCCCGTAGAAAGGTTTGTCAGTGAGAATTACCTAGATGAAATCCAGGACATGGAATTTAAAAGAACAATCATAAACTTCATCAAAGAATTCAAGGAGCTTAAAGAAGACACGAAGAAACAGTTCAATGAAATTAAGGAGGGAGAGTTTAAGGCTGATAAGTACCTGAACGATTTCCCCAAAATACATACATAAGGCTGATGAAGACAATCCAAGACCTGAGAATGGAATTCAACCAGGAGATAGCGCCACTGAAGAGGACTCAATCTGAAGTGGAGAAGGAATGGAAAAACCCGGTACTTGAAACAGAAAACTCAAAGGAAAGCCTTCTAACTGAATGAACAAAGCAGAAGAAAGGCTGTTGGGACTCAGAGCAAAGTAGAGGAGCTAGACTTTAAAATAAGCAAGGACTGTTGAAACAAATCATTAAAATCGCAGGAAATGAGAGACACCATGAAAAATAGCAAACCTTCGAATTATAGGCATAAATGAGAGAGAAGGATCCCAAGTCAGTGCTGTAGACCAGATCTACAACAAGATCAGAGAAAAAAAACTTCCCCAAACTCAGGGAAGACATATCCATGCAGATACAAGAAGCACACAGAATACCAGATGGATAGGACCCGAAACAAAAATCCTCACAGCAGATCACAGTTTAAACACTAAGTATAGCCGGGCGGTGGTGGCACACGCCTTTAATCCCAGCACTCGGGAGGCAGAGCCAGGCGGATCTCTGTGAGTTCGAGGCCAGCCTGGGCTACCAAGTGAGTTCCAGGAGAGGCACAAAGCTACACAGAGAAACCTTGTCTCGAAAAACCAAAAAAAACAAACAAACAAACAAAAAAAAAAAAAACCAAAAAAAACCAACACACTAAGTATATGTAACAAAGGAAAACTATAAGAGGAAAAACACAAGTCACACAAAGGAAAATCCATCAGAACAGCAGCTGATTTCTCAATGGAAACTTCAAAAGCCAGAAGAGTCTAGAGCTTCCACATAGTAAAAGACTACGATGTCCAGCATAGACTAATATATTCAGGAAAACTATCTGCCATGATTGAAGGACAAAGAAAAACTTTCTATAACATAAACAGCCTGAAAAAAATATAACCAACAAAGCAAACCTAAAGAAAATACAGAAAAGATTCATTCAGGCTGAAAGATAAGTGAGCCCAACAGAGAGAATGTGGAAGGAACTATGAAGCCATAATTATTAAAACACAAGATATGACTGAGAACACAAACAACACCAAAAGTCAACGGTACAATGACCATAATTTACACACACATTTCAATAATAACGTTAAATGTCAATGGCCTCAATTCTCCAATCAAAAGACCAAGGCTGACTGAATGGATCAAGAACAAAAGCCATCTGTCTGTTATCTAAAAGAAAGACATCTTCATTTTAAAGTTAGGCACTGCCTTAGAGGAAGAGGATGGAGAAAAGCACTCTAATCAAATGGAAGCAGGAAGTAAGCAAGCACTGCTATCCTAACATCTGACAAAATAGACTTCAAATAAAACTAATCAGAAAAGATAAAGAGGGACACTTCGTTCTAATCAAAGGAACATTAACCAGGAAGGCATTACTATCCTAAACATATGTACACCAAATTTTAGAACACACAGTTTCATTAAAAAAAAAAAAATCTGCTACTAGATTTAAAGACACAGATTAATACCAATTCTTTAATAGTAAGTAATATCAATATCACACTTTCTCTATACCCAGGTCATCTGGAGAAAGAGTCAACAGAGAACCATCAGAATTAGAAGAACGAGTTCATTGGGCTTATAGTTCCAGAGGGTTAAGAGTATACCACGGTACTGAAGCATGGCAGCAAGCAGCAGGCAGGGTGGCTGGAGCAGGATGCTGAGTACTCACATACTTTACCATAAACAGGAAGCAAAGGGACTGAACTGGAGGAGGATGAAGCCTTCCGCTCTCAAATCCTGTTCTCTGTGATGTGCTACCTCCGGCAAGTCCGCACCACCTGAACCGTCCTAACAGAGTCACCAACTAGGAGCCAAGCATTCCAGTGCCCAAGGCTATGAGGGACGTTTCTCATTCATAACACTATAACCTTTGAACATCCCCAATCCTGCTCCCGAGAAGCAGACTTGGGTGTAGGTTCTCTCCACATGTGGGTGCCTCATTTATAAACCTTTATTTAAAAAAAAAATCATTAGTTTCAGTGACTGCCTTATCATGTGATGGGCAAAATAGGCCAGGATGGGCAATGTAACATTGTGGATCACTTTAATTTACATGCAGTTCCCTTTATCCAAGGACCCCTGAGTGCTGGATTCTGAGTTAATCCAGAACTCCATGGCCAAGTGTGTGCCCACAGCCAAGGGAGCATCCATCTAAGCAGGGAAAGGAAGGATCAGTCACCATCTCCTCTTTCCTTTGACACTTGACTTGTCTGACAAGGACTCCATCAGAGGACTAGGTCGACGGCTTCTGCTTGTTCTGCTGTTTCTTCCAGGAATCTCAACTTAGGTTGGTAGCTGTCTAATTTATTATTACACAGTGCAGTGCTGGATAATTATACACTGCGGTATAATTTGTTATAACTTGGGCTGAGGCCTATAACTGTATAATTTATCATTATACAGTACGGGGCTGGAGAATATCAAGAGTGTATAATTTACTTCAGACTTACAAGCCTAACCTGTAATCCAAAGGCAGCGAGCAGCCTATGTGGATGATTAATATTTCTACAGTAACCTCAACCTAGATATTTCTGACATCTTTCCTTGAGCTTCCCAGAACCAGTCTGGCTGGGGTTGCCAAGTTCTTGATACTTTTTGTTTCAAGCAAAACTCAAGTTTTGGCAATTCTAGCCTAGGCCTAGTGGGTTTCATGTATTGAATCAATAACCAGAGCTGTCACCCTGCCCAGTCACAGGCGTTATCACTGAGAGGCCACAGCTGGCTGACGGTGATGCCTACAGCCTTGCTGGAGGAAGTATGTCATGGAGGCAGGCTTTGAGAGCAGGAGGCCAGGAGGTCTGGCTTCCTGGGTCCTCAGCTGTAGCATCTCCTTTCATTCGTGTGGTAAGGGTTCTTCTTCCGGTTCTCAGTGCTGGGAACATTACCGAAGCACATCCTTCCCATCGTGGGCTTGCATTAAGTTAGAAGCTTGAGTTTCTCTGGTCCCTAGTTTCTCAAAACGTGGTCCCCTAGACCAGCATCAGCAGCAGGGGCTGGGAGCTGGGTAGAAATGCAAAATGTCAACCATCTGGACCTGCTGAGTCACAGTGTATCACTATAGCAAGACTGCTGAGGATCCCCATAATGTCACAAGCACTGCCTAAGCTTCTGGGGGAAAAAAGATGTCTGTCTGCAGGTCCCTTCCTGCAAGTGCACATTGCTCACCAACGTGTGTCTTTTGCTCCTCCTTCTTCCTTTTTCTACAAGAACGTGTATTTTATTTTACCTTGCTGCCTTTTGGAAACTACGAACATGCCACAGAGAGCGGGCAGGGGGAGACAGAGAGAGGAAAAACAAAATCACTCAAAACCCCATTATCCAGAAGTGACATTGTTTATATCCTTTTCCTTAAAAAAAAAAAAAAAAAAAAAAGATTTAATTTAATTTAATTTTGTGGGCATTGGTATTTTGTCCACATTCATGTCTTCGTGAGGGTGTTGGATCCCCTGGAAGTGAGTTACAGACATCTGTGAGCTGCCATGGGAGTGCTGGGAATTGAACCGGGGTCCTCTGGAAGAGCAGCCAGTGCTCTTAACCACTGAGCCATCTCTCCAGCCCCATTGTTAATATCTTAATGACTGGTTTACAAGACATTTTTAAACTGTTACATATACATTTATGACAACAGGTAGAGGGGGTGCTGTAGCTTGTGGTTGAAGTCAGAGGACAACTTTGTGAAGTGGATTCTTTCTCTCCAACTTCTTGTGAGTTCTGGGGATCAAATGCAGGCCCATGAAGCTTGCGCAGCAATCACCTTTGCCCGGTGAGCTGTCCCACCAGCGCTGCCACTTTTAGATGATTTTTTTTTTCCAACTTCATTTCAAGGAAAGTTGGACTTGAGCTATGTGGTGGTTCCCTTCCCAGAAGGCTTGCTGAGACACTGGTTGTCAGGCCTCAGCCCAGAGCTTCTGGTAAGGAGAGCCGGCCATGGGACTAGCATTTCTAACAAGTTCTAACTAAGAATCTGCTGCTCCAGGAGATTGCTGGCCTCAGGGGTTTAGAACCCAGATGTGCCACCTGCTGCCTCCCTACAGGAAGGTCGCTCTGAGGGACTCTCCAGGTTCATCTTCTGCTTCTAAGGTAGGGTACCCACCTCCCAAGATTTCCCCATGGGCTCCCGGGGGAAAACTAAATACTACTGTTCTGCCTAAGGAGCATAGCAATAAAATGACCCCTAATGACATTCTGCTCTACCCAGAGACCAGTGCCCCGCTGGGCCCTCATCAGAGAAGCTGCTTCTTGCAATAGATGGAAACTAACGCAGAGACCCACAACTGGACAACATGCAGAGAGTGAGAGACTGTGAAATGCTCAGTCCTAAACAGGATTCTGCAGGGAAACATGCAGAAGAGGAGGCAGAAGTGTTGTAAGAGCCAGGGATGATGGATGATACCAAGGAAACAGTGTCTTCCAAATACAGCAGGATCGACACGCGTAGGCGCTCACAGAGACCGTGGTAGCATGCACAAGGTCTGCACAGGTTCAAGCCAGACAGAGAGAGGACGTGGACACTGGATCCCACCCCTAACCAAGAAGTGATCTTCAGTTGTTACCCATCTGCACAGGAAAAATTAGTGTTCTCCAGTGGGGCCTCATCGGTTATATGAACCACACTTAAAGGCGGGCCCCATGCCCACCAACACGAAACAAACTCAGTAGTATTTTTGGAGACTTTTTGTCTTGTATTGCTTTGTTTGGGCATTTTTTTTTGTCTTATTGGTTTTTTGGTATATTATGGTTTTGTGTTTTTATGAGTTATGTGTGGGTTTCTTGTGTTTTATTTTCTTTAGTTTTATTTTTTCATTTTTTTAGTCTAGTTTGTTTGGGGTTTCTGTTTATTTGTTTACCTGTTTGCTCTCTAAAGAAAAAGAGAGAAAAAAGGCCATGGAGTTGAGTGGGTGGGGAGGTGGGAAGGATTTGGGAGGAGTTGGGGGAGGGGAAACTGCGGTCAGAATATAGCATATGAAAAATTTTTTTCAAAATTTTGAAAATTTTGACCTCCTTGGATTAGTAAAGCACAAAGGAAGTACTAGTTACATTGCTTATGCTGTAATTTCATCATTAGGATTTATTAATAATCATTTATAAATATTGCTCCTGCCATTGTTCTGTGTATTTGTTTAGAAAGGCTACATAGTTGCCCTTCACATTGATGCATTGACCTGGTCCCCTCTGACGATGCCCTGCTCCGACCACTGACAATGCCCGTCCCTACAGATAAAGCTCCACGCACCTGTCTGTGGGTTTCCTAAGGGAGGAATGCACTAAAGGTGAATTGTGGAGGAAAATCTTACAACTATATTTAGAGCTTTTGATAAATTTTTTAAATAGTCTCAGAAACGTGCAACTGATGAATAATGCCACCAGCCTCGGACAAGACCATCTTCTTCTGCAGTCTCATTAATGTTCCACGTTATTGGTTCTTTAAATAAAAAACATTATTCCAGAGGTGATGGCTCAGCACTTAGGAGCACTGGCTGCTCTTACAGAGGACCCAGGTTCAGTTCCTAGGCCCCCCACATGGCCGCTCACAACTGACTGTAACTACAGCTTTCAGACACTGTAAAGGCATGTTTGAAATATCTTCATGAATTAAACTTACTGTTTCAAGGAAAGTTGAAATGAGGTTGAAAAAGGAAAAAAATTTAAGAAAACAGAATGTTGTTTGAAATTATGCAAAATTAACAAAATTTTGAATTCACAGTGACTACTAAAGTGGATGTCCCCTGTTGTGCGATAGTTTGTGTTCCGACAAATAAAGCTTGCCTGGAGATCAGAGGGAGGAGCTAGCCACTAGTTAACCATAGAGGCCAGGCAGTGATGACACACACCTTTAATCCCAGCACTTGGGAGGAGGAAGCAAGAAGATCAGGAGTTCAAGGCTGCCCTGGGCTACACGAGATTAGACCAGTCCAAAAGAGAAACAGAGCCAGGGGGTGTTGGCGCAAGCCTTTGATCCCAGCACATGGGAGAATCAATCTTTGATCCCAGCACATGAGAGGCGCATGCCTTTAATCCCAGCACTAGGAAGGTGGAGACAGGAATATAAGGTGGATGGAGACAGAATCTTGGCCCCCATTCAGTCTAAGGATTTGTGGAGACAAGGTGCCCCCCCTCAATTCAGTCTGAGATTTTATAGAGGTAAGAAGTCTGGTGGCTAGCTGCTCTGCTTCTCTGATCTTTCGGCTTTCACCCTCGATATCTGACTCCACATTTTTTTGTTTTGTTTTGTTTTTCGAGACAGGATTTCTCTGTGCAGTTTTGGTGCCTGTCCTGGATCTCACTCTGTAGACCAGGCTGGCCTCGAACTCACAGAGATCCACCTGGCTCTGCCTCCTGAGTGCTGGGATTAAAGGCCTGTGCCACTGCTGCCCGGCCTGATTCCGGGTTTTTATTTTTAAGACTGACTAATTAGGATCACACTTCAGTCTCCTTCCAATATTCAAGGCCTTTAAAATAAAAGTTTAAAATGCCTCAGCAAATATTGCGCTTAGGTAGCTAAGCAGGCCTGGCTTTGTTCCACACTTACCCTGTGGGAGGAGAGGTGTGGCCCACAGGTGCCAGCCGCTGATTAAACCTCACGTTTACCACTGGTTGCATGCCTCCCACTTAATAGCCAGGTGTGGGTTAAAGGAGGCGGGAAACCTTGTAAACAAAGAAGTCAACAAAAACTGCTCAGTGAAAATTCTCTCTCAGCATCTCATCTCTCACAACCAGGGCCTCTGTAAACACAGGACGCCAGGACAGGAGGCTCTCAAATCCCAAGTGTGGAGCAGGCACTTACACCCCAACAACCAGAAACAGGCTAGTGCAGGTGACGGGAGTGATCCGGAATTTCATGAAAGAAGTGGCACTGGCTTTGAAGTCACAGAAGCCTGAGTTCTAATACCATCTCTTGCGGCTGCTAACTTTGGGCAACAGTGGGCACCTACTCTTAGACTATTTGTCAGTTTAAAAGTTAAATAATAAGTTAAAAAAATATCTGGGAGCAGGTGAGATATGAATCTCAAAATACCAACCCAAGGACCAAATATAAAGGATGGCATATAAAGGGCCCATCCAGGTTTTTTTTGTTTTTGTTTTTTGTTTTTTTTGGTTTTTCAAGACAGGGTTTCTCTGTGTAGCTTTGCGCCTTTCCTGGATCTCGCTCTGTAGACCAGGCTGGCCTTGAACTCACAAAGATCCACCTGCCTCTGCCTCCCGAGTGCTGGGATTAAAGGCGTGAGCCACCACCGCCCGGCTGGGGTTTTAAAAATATTTAATAAGAGGAAATAGGATGGCTTAGATGAATAATTCTCCACGTTTTGCTGAGTAAGGTAACCCAGGCCTGGATAGACCAATCCTACATGTTCTCTCTCATACATAGATCCTAGCCTCAAATTTGCAGGTTTATGACTTGAACTTGGACTGTTCATAGAGGCTGGAAAGCTAGAAAGAGGTCACGAGAAGGGAGTGGGCACAGAGGCTTTAAGGACAAAGTGGATGGCAGAGCACATGTTGTGTAAAAGTAGACGGGGAGAATGCTGAGAACAGAAAGGTTCGGGGATGAGAGAGTGGGTCGGGAAGGGGTGGAGGGCTTAGCCCAAACTAAGGAAGTATGGAAAAACCATGTGGAAACCTACTGCTCCGTAAGCTGTTAAAAAAGATAACTTAGGGCTGGGACGTGGCTCGGTGGCTTGCTGCACAAACCTGAGGACCTTGTGCTGGCTAGTTTATGTCAACAACCCAAGCTAGAGTCATCTAAGAGGAGGAAACCTCAACTGAGAAAATGCCTCTATAAGATCCATCTGTAGGGCATTTTCTTAATTAGTGTTGATGGGGGAGGGCCCAGCCCATTGTGGGTAGTGCCATCCCTGGGCTGGCAGTCCTGGGTTCTATAAGAGAGCAGGCTGAGCAAGCCATGATGACAAGCCAGTAAGCAGCACCCCTCCATGGCCTCTGCATTAACTCCTTCTTCCAGGTCCTGCCCTGTGTGAGTTCCTGCCTTGACTGTCTTCAGTGATGGAGTACAGTGTGGAAGAGTAAGCCAAATAAACCCTTTCCTCCCCAACTTGGTTTTGGTCATGGTATTTCATCATAGTATAGTAACCCTAACTGAGACAGAACCTGAGTTTTAATCCTTAGTACCCACATAAAAACCAGATGGATTTGTTCCATTTCTGTTGCTGTGGTGAAACACCATGACCAAGAGCAGCTTAGAAGAAAGAGTTGATTTTGGCTCACAGTGCTAGAGGGTCAGAGTCCATAACAGCGGGTGGAGTGAGGAGCTAGCTGATCATGTCTCAGCCTTCCAAGGGAAGCAGAGACAGTGAGCAGGAAGCAGAATGCCCATCCCCAGAGATGTCCTTCCTCCAGGAAGGCTGTCCCTCCTGAAGGTTCCATAAACTCCCCAAACAGTACCACCACCTGGGAACTAAAAGTTCAAATACATAACCTAATGGGAGATATTTCTCATTCAAACCACAACACCAGATGTGGCTATAAGCACCTATAACCCCAGTGCTGGAGGCGGTAGGTGAAACATTTCTGAGGTGTCCTGGTTCCCAGCTTAGCTCCATTTTTAGTTAGAGACCTTAAGAGACTACCCAGTCCTCCTCTGGTCTCCAAGCATGTATTCGTGGGCAATATATATACACCATTACATGAGTACAAATATGTATGCACACACATAAAAATTTAAAAGGTTGAATGGAGGTACTCTGCATGAATAGATACTACTCCTCCTAAAAGTCATGTTGTTAAATGAAAATCCCAGTGCCAGATGTGGAGTGCCTCTGGATGAATTTTGGATCAAGAAGGCCCCAGCAGCTTCAAAATAATATAGGCTATTGTCATTGCTCTTGGTTACCCACCAGAAGTACATGGTAGGACCCAGTTGCCGCAGATACCACACACTCAGTTTATAGAATGTAGAGAAATCAAACCGAAACTGCCTTGAAAATCTCCTTCCCATTAATTAGCTTTTATATCACTAGAATGTGCTATGCAGGCTGTTAACAGATTTATTCAGATATAAACCTTGCCAGATAAGATGGGGTGCAATAATGGCACGATGGTATGAGGGTAACCAACAGCTTTATGATTCGATTTGTATCCCACTCCACGGAAGGGAATGCGTGTTGGGTATGTCCTATAAGCCTTGTTAGAAGTCTCTGGCTGCGGAGGCACAGGCCCTAGAGATTGACCTACTACTCTCATTTTGCTAAATGGACATGTTTTCAACCTTTGCTAAATGGACATGTGCTGTGGGATGTTCTGTAGGTTACGTGTGTTGCTTGATTGGTTAATAAATAAAACACTGATTGGCCAGTAGCCAGGCAGGAAATATAGGCGGGACAAAGAGAAGAGAATTGGGGGAAGTGGAAGGCTGAGGCAGAGAGACCTGCCAGCTGCCGCCATGACAAACAAGATGTAAGGTACCGGTAAGCCACGAGCCACATGGCAACTTATAGATGAATAGAAATAGGTTAATTTAAGATAGAAGAAGTAGATATCAAGAAGCCTGCCACGGCCATACAGTTTATAAGTAATATAAGCATCTGAGTGATTATTTTATATGTGGGTTGTGGGACTATGGGGCTTGGTGGGACCTGGAGAGAAGCTCTCCAGCTACAGACATGTTTTCAACCTTTGCTAAATGGACATGTTTTCAAACTTCCTTATGAATATGTCTGTTTATATCCATAGACTAGTGCTGCTATTGTCATTGGTGAGACTAACTCCTGTATGCACTAGTTAATACAAACACTCAGAACTGGTAAAAATGTTGTGAGTAAATGACTATTGCATGCTAAACAGGACATCTACATCACCTCCTCCCAGGGAACACTGAGGAAGAAGGATCCAAAGGAATATAAAAGCCAGAGGATGGGGAGGAGTGCTGTGAAATGCTATTTTCTAGACAATCATGGACGTATTCATCGAATCCAAATCAGGCATCCATAGAGACATGTGTTAATCTGGTTGCCTGTGTTCACAGAGCACCTACTGTCTGCCAGATGCTGTTCTGGAGACTGAGATGGAATAAAAACTCGGAGAAGGCTCTGTCTCCCATATCCTTGATTAGCTGCTCTTCCAGTTATCAGGACAAAATTCCTCCAGTGGCTTTAGGAAGGAAAAGCGTGTTATCTCATATGGCAGGGAAGTCATGGTGGCTGGGTTAGCTCAGGCTGAGACAGCAGGATGGAGGTAGCTTGCTGCACACTCCATCTGTATCTGCAGTCAGCAAGCAGAGAAAGGTGGATGCTGAGACCAGGGGGCTATCTCCTCCTGATGTGGTTCAAGACCTGACCCTCATGGGATGATGTTGTCAATATTCAGGGTCTGTCTCCTCTCCTCAGTTAAAAACTCTCTGGAAACACTCTCACAGCCACATTAAGAAGTGCATCTCCTAGGTGCCAGCCAAGCAGACAATGAAGATTAACCATCATAGGCACTCAACCTATTGCATGGAGATAGATAGACTCATTAAAGCATGGTGAGTGTGGACAGAACACCAGTCATGTTCTGGAAGACGAACAACAGGCTTCTGGAGAGGGGAGCAGGAGCAAGTGTGCCGGGGAGATGCGGAGCTTTGGGAAGCATAGAAGGGAATGTCTAAGAAAGAACCTGGGAGAAACAGAATGTGCCAGATGATAAAGGGCTCTGAATGTCTGCCTAAGGGGTTTGACCTTGATCCCTGGCCTGGAAAAAGGTATCACTGAAAGATAGTTTTCAAGCAGATTACAAGCACCCTGGAGCTTCAGAGGGGCAACTCGGGAGGCAGAGGGATAGCCACGTGAGGTCTGGGGGATCCTCAAGAGGCAGGGCGATGACATGGGGACTGGTAGGGGGGTGCAGTCAGAATCTACTGAGTTTTGGAGTAAGTGACAACCGTCTGGCTGACATGGAGAGAGTGAAGAGTGAAATTGTGAGACCTGGAGCCTATCCACATGAGGAAGGAGCAGAAGGGAGGACTGTCGGAGCCAATTTAGAAGCTGTTTCTCTAAAGGTATCACAGCCTGGGGTAGGAGCACAGACCAAGGGGAAGCCCAGACACCGACTGTGACAGTGACTAGGAAAGACTGGGTTGTCACCAAGGACATTAGAGACAGCCTGGCTGGCTGTTCTCTCAGGGAGGCCAGAGTGGGGGCGGGGGAGAGAGAGAGCACGGATCTTGGCCACACACAGTGTGCAGAACCAAAAATCTTGAAATACCTGGGGGCAGACAAGGGTGAGCTCAGGCAGCTGGGTCTACCCTCCTCTGGCTCTTGCCATCTTTGGTTGCCAAACTCTAGCCACATGGGGAAGGCCCCCAATCATACTCGAGTATCATCATGTGCCCTTTGCCCACATCCTTCTCCAACCACTCCCAAAGACTTAGGATGGCCCTAAGCTCCCCCAGCCCTTGCAGTCTAAGCACAGGGCTCTGGTGCTTTATCTTTTTACTCTCCACTATTACATATGAGGAATGGTGGAGGCCGAACTGGGCTTTTAAACGATTTCTGAACTCCTACAGTAAACACAAGGACTCAAAAAATGGATGAGAAGTGGATGGAAATGAAGGGGACTTAGTGGAAGAAGAAGTGAAGGGATAAGGAGGGGAGGAAAGAATGGAAAGCAGGAGGAGATGGAGGGAGGGATGGAGAGAGGGAAATGGAAGGGAGGGAGACAGGGAAGAAAGGGAGGGAGGAAGCAAGGAAGGAGAACCATGAATGGATAGATATATGGAGGATTGATGAAGGGAGAGAGGGCCAGATAGATACATTCACAGACAGATAAGGATATGGACTAGTGACGGTATTAATGATGGAGTAAGAGGACTGAGTAAATGAGGAGGAGCTGAGTACAGATACAAGAGAATGATCAATTAAGTGATTAAATAAATAAGAAAATAAGTGATTAAGAGGATGAATGAATGAATGAATGAATGAATGAATGAATGAAAGAAACTGTGTTCTCTGCTTACTAGAGTTCTCTGTCCTCCCGGACTCCAGGTGGAGCAAGTATCCTGTCACTCTGTAGGCGCGCCCATCCCTGGTGTCTGGTATGTGGTATGTGGTATGTGCTGCCCTGCCTGCAGTGGTAATCCTATCCACCCAGCTGACCAAGAAACCCCTTGTCCTTGGTGTTTCTCTTGGTGAGTCTGTGCTTACCAAGCTCCACCCTGCTCCTTGATTATGAACCCCCTGCTCACACAATTGCATCCACAACCCAGTCAGGCAGACACAGTCAGGCCCATGATGTAATGAATGTATATAATGTATGTATGTCCTCATTCATCATCATCAGAGCTGGACTTGAGTCCAGTCCATCTTCCTGCTACGAGGGCTGCCACACCCCCTCTTTGAGTTGGTCCCTATGTCTTCCACCATGGATATCCTTGAATAAAATCCTCCTTGTTATCTTTTAACTCCACTTGGGCCGAGTTTAGTTGAGAGCCCTCAACGTTTATGGTTTATCACATTTGCTTTCATTGTGGTTATTATTCTAAACTTTCCCTGGAGCTTTGGGAAGAGTGGGTAGCCAAATATTACAGGCCGTTTTAATTTCTAGTTTTATTTTACACGTACAAGTATTTTGCCTGGATGTATTTGTGTGCACCGCATTCATGCCTGACCCATGGAGGTCAGAAGAGGGCATTGGGGCCCCTGGAACTGGAGCTACAGATATTTGTAAACCACCATGTGGGTGCTGGGAACTGAGCCAGGTCCTCTGCAAAAGCAACAATTGCTCTTTAGCCTCTGACCATCTATAGAGTCCTATTATGATCCTGTCTTTATCTTCATACTCAGATTTTTTAAGTGGAGAAAAAATGGAATGGGTGGAGGGGAGCATTGCTTTGTACTTG
Source organism: Peromyscus eremicus (assembly GCF_949786415.1). Classification (NCBI taxonomy): domain Eukaryota; kingdom Metazoa; phylum Chordata; class Mammalia; order Rodentia; family Cricetidae; genus Peromyscus; species Peromyscus eremicus. The sequence goes on from NC_081419.1 coordinate 103,527,280, forward strand.
AGTGAAAACTCAAACCCAAAGTCAGTCATCCAAGCTCACGGTCCTTGGGTGCACTTGAGAGCTCTCTAAGCCTTGTTTCCTTTTCTTTGAAAATAGGAAAATTGCTTATTCATTTGTAGCCAGAAATAAGACAGCATTGAAAAGCAGGGTATATCAACAATAACAACAAAAGCCCAAGACTTTTTATCTTAATGCTAATAACCACCCATTTATAGTCAGGGCACTACTAAGTTCGTGCCTTAAACCCAGAGATTTTTAGAGTTGGAATTTAGATTCTTAAACCTACCCTGGATGGTGGCAGAACTCCCCCGTGTGTATTGATACAGGTGGCCACAAGGGGGCGCGCCCAGATCAGATACCGCTGACTGCAGCCACCTGGCTTGTTGCTGCCCCCTGCGGTGGATGCAGCCTTGCTGCGGATCCGTCTGGTAGAGCTTAGTACTCCTGCCCCAGGGTGATGCTCCTCAAGTTTGGAAGCAGCTGTGGAGGAGGGAGCAGAGGAGCAGGATTACTTTTGAGACGTATCAAGATCTCTACAAAACACACTGGGTTTCGGGAGAGGACGCAGAAAGTAAATCCAGGGCCTACTGTGTGCCCGGAATTTATGTAACTCAACTCCTCTCTGCAGACACAGGATTTGTGGGGAAGGGAGCCATCTAGGAAGGGAAGGAGCCTACAGGTTGGGTAGTAGCATGACCACCAGTCCAGCTTTCTTGGCAGTGAAAACAAGAAAAGTGGTCTCAGCGGCGGCCCAGCTCCAGCCAGGTTCCAGGCAGGGCTCAGAGATTGGTCTGTGGCCTGGGGCTGAGGTTGAGGTTTCTGGAGAGGTCAGCAGCCCGATGAGCACCGTGTCTCAACGTGGGAAGTGGCAGTGTCCCCGCCAGGAACTGGCACTATGATGGTAAGGATTGCTTCCGATTTTTTTTTAGGGCAGAAACTGTCCTCCCAGGTGGAGAGCCTTAGGATGCTCTGGGAACTATCCTCTGTTCAAGGATCCCCTCAGGGCTTCGGTGACTGTCCCAGCTCTTTCATTCTTATATGGGTGTCTCCTCAGACTGCTTGCTCCAAAGCAGTCTCCAGTGTGTAACTTTTGGAGGTGGGTATGGCAAGGTGGGACTGTGCTGGCTGTGCCTGTCCCCTGTGCCTGCCCCTGTACCTGCCCCCTGTGCCTGTCCCTGTACCTGCCCCCTGTGCCTGCCCCTGTACCTGCCCCTGTACCTGCCCCCTGTACCTGCCCCTGTATCTGCCCCGTACCTGCCCCCTGTGCCTTACCCCTGTACCTGCCCCCATGTCCATCCCCTGTACCTGCCCCCTGTGCCTTACCCCTGTACCTGCCCCCTGAACCTGTCCCTGTACCTGCCCCCTGTACCTTACCCCTGTACCTGCCCCCTGTTCCTTACCTCTGTACCTGCCCCCTGTACCTGCCCCCCCCCGTGTCCATTCCCTGTACCTGCCCCTGTACCTGCCCCCGTGTCTATCCCCTGTGCCTGCCCCCTGTGCCTGCCCCCTGTGCCTGCCCCCTGTGCCTGCCCCCTGTGCCTGCCCCCTGTGCCTGCCCCCTGTGTTCTCTTCCCATTCTGCTGAGTCCCGCCATTTCCATGTCTTTAAAGTCCCCACCCAGGCTGGCGTGCTGTGAGCCTAAGGGACAAACAGAAACTTTGTTACCTCCAACCCCAGCTTAGCCCTGAGTGTGGTCAGAGATGCCAGGAAGCAAAGATAATGTGTAAGTACTTGTTATTTAATTAATGTTCAGTGCACTGGGATTGCTTTTTAAGAAAGGAAATCCTACTTGCCCTTAAGCCTTTCAGTTGAATTTACAAAACTCATTCTGCTTCTGTGCAGTCACTTTCAAGGGACTTTTGATTAATAGTCAACTCCATTAAAAAAAATCCATGTCCTTTGCAAATGTGGTTAATTACACTATCTTCAAGATTTAACACAGGACTTACTAATTTAATGTATTCAATTTCACTTTTAAAATACTTTCCTTGCTGGACGTGACAAGCAAAACTTTCCAAAGTTTAAGCATTTTGGAAAATCTAATTTGAGACTTGAACTGTAGTGAATCCTGAGACCTCTTGCACGTCACACTAGTGTTCACAGGCTTAAAAGAAGAAGTCATATGGTCCTCAACAGAAAAACCACAAGTCTAAAATAAATTACAAGTTTCAAATTAGAGTTACAAGGCTAATGTGTTCATTCTCTACGCAAAGATTCTTTGTTGTTATATTTTACCTAGCAAATACCTAAGTGTGCAAGGTTAAAAGGCATTTGCTCAAGTAAGTGAAAAGTTCTCCATCCCAAGAGAATTAGAGTTACTACTTCCTCTAGGACATTAGGTCATCTCCGGGGCAAAAGTTCCAGGTGCAACAAAACAAATATCTGTGCCTGCCTGACCACTTGGTTACATGAAACAAATGTTATATTTCCCAGCATCCCTTGTAACAAAGTGACTACTTGACCAAGACCTGGCCAGTGAGAGATAAGCAGAAACATGATATGACCGTGTCTAGAGTGCCTACTGAGAAAATGGCTGTGGTGTGTGCCCCACCCACTCTATTTAGCCACTCCTCCATCTTGCCCCAGCCCGTAGGTGCAATGGTTGGACCCTTGCCACTGTTGTAGTCCTAGAAGACCAAGTGCGATGTGAGGAAGCAGGATCCTGGGTTCTGGTGGTTTCAGAGAAGAGTTGAGGTTAATTAGTAAGATTGCCCATCTAAACTTCCTGGTAATGTGGTCTGGACCTAGTCTCACCTCTTCCCCTCAGTGGACTTGCCCCTGTGACTTGCTTTGATCAACTACTTGTGGCAAAATCAGCACTGGGTGTTGTCTAAGGCAGCATTTACATTTGCTCGCTTGCAGTGATGACCTGAGGTGCGGTGTTCCATTCAAAGCTGCTCTAACCTGCTGGAAGATGAGGCACTCTGGCCAGAGCATCTGCTGTTAGGAGCTGGGGGAAGCCCTGTAGAGTCTCCCAGCTCTGCAGCCCCCTCCCCCATTTCTGCCCAGGTAAAACCATCCGAGAGGTGCTCCCCAGTGTACATAATTGTTTTCAGCCATGGAGTTTTATGGTGGTTGGTTTGCTTATGCAGCAAAAGCTACACAGAATGCAACCATAAGCTGCCCGGGTCTCACTTTTCCACAAGTGGGTTAAGCCATTTTTGTTTGGGGTCTTGGATCCATCGGATCCTGATGCACCTGTGGACCGAGCTGAGCTGTGTCAATGTGCAGGGTGTTCTCTCTCGCTGCCAACAGACATGCACAGCCTTTTCTAATTGGTTGCCATGTCAACAAAGGACTCCATTTTCTCAGAAGAGGTAGATCTTGTGGACAATTGGGTTCTGGCCATCTCATTAACTCTTCTAATCTGAGACTACAGTAGCCCTCCCCAGTCCCTGCCTTGCCCTCCCTCCACCCACACAGGAGGTCACCGCTGGCTTCCTCCACTAATTTCCTTATTGCCTAATTGAATTCTGAAACTGATTTTGTCCTTGTCGTCTGCCCAGGCTCTGACTCTGATAGATATGACAGACATCTTGAATTCCACGTCTCTCCTTTCTATGTTCTATTATTCTCAAAGTCAAGACAGATTGGGGGTGCGAGCATCCTCCTGCTCTGAGCATCCATTTCCTTTTCTTGCAGATGGAATCTGGATTCTGACATGGTGAGGTTGTTGGGACATGACTCAGATTTTCTACACAGACACTGTGATATGCTTAGCTTCCCCGATTAAAGACCGGGCAGCTTCCCAGAGCTTGGGCCATAATATCCCAGTAGCTTAATAGCCAGTGAGTCAATGTGATCCTCAGCTCGTCACCACCATGCACCCATGCTTGCCTGGGCGCTCCCCACTCACATCACCATGTACCCATGCTGGCCTGGGCACTCCCCACTCACATTACCATGCACCCATGCTGGCCTGGGCCCTCCCCACTCACATCACCATATACCCATGCTGGCCTGGGCACTCCCCACTCAGTCCACCATGTACCCATGCTGACCTGGGCACTCCCCACTCACATCACCATGCACCCATGCTGGCCTGGGCACTCCCCACTCACATCACCATGTACCCATGCTGACCTGGGCACTCCCTACTCACAGATCATGCCACACCCGTACTGGCCCAGTACTCCCTACTAAGGCCTGCCCTTACTGTCCTTCCTTCGCTCTACTATGGCTGGCTTCTTTGCTGTCCTTCAGGTCTTATGCTAAAGGTTGTCTCCCTTGAGAGAGCTCCCTGACCATAGGTAAAACTAGCTCATTCTGTCGCACATCCAAAGTAATAACGGGGATTGGAGAGATGGCTCAGGGGTTAAAAGCACTTACTGCTCCTATAGAGAACTTAGGTTGGGTTACGCCTGCCTGTAACTCCATACCTCTTCTGGCCTCCAGGGTTATATGAGGCGGTGCACACAAACTCATGCAGGCTCACACATACATGTAACTTTAAAAAAAAATCTTTTAAAAATAACATACTATAGTAACAACTTTAATAATAATTAAAGCTCTTAGTTTTAAATGTATGTTCCCTCAGAAACCAAGATGCCCTTCAGTGTACACGTGGAGTAACTGGAGAACCCCCACTGTGAGGCTTGATCTTGCTTATCAGCTCCACTGGATCTAGAGTGAACCAAGCTGGGCGCTGGGCACACCTGTAAGGGATTTTCTTGACCCAGGTATGTGAAGTGGGGAGACCCACCCAAACGTGGAGCTTTGCTCTTCGCCAGCCTGTCTTCCCGATGCCTTCCCACCATGCTGGCACGCTCGTGGACCCGGTTTGAGTCTGGCTGTAGGCTCATGCACCCTCTTGCTCCTGCTGCTCTCGTTTGCTGACATCAGGACCGTTCCTTCCACCTTCCAATGCAGACTGAAGGCCAGTGGCTCTCCAGGGATCCCCAGGCCATCAGTGCTAGACTGGAGATGCTGGGGTGACCAGCTTTGTGCTGAACAATGACCAGGTCCTCAGCCTCTCCAGTGTGAAGGCAGCCACTGTTGGACTACCCAGACTGTATTGTGTAAGCCAACCTCACACACACACACACACACACACACACACACACACACACCCCTTTTATTATGTAATTTTTTCCTCTGCTCTGTTCCTCTAGAGAAGCCCAACTGACACATCTACTTAACAAGATATTACCCACTGACCCAAAGACATGAACCAGGAAGCTGAAGACAGACATAAAGAAACCTTGAGTGCCCATCACTAGGCCGAAGAAGCCCCTGCAGAGGCTTAGGCTGCACCATTTCAGCCATATCATATTCTGGAAAAGACAGCTATGGAAACTGTAAAAGGACCAGCTGATAATAAAACTGGGGAGGAGGCCGGGCGGTGGTGGCGCACGCCTTTAATCCCAGCACTCGGGAGGCAGAGGCAGGCGGATCTCTGTGAGTTCGAGGCCAGCCTGGGCTACTAAGTGAGTTCCAGGAAAGGCGCAAAGCTACACAGAGAAACCCTGTCTCAAAAAAAAAAAAAAAAAAAAAAAAAAACCTGGGGAGGAAGAATGAACAGGTAGAGCCTGTTCTGTATTCTACTGCAAGGTGGATGCATGGCATTCTGCCTTTGTCTCACCCTCCTTTCCTTCTGTTTTTGTTTGGTTTGGGGACAGGGACTAACTATGTAGGCTACCTAGAACTCACTCTGCAGCCCAGACTGGCCTGAGACTCAGCGATCCACTTGCTTCTGCCTCCTAAGTGATGAGATTACAGTTGTGTGCCACCAAGCCCAGTCTCTCTCTCTCTCTCTCTCTCTCTCTCTCTCTCTCTCTCTCTCTCTCTCTCTCTCTCTCTCTCTCTCTCTCTCTGTATATATGTGTGTGTGTGTGTGTGTGTGTGTGTAACCTGCAGTTGTGTGTACATGGAAAACAGAAGGGGACATCCTGCTCTGTCACTTTCCTTATTATCACTTTGAAACAAGGTTTCTCGTGGAACTCAGAGCTGCCAGTAAGCTCCATGGATACTCCCATCTCTGCCTCCCAGCATTGGGGTTACAAGTGGGTGCACAGCCATTCCCTGCTTTTCACACAGGTGCTAGGATCAGAACTCAGGTCCTCAGGCCTGTGCAGCAATCACCCTTAACCCGAGTCATCTCCCTTGCCCTGTCTTAGCTCCTTAAATGTGAGCTCCAGGGCAACAGTGAATGAATGACAGCGAATCCGTTGACAGCCCAGGGCATGGCATCCTGCAGCATCCACAACACGGCCAGAAGAAGAATGGCCCTAGCAATGCCAGGTTTTAAACCTTTGGTGTAATATTACTCTGGTGCGTAGTCTCGCTCTGGTTCAGCACTTTGGCCATGTCACTTCTTAGAGGAGACCTTTTGCTTCCTTTCTTCATTTCTGCAATAAGGTGTAGCAGGCTTTCTTTTGGGCCACCAACCAGCTCCCAAACCATGACACAGAGACTTATGATCAATTATGGAAGCTTGGCCTTATCTTATTGCTTGTCTCACCAGCTCTTATAACTTAATTTAACCTGTTTCTCTTCATCCTCGTTTTGTCTCGAGGCTTTTTACCTTTAATCATTCTGTATGTCCTACTCCGTGTCTGGCTGGCAAGCAGCTGCCAGGCTGGTGAGCCCCAGGCATCTCCTCCTGTTTCTCCCTCATTCTCTCCTCTCGAGCCCAGATTCCTCCTCCTATTCTCTCTACCCACCAGCCCTGCCTACCCCTCTACTGCCTAGCTATTGGCCGTTCAGCTTTTTAGTAGACCAATCAGATGCCTTAGGTAGGCAAAGTACCATATCTTTACATAATTAAACAAATCCAGCATAAACAAATATAACACATCATATAACACATCTTTACATCATTAAACAAATGCAGCATTAACAAATGCAACACATCTCTGTCTAGTTAAAGTAATATTCCACAACAATGAGGCCCACTTGACACAACATAACCTAGAGGTCTTCTATGATGAAGCTTTTCCTGTCACTCAAATGTCTCTGTTCCACACTAATTATCTGCTCCTCCTCAGGCCTTGGTTTGGAAGTCACTCCCTCAAAGGGCTCCCACAGGCCAGGCCTGGGATGTCTCTACCAAAAGCTCCTCTCTCACCTCCACCCCAGCAGAATAACTCTTCATGCATTTGCTACTGGCATTGGCTCTAAGGAATCTCCCCTACTGTACCACACAGTCCTGAGTGAAGGGATCATGCCTTCATTGACCCCTACTGTGCCTTTGCCCAGGGAAGGGATCAGTGAAAACTCATTGTCTCAGCCATGACTGTTTAATTTCACATGAACACTCTTGATGCTTTTGGGAGGTTTTCAGATACTTTTAAATGGGAAAAAAGCATTGTAACCTGCAAAATCAGAAAAGAAACTGAAGAGCAATAGTCTCTAATGCATTGAAATCTGATTTGATTTGCAAAAATTTGATGTATATACTTGACAGTGATGAATCTTTTATATAAAGCAGTTCAGGGACCAATTCAGATAATTTTCTTCCTAAAAGCTCAAACCATGAGGTTATATTTTTCAGGCTAAGAAGGGTGGGGAGGTGGGAGCTTCCTGCACCTTCTGCAAGCTAATTTCTCAAGTGCAGTTGATCTTTGCAAACTGGCTTGCCAGCCTCCACCTGAGGCCTTCCCAGAGCTACCCCTTGCCTGCAGGGAATTTAAACCACCCAGGAGCCACAAGTCCCATTTCCCCTTGCTGCCTGTTTTGGAGAAAGCATTGTGATTGGGGCTTTGATCTTAATGAAGAAAAGTTCCTAGGTTACTTCTGGAACCTTCCATCATCCTTTTTTTAGGGGGATGCCAATTGACCTGCCCAGATTACATCCTTCCAGAGGCTCCCATTCCCTATAGATCATAAGGCAAGGGTCTTTTCTAAGGTCCATCAGTTGAGCAACAGTTTTATAACTATCCAGAGCAGGACACTTGGAGGCTGAAGTAGGCAGCAGAGTAAGTCAGAACAGTGTGGAAGCCCAGTACCATCTGGTCCCATCTGCTTCTGCTCCATTTCCACCCTCTGCCCTCCCTCATTCCCTCCTCCTTACTCCTCTACCTCAATTAACCACACTCTTAGCTTTTGAATTTGCTGTTCTCTGTGTTTGGAACGTACACACATGCTCTCTCTCTCTCTCTCTCTCTCTCTCTCTCTCTCTCTCTCTCTCACACACACACACACACACACACACACATGCACACACTCACACACACTCGCGCACACACACACATGCACACTTTACTAGACAACTACAACTTACTGTCAACCTTGCACATCTCTGGTTTTCTCGTTGTGACCTCTCTAAGTGGCTACCCTCCCTCCATTACTCATCCCCGACCTCCCTTTCTTTTCCTCCTCAGGACTCACCCCACCTAACCCACTCCTGACAGATCCATTTACTCTTTTAGAGATAGTTTATCTCCCCCTTGAAAAGTGAACCCCACGGAACAGGACTTTGCTTAAGTACCAATGAATCCCTTGCTCCTTGCCTGGTACTATGTATACAGTAGATGTTCATTAATGTTCATCAAAAATGAGATGAATTCAGATAGGGAAGACACTGCCCCTGATTATGCAACAGCTTCCAGCCAGATGGTGTTCCTGTGTGTCTGTGAACTCCCTCAGCTCATGTGGTAGAGACCATCGACTCCATTCTTACACGAGGAACTGAGACTCCGGTGGCTTTGGTCAGAATTTATTGACTGAGGCAGATCACCATGCGCTGGAAGCTTGAAATGTTAGCAGCAGTGTTTAACAGAAGAGAAAAACAAAGAGGTCCAGTCCCCTGCCACAGCTGCTGTTCAGTTAGAGCAATACTCAGGCCCATGGGCCTGGACTCTCTGTCCAGTGCTCCTTCCCAAAGTCCCAATATTTCACATATCCTGTCAGTAATCAGAAAGCTCCGCTGGCTTCTCTGACATCAGGGCAGCTCCTGCAGGGTCCTGGCGGGGGACCAGAGCTGTTGGAGAACAAAATAGGCACATGCTTTCAGAAGACAAACTTCCTGTCAGAGGTGTGGAAGGACTCCTGAGAACAAAGAATGATGGGCTCAGCTGAATTTAGGCGGAAACGGGACAAACGGTGTGTGAGTGCAGCACGGGTGCCCGTTTACCCGTTGGGTGAGTAATTAGACATCTCTGCTATAAATCTCCGCACTCCTGTGCAGTGTTCAGGGTGCCGACTTGACATCTATTAGGGAAGAATTGTTCCCGTGGCTGGTGTGGGGATTTTTGTTGTCTTCACTTTGGAGCCTTTAATTAATGGATAAGCCCCATCGCTAGGCTGGTTCCTGTGAGGGGCTTGGAGGGGGTGTGGGGGGGAGGGGCGATCCAAAGCAGAGAATGGTAATGACTGTCATGATCATTATGACCAAACTTCCTGTCTGGTGACTGGGTTGGATGTTGTCTGGAAACCGCTTGCTTATTCGTAATGGGCTCTCTAAAGGTTACTAGGGTGTTGGCACGCCGGTAGCCAGTGCCTGTCTGCTCTGTGACCATTGCGCAGCGGTCTCAGGCAGGGACAGAGGCTCTGGAATCTGGAAGGGCTGGGATATTCTCTGTCTCCACAAATAGCTCATTAAAAAGGATCTTGTTAAGTCCTCTGGGGTGTGGAAATGTTTTCTCCTGGGGACCAAACAGAAGCAACTGCAGTTATATGCATAATGTAAGTATCCACACTTGAGGGGACTTCAGAGCACGTAGGTCACAACTCCGGAAGAATTACTTAATGCCGCTCTTTAACACAAACAGCAGAACGTTGTTCCTCCAACGGGCATGTGCTTCACTCAAGTGGTATCAGGCACCCCCATAGAGTCACCATTAGAAAACTAGGTTCTGCTGAATGGTGGCCCACGCCTTTAATCCCAGCACTCGGGAGGCAGAGCCAGGTGGATCTCTGTGAGTTTGAGGCCAGCCTGGGCTACAGAGCAAGATCCAGGACAGGCACTTAAAACTACACAGAGAAACCCTGTCTCGAAAAACCAAAAAAACAAAAAACAAAAAACAAAAAAAACTGAGTTCTGAAGAGGTCCAGTCTCTCTGCCGTGACTGCTCTGCAGGACTGGAACAATACTCGGGCCTGAGGGCCTGCACTATTGGAGCACAGCAGTATGTGGTACACAGTGCCAAAGGCAAGCTAGGTGTATTGTGACTCACTGGATACTCCTGAATTTTTGCCTCTGACCAGTAAAGTCAGTATTCTCCTCTCCTCTCAAGAGACTGGAAATCTGAGCCCAAATACTCTGTGCCCCTAGAGCCGCGTTGTCTACCCCTCATAAGCATGCCTCTTGGTGACCACGAAAGTAACCTAGAAAAGGGAAGCCAGAACACTAGGATTGTGAAATCCATAATGTATAGGAACAAAATGAAGAGCTAAGGAAATCATCAAGTGGTGCGAGAGTGATGGCTAGTGTCAAACACGGCTGTGCATATTGCAATACTATCTTCTAATTGCTTAGCTCCGACTGAGAGCCATCATGTAGAGCCAGCTGTCTGCAGTCTCTTGTAGATTTCCCACAGCATCTGTTTGCCAACATCTCCTGTCCCCACCAATCCCTCCACTCACTAGAGAGTGATTCACTGCTGTTGTGACCTGGCACTTTCCTGACTTGCTGGGAATCATGCTCCAGTCCCCGCCCCCCACTTGGTCCCACCCCTTCCTGTCCCATTACTTTGCATGAGGTTGAACCCATCCTGCCTCTATGATGTTCATGTTGTGACCAACCAGATCACCATACAAACACCTATCTGTGATGAGTGGAATTAGCTCATTATTGGTCATAAGACCCAAATGTTGCCCAAGTGATATAATAGAGCGTTGGCTAGGACTATTATGAAAATAATACATAAGACAGAAACCTGCGTGTTGAGGCCTGAAACTTTTGGAAGGCACTGGAAAGTACATGGCACTGATAGACAAATGCTGAAGTCCTTAGAGCCCCTTGTTCCAGTTCTATCTGAAGCAAAATCTTACTGGTATTTGCATTATATAAGCCAACAAATTGTCTGCCTTTACCCATCTGAGGCAGTCATAAGCCATTTGTTTGAAAGTGGCAGAAAAGTCTTCCCTAGAGACTAGCCCAGGTTGACAGCAGGATCGGAATCCAGTGGGTAAAAGTGATAGAGATGACACTTTGACCCAAAAACAGTGTAGGATGATGTTATGAAGTGTCAGTCTATAAACATGTTCAGGCAGATTCAAGTGTCTGCTTTGGACCTGGGTGTGGCTGGATAAAATGGATTCAAAGCTTAGGTTCCTTCCAACTTCCTTTTCCTGTGACTACCAAGAAAGAAATATCCCCAAGAGAAGGATTTTCTGAACATACCTACTGTTCTTTACCTCTGTATCCCAATTCTTCTTTTTATGGCAATGGCCACTATTTTTTAACTTTAGATTCATATTTTTCCTTACTTGCCAATCCTCTAACCTGCTGGAGGAAAAAGGAATATATATCCTAAACATTCAGTATTACATGTACCTAATGTAGTCTAACTGCTGCCACACACTTTTACAGCTTAGTATTTTCAGCCTGGGAGCTGTGGGGCTCGGGAGAGACAGAATGAGTCAGATTTTCCTGAGTTCTTCTCTTTGTGCTCAGGCTTATTTAGGTTGAATCCCCTTTCTCTTTTCTTGGGAAAATCAAATGCCTGCAAATCTGTCTTAAGAAATGGTTGACACAGCTGTCCAGTGAGACAACCAAGCCCTGTTTCTTAAAGCAAGAACTTCTTAATGGCTCCCAGCAACGTCCATGTTTCATGTCAATGACCATGTTGTCCAAGACATGCTTGGACTACAGTAGACACTTCCTGTCAGTGGTCATGGCACCCTCAGATGGTCGGAGAGTTCAACACTGTTGTTCAGACTATAAAAGCTGTAAGAAACTACATGATGGGACCAGGCTTTTACAAAGCACTGGCTTGGGTACCTTGCCTGCTAGCAAAATCATGAATAAAGCTGAGCTCTCTGAGTGCAGTTTCGAAAGTTGGATTTCTATAACACTGTAACAGAGAACGTGTCCATTCTGCAATAGGTCTTCTAAACACAGTAGGCCTTCAATTAGTACTTCATTAAATGAGTACTATCACATCCTTGGCCCTGTGCTTTTTATGAAGTCACTCCAAAAGCAAGTGTTCCAATGGAACCCACATCTACTGCCACTGAATCCCTGTGACACATTCTATTTAAAGACACCTTGTCTGCACCATTCAGTTAAGGCATAAGTTTAGCAGAGGGCAGTATGTTTGCCACTAGTGCATTCATTCTTGCTAGGAACATCTCTGTGACGTGTCCCAGTTTCCCAGTGCAGGAAGAGGCCCCTGAGAGTGCAGTACCTCCCTCTGTCCTTGATGTCCTGTTGCTGAATGCCCAACTTTGCTATTGTTCCTTAAGACCACACAGGGAAGGAAACTCTCATTTAGTGAACCTACTAAGCGCTGGGAACTTTATATGTATGATCTCATCTGATCCTCTCAGCCACATTGTAAACAAGGCCCTATTAGTCTTTATTTTATGTAAACAAGAAGTGTTGTGGGATAGTTGACGGCACTGTGAAACTCCTAGACTGTATTAATAAAACTAACTTCAGATTAGGAGGCAGAGCCCATGACTAGTTGACAGGAATTAGCCATAGAGAATATGGAGGACCCAGTAATATGGGTAGAGAGATGCAGGAAGGAGTAGGGTGGGATATAGAGATTCTCAGTCTTTTTGGTTTGGACCAGTGTGGAGAGGTTCTCTCTCTCTCTCTCTCTCTCTCTCTCTCTCTCTCTCTCTCTCTTTTTCTCTCTCTCTGGGTCTCTGGCCAAAAAGGAAGTTCAGCTGGTTGTTTCTCAGCTTCTCTGATCTTGCAGGTTTTCACCCCAACATCTGACTCCTGAGTCTGTTGATAAATAGAACAACTTCAATAAAAACTACATTTGGTGGCTGTGGCTGAGCCAGTGCTGGCTGGATCAGAAATCCTGCCAGGCTGCAATCTGGGTAGCTGGGTGCTGACTGCAGGCCACAGGGCACAAACTGTAGTAGGACAGGCCCATAAGGTCGAGGAAATTGGCTCAGATCAGTAGCTAAGGCATGCACATAATGCACTCCTTAAGAGCCAACCTGGAGTCTGCCTGAGGGCCTAGCAACAGGAGTTGTCAGAGTTCCTAGTCAATGTCAGAGTTCCTGATCTTGCAGAGTCTGTCTGAAGGCCTAGCAATAGTCACTGTCAGAGTTCCTGATCGTGCCCAGCCAATGAGGGATGACCACACAGACTGGGCGCTGGGAGGAGGGTATATAAGGCCTTCCCTGTTATTAAATAAATGAGTTCGTTATTTGTTTTCAGTGGACTCCCAGTGTCTGTGTTGTTGACACCGCACCTTCTCACCCCCCCCCCCCTTGAGGGAGCCATTAGAATCCAAGCAACAACAAATGATAGTTAAAATATCATTAGATTCAGGTGAGGCTGCTAAGCAGATAGAAAAACAAGAAGTAAGGCCCAGAGGGGTCAGTGACTTACCCAAAGTCACACAGACTCAATTTACAGATTTGAGTCTGTGGCACCCTCACTTTCTTGTTTTCTTTTATTCCACATTTTGTTTTATAATGTGACTATAGGGGCTGGAGTAATAGCTTAGTGGTAGAGTGTTTGCCTATCATGCATGAGGCACCAGGTTCAATCCTCTAATACAACCATACATGTGTGTGCTTTTGTGGGTATATACGTATCAGATATGCATGTATAATGCAGTACACTTTCTCTGGAGACTGTTATTCATGCAAACACACCAAGTCATCAGCATAATTTTATTTATTATAGCAGAGAAGCAGGGAATTATACAGGCCTATTAAGGACTCACACATTCCAAGTAAGTTGGATAAATGTGATTTTTAAGCAGCACACAAAGTCATCCTAAAACAATCTACAGATTTCAGAACACATGAAGAGTTCTCCAGGCTACGGCCTATGCGTGGAGAGGGACCACTCAAGACATCTTATGCAAATATGCAAATCCAGTCTGTTTCCTCTCCCATCCAGCCTCATCTCCCTAACCTATCAATATAAATATCTGCCTGGAGATGGGGAGATTTGAAACCAGAAAGGACCTTGCCTCTGATTCTGGGTTATCTTAATCAAGGGAATCCAGTTTATCATGAACACTCAATTGTTTCCCGCTCTCTGCTTTTGTTTGGAGACATGGAGAATAAGGCTCACTGTAGTGTTGAGGTGGGACAATCTCTCCTTCAGCTGCAGCTTCTGGATCCCCTTTCCCAGTGCCAGGGCATACGCTGGGCCAAATGGCTCAGGCAAATGGCTCAGGCTCCCGCAGCCAACTCAACTACTGAAGAACACAGCTGTGCTTAGCCTCCTCAGCTCCACTCTGATTCAGTTCCTCATGGGGTAGAAGTGTGATACTGATCATTTTTAATGAGGGCTGTGGGAACTGGCCCAAATTCTGAGTTTGTTGTACAGAACAAATTGGTTTGTTTTGCTCCCTCTTATCATTTCAGCCTTTAGAAGCTCATGGCTTTTCATCATGAGCAAGGGGCTTTCACTCCTTTAGGAAAGGCACCACCCTAAACCAGGGCTTAAGAGCCGGGCTTTTCCAGAGACACATTAGAGACCATGAGAACTCTGGATGCTCAGACTGAGCATTTATCGTGCTAGAGGCCTGGTTTTTCTAGGGTCATAATCCCTGCCCCTAAAAAGGCTTTACATTTAGCCTGTGGCCTCCAGAGCAGGGCATATAAAAAAGAGCCCCTGATGCTGAGAATACAGTTACGATATCTATTTGCAAATATCTCATTTTAAGGCTCCACTCTGTATGTCTCATGCATGCATACTATCAGGGAGTGCTCATCCTTCTTCTGAGAGGAGCATGTGATCAGTGAAGTTTGGGGATCACAGATCTACAGGTACAAAGAACAAGTCTCTCTGGATTCTGGGGTGGGGGATGTCACAGGGACAGAGTGGTTGGGCTGGTGTCAAAAAACTACCACTAGTAGTGGTAGTTTAGAGGTCTAAGGGTTTGAGCCGGACACGGGGCCTATTGGCAGAACAGGGCTGGGCTGGGCTGGGACCTTTTCATGTGAGTGCTGAATGGAGTCGGGGTGGGTCAAGCACACGAGGAGGGAAAAGTGATCTCTAGTATAGGAAGAGGGCAGGGGAAACTCCTGACCCAACTCCATGGTGGAGAAGTGTTACGCATCAAGCATCTAGATCTTCAGAGTAGGTATTGGGGTTCTCCTGGGACCGAGTCATCACCTTGAACTGACGCCGAAGGAAGCCGCCGTAGCGCTTCTGGTTGTCCCACTTCAGCTTGGGGCGAATGCGCCGCAGGAAGCCCCCATAGCGTTTGTATAGGTCCTCATGCCCTACTGGGTCCCCATCCTGGCCCCCGTCCTCATCCCCGGCCATCTCTGACCTCCTCTTGGGGTATTTGCGCAAAAAGCCGCCATAGCGTTTGGCCGGTTTCCTCAAGTCCTCCTCGTTGAAATGGAGTGTGTCAGCCTGCGTGGCTCCATCGTTCATCCACTCAGCACCCACCAGCTCAGATTCTTTTCCATCCCCAAACCTGCTAGAGAGACCCCTG
Source organism: Peromyscus eremicus (assembly GCF_949786415.1). Classification (NCBI taxonomy): domain Eukaryota; kingdom Metazoa; phylum Chordata; class Mammalia; order Rodentia; family Cricetidae; genus Peromyscus; species Peromyscus eremicus. Next base: position 103,542,810 of record NC_081419.1, read on the forward strand.
AGGTTTTCCTCCGAGACACTGGTGAGCAATCGGCTTTTCTCCAGCTCCTTCAGGAGGGGCTCCAGGAGCTTGGACAGTGCACTGTAGCCTTCCTCCAAAGCAGCCTCGTTCTCCACATCATCCTTGCCACGGAGCCCAGAGGCAGAGGGGGCGAGGAGAGACAAAAGGCGCTGGCATCTCTCCCACTCCTCTGACGGTGGCCCCAGGTCCTGGCACTCCAGGGAGCAAATCTGAAAGATTCCCAAAGAGCAAGGTAGTCACGTCAACAAATGACTTTCATCGTTTGAGAGATGAGAAATCAGACTCCTCCCAAAGGCACAGAGACATGGGTGAAAATGCCCAAGATCTTCCCATTGCCCTACATGTGCTATCACTCTTCCAAAGGGTATAGTTGCTCTGCCAGGAGTGGAGGGCACTGCTAACACTTTAGAGGCAGAGGTTCAGAACAGCAGGAAGAATGTGCATGGGGAACCTGAGGGTGTGTGTTGGGGGGACCATAGGATCTGCTTCACAGTGCTGCAGGGAGCATCCAACCCCCTTGACTCTAACAGTGTTGACGGTGGTGAGCAATGCCGGAACTTGAATTCTGAAGATCTGAGGCTGGACTCCCCACGCTTAGCCACATTGCTTGCCTGGAGGTGAGCAGGACCCACTGTGTGCAGCTCCATGGATGTAGACTAGACTGAGATATTAAACACTTAGCACCATGATCTCAGGGAATCGCTCTCATTTTGCAGATGAGGAAAGTAAGACTCGGAGAGCAGTGTCCGAGTGAGCGAGCTAGAAAGAGCCAGAATCAAAGCCTGAGTGTTGTCCACCACGGTTCAGCCGACACAGCTGCAGTCCTGCAGTGCTGGGGTGAGGCCTGTGGGAAAGCAGGACCCAAAGCAACACCAACAGGCCAGGCCAGGCCCAGGAGAGGGGCTGAGGCTCCGAGCCCACCAAACGCATCCTGGCAGGGTTGATGGTGAGAGATTTGGCCAGGAGCCTGAATTTGGAGGTGCCTATCAGCCAGAAAAAGAAGCCTTGGAATGTGTACCCAGTGCTACAGACAGTACACCAAGCACCCCATGTCTACACCCCGTTGCCAGGCACTTGGCTGCCTGGAAACACGGTCTGTGTGCAGGCTTGGGAGAGCCATGGTGATGAAGTCTAGACCGCAATGGGAACTAGACAATAGCAGCCCCTGGTTCCCGGCTGTCTGGAGGGCAGGAGAAGCCATGCCCTGATGTAGTAGGTGCAGCAGACTCAGCTGCCCTGATATACGACCTCCCTGCTCTGGGCTCCACCTATGAATAGAGTGGCATGGAGAAGCCTTGCTGAGACCTACCAGCGGGTTGATGGGATGGGACCCATCCTGAGTCCTCACCGCACACAGGGAGCACAGGGCCAGGCAGTCCACTGCATGGTTAGAGGGCACCACCGCGAAGAGACAAGCTGCCAGCGTCAGCGCAGACCACGCCATTCTGGCTCACTCTTCTGCTGGAGAGGGAGGGAGAAGGACAAGATGGTGAAGTATGTCCTGAGCTGACAAGGCCGTATCTCTTACTCACATCTGGGGTAAGAGCAGCATAGGCAGTCATTCTCCTTCCAGTCCTGTAGTCAAGGACACAGAAGCTGGGGAGGGAAAGTGGGAGTCAAGGCCGAGGAGTAAGGATGGGCTGAGTGCTGAGTAATCGCGGCATCCTGGGATCTTTTCTCTGTTCACAATCCACATAGCAGCTCTGCAAGGCAGGCCGTGCTGTGGTTTCGACTTGACAAGTGGAGAAGCCGAGGCACAGGAAAACAGCTCCACACAGCTAGGAAGCCAGGAAGCCAGGGCTTGATCAGGTGTGTCCAACTGCAAGTCACATTTCCACTGTCACCAACATGAAGGTGTGCCGCTAGGTTCTGAGTCCCCAGGCTGGAGTGCTCTCTCTGTCTCTGTCTCTCTCTCTCTGTCCCTCTCTCTGTCTCTCTTTCTCTCTGTCTGTCTGTCTCTCTCTGTGAATCTGTGTGTGTCTCTCTGTCTCTCTCTCTCTCTCTTTCCCCCTCTCTGGAGCTGGAGATAGAACCGAGGGCCTCACACACGGTAGACAAGCATTGTACTACTGACTCACACTCCCATCCTTCCTGTTCTTTGCAAGTTCTCTGGAGCGCTCCTCTTTCACTTCAGCATTGCTCCTCACTCTGACCAGAGCTCCCCCTTCACCCCCTCTCTGCGCTGGCCTCCCTCCTCAGCTTCTCAGATTGGAGCATGACACATACCTTTCTCAGCATAGAAATTCTGAGATGGCGCCCACGAAGTGGAGCAGAGCCTCACCCTCTGCCTTCACTGTCAGGCACTGTCTGTCTGGTCCCATCCCTAACCTCAACAGTCAGGTCTGGGATCTGCTTTCCCACCTCTTGGCCTTGCACATGCTGTTTCCTCTTCCTGGAGAACCTTTCCTCTCCTCTTCCCACTTCCTTCCTGATTAGGTCTCACCTGCCAGGAACTTGTACCTCCTCCGTCACAATAGTGCACCCCCAACTAGCTGTGCAAGCACTCTGCCCCTCCAGGCACACACACACACACACACACACACACACACACACACACACACACACACACACACTGAACAAAGAGACAATCCCTTGCCCTCTCCGTAGTACATGCTTGTGGGCCTCAGACAGGCTAAGCTTGTTCCTGCCTCAGGACCCCTATACTTTCTCTTCCTCTGTCTGAAGAACTCTGATCTCAGGTTTTCACAAGATTGTCTTGATGCATTAAATAAACTAAATGTCACAGGGCCAGACAGGCTCACACTGGCTGAGGTATCTGCCTTTACCGTTTCCCCAACTAGAACATTAGCTGTCTTAACTTCTTATCACCCCAGCATTTGAAACTCCAACCCGCACATAGTAGGCCCTTAGTAAGTGCTTGACAGATGAACTGGTGGTTTATAAGGAAGGCTATTAAAAGTTGTCCCTTTCGGGAGGGGCAACATGGGAGGGGCCAGAAGGAAGGGGCGTGAGAAAGACTGGAGGGAGGAAAGGAAAGAGGACAACTGTGTAATTACATTTCAATTAAGGTAAAAGGTTAAAGTTGTCCCTTTCACAGTCAACTCTCAAAAGATTCTTATTTTATTTTTAATTATAGGTCTATGTCAGGTGAGGAGACATCTGTTTCAGGTGCCTGTGGAGGCCAGTAGAGAGTGCCCTGGATCCGCCAGAGCTGACGTGACAGGCCGTTGTGAGCCTGGCGTGAATGCTGTGAACTTTGCAAAAGCAGTGTTCACTCTTCACCACGGAAGTGTCACTCTGGCCTCATCAGTCCACCCTGTATAAGTCAAATCACCATGTAGTTCTTGCAAGTGGAACTGTGAGGCCCCAGAGACTCCTCCTGGCCAGCTAGGGGTTTTCCTCTTCCCCACCTAGACATCCTGACCTACTGTCTCCAAGACAAGACACTGTCTGCCTTCCCTCCTGCAAAGTGCTCCTCCTCTTCTGATGTTCAGGGCTTTCAAAGATTCCCCCCATGAGCCCAAAGCCCAGAATACACCCCAGAACAGGTCTCCTCTCTCAAAGCACACAGTAGGCTCCCCAAACAGAGCAGTTGCCATCATTGAGCTCTACTGCCCTACGTCCCTGCGGGGGCACCTCTAGTGCAGGGAGCTGCCCACATTCTGCTCTGAGCAGTGAGTGACGCTGAGGTACCAGGCCCACTCTGTTGATTCTCTCCACCTAATAATTGCAGTTTCTAGAACAGGTTTGAGTCACCAACGGCTAAGTCTTCCATGAGTCCCAGCAACAATTCGCAGAACATTGACTCTACCCTGAGCTTAGTTCTACCCACCTTCTCAGAGGTGAGCATGACAGGCCCACTTTAGAGATGTGAAAACTGGTGCTCAGGAACTTGGTAATTTGTCTGAAGTTCTATGCAACTGTAGGCCAGGATGCAGGTCCATGTGCTTCTCCTGAGACTCGGATCAACTACTGCTGGCACAGGGAAGCTCAGAGTAGAAAACTCAGAGAACTGTATGCACAGACCCTGTGTGTCTCTGCATCTCTTGGGTTTCTCCCCTGCTCTATCAGATGAGAAAAATCAGAGGTCTGAGCAAGTGAGTGTTCCATTTACACACAGACAAAATAAACGGTTCATGGTTTGGGGTTTTGTTTTTGTTTTAGGGGTGTATGTTTGTGTTTTGTATTATAACAGCTGGCCTGTTATAATATTTGAGCAAACTAAACCACTGGTGAGCCTGTGTCAGTCTCTAACACCTGTTGGGAGACTTCTCATAGCACCCAGCTCTAAAATAGACCCAATGTTGACCTCTCTATACAAAACCGGTATCCCCTTAGACACAGCCTTCATGGTAGCCAGAGGACTTTCTGGACACTCCCATCAGACCCAGCTCTGTTCCAGCCTCTTGGGCTCTGTAATGCCTCTCAAAGGTCTGACCCTTCAGCCCATACCCAGCAGCCTTCCCAATACAGAGAGCTTACTTTTGCAAAGTGCACACTGCGTGCCTGTCTGTGCTCCATCCTGAATAGAGCTTAATGTGAGGGAGTCCTCAAGATAACCCCATAAGGCTGAAACTGATATTTTCCCCGTATTTTTCCTCAACTCCATAACCATGTGCCCATGCATGCTATTTCCAGCCCTTGCATACAGAGTTCCCTTTGCCTGGAACACCTGTCACCCATTCCTATTACCTTTGACCTGACTAACTCTCACTCGTTCTTTAGAATTCAGCCTCAGGAATCACCTCCAGGAAGTTTGTCTGGACACGATCCCCACTTGGAGCTCCTGCAGCTACCCATGCTAGCCCCAGCTCATAATTACATCTGACTATCTGAGTCTGACACAAGAGAGGATTTTGTAAATGTAAAGTTCCTGCAGTATGAGTGTGTGTGGTGTGCTTGAGGCCACAGTTGGGAAAAATACATAAAAGGGAAACTGGAGTACTAAATGCCAAGAAGGGCAGAGGCCAGTTTGTGCCAGCCTCATGGACCTAGTTATAGTTTGCATTTGTTTGAAATATCATGAGAACCAGAGAAGTTTGCTTGATCCATGCGTGGATGGATAGATGGATAGATGGATGGATGGATGGATGGATGGATGGATGGATGGATGGATGGATGGGTAGATGGATGGATGGATGGATGGATGGGTAGCTGAACAGATGAATAGATGAATGATAGATGAATGGTTCCCAGAGCTTCATCCAGGGCTCAAATGAGACCAGGAGCTCCATATAAGTTTGTTGAGTGAATAAACAGACATTTTAAAACTGGGAATTTTCTAGGGAAAAAAAAAGCTTGATTTCCAACCACAAAAGCATTATTAACTGCTGAAACATAGACTCAGTGGCCCACGAAACCAAAGGTGTTTACTGTTTGACCCTTCGCCAAGGAAATACGCTGGTCCTGCCTCGTTGATTTATGCGAATCTGATAGGCTTCAGCTAAGTTTCCTGGGTCTCCGGCCATGTGGACTTATTATCTAATAATAATGTAGCCCATCTCTTGGCAGAAGACCAGACGGGTTTGCTGCAGATTGCAATAGAGGTGGGTTGCATCCTGCACCCCACAAATTCAGAGCCATTGCTGGAAGCAGACTCTATTAGAAGTCACCACTCACCTGAGACTATAATAGTCTTTGAGAGGTAAAACCTCTGGGGGCTCATCAGACAGCCCCCAGCCCCCTCTCTCCATGGGCACTGTGGACACAGTAGGAACTCCTTTACCTCTTGATCCAGAGTTCCTTGAAAGAGTTGGTTTTGTTTTGATTTGATTTTTGCCCTCTCCCCAGATTAGCGATATTTCTACTGTAGTCAGCCAGGGCTCCAGGGCCAGCCAGCATTTCTATTTGAAAAGCCAGGGAGGAATAATAATGGCATGATTTAACATCCCAATTATCTCTGGGAGCGATGTATGCATATGATTATTCCTATTTGGAGGAAGAGGAAATGGGAAAAGGTAAGAGTGAAGTCACTTGCTTAAGGTCACACAATGAGTCAGGAGAGCTCCAGCTCTCACACCCACCCTGACACATGTCAATGTTTCTGTGACGCTCCAGTGACAACCACCCTGGAACCTATCAAAGACTGTGCCATTGCTCTGTGCCAGATGCCTCCAGATGGCCCCTCAGGGCAGGCTATCAGTATAGGTTCAGCCTTCAGGGGAAAAATGTGGACTGACAGACAGAAGCATCAACCCCTGGTGGCAGGACTGGAATGGAGGCCGAACGCTTTATATCTTTTATATGAATTACCTGCACCAGTGATCTGGACACTATCAGCCCCCTTTCTAGATGGTAATACAATGACTCAGAGAGATGGGAACTAGGCATAGCATTAACCCACTGACTGCACAAGCTGTCCAGAGGTGTAAGGGCACATGGCATGTCCTATGGACTATCCCCAGACTTTCACAGAGATGTAAGGGCACATGGCATGTCCTGTGGGCTATCCCCAGACTTTCACAGAGATGTAAGGGCACATGGCATGTCCTGTGGGCTATCCCCCGACTTTCACAGAGGTGTAAAGGCACATGGCATGTCCTGTGGGCTATCCCCCGACTTTCACAGAGGTGTAAGGGCACATGGCATGTCCTGCGGGCTATCCCCAGACTTTCACAGAGGTGTAAGGGTGCATGGCATGTCCTATGGACTATCTCTAGACTTTACAGAGATGTAAGGGCACGTGGCATGTCCTGTGAGCTATTCCCAAGACTTTCACACACTCCTGAAGATGAAACCATTTTAGGGCTTTTCATCCTACTGGAAAATAGCAAGTTTGTTTTTGTGGGTTCCCAAGGGGCTGTCAAAGGAAGGATCTGAAACTTGAGGATACTCTTATTGAGATATGCTCACTGATAGAGGATGGGCGATCAGTTTGCAGAATGGCTTTGGTCCTGAGCAGAAAATGAGACAACTTTTTGCTCAGCAAGTACCAAAGTATGGACACAGGACCAGGCCTTAGCCAAAGGTAATCACATTTGCTGCATTGAGACAGATAGAAATATGGGTCCTGCAGTCCAGGCCACAAAGGTCATGGTCTCAGTGATATCATTAGCTGCAGTTTTAAAGGGATGTTTCTCAGCTGTCAGATTTGTAATGGAATCTCCTCCCTTATTGTCATTTGGTATAATTTATAGGATAAGGAGAAAGAAAACAGGAAAATGAGAGGTCAGGGAGAGAGATGAAGAGTCAGAGAAAAGGGACACAGTGGGTGGGTGGGGTGACAGTGTAGATGCTGGGGGAAGAGGTGAATGGGAAAGAGAGGGGAGGGGCTGAGAAGAAGCAAGGAAAAGGAGGCCGAAGCCAACATCCTCTTCTGCTTCTCCCCGAAGCTGCCCCTTGAGCTACAGAGTAACAGCTCAGGAAACCCTTATCAGGTTAAACTGAGTTTTGCAGGAATAAGACTGGGAACAAAGGCAGTGGAAGCCACTGTGGAGACATTACGTCTGGTGGGTACATCTGCAGCTAGTGGCCAGGCATTCCGGCCAGCAGGGCAAATGGGGTAGGGTGAGGAGAAAACTCCTGAGCATGTCACTTGCCTCAGAGCTCCGGTGCGGGTAAGGAGTAGGATCCAGGCTGAGTTGTAAAGGACCTGGGGACATAGTTCAGTCTGATGTTACTGTCTCTTCCTCCTGCGGTCGGCTCTGACTCAGTTAAGTTGTTTTAGCACCGTGTCAGATCCACTAAGATCTGCTGGTCACTTAGGAGTTGAGATGAGCGAACTGGTGAGAGAAATCAGCTGCTGGCCGCACTTTCTCAGACATGCGTGAAAACCAAACCAGCAACCACGGACCCCTCTAAGAATGAGGGAGAGATCTAATGAATAGAAGAGTCGTGCCAGGACACCTGGAGCTGGGATGAGATGTCAGGGAGGGATTTCATTGTCAGGGAGAGGGCAGATAAAGAAATGAAGTCATCTGTAGCAATGGGGAGGGGAACACTGGCCCCAGAAATATTTGACTTTTAGTCATATTTCCCTGGAAGAGCACACAGCAGCATGGAATGGGGCGACTGAAGACATCATTTAAGAGGAGGGAGGGGTTCACTTGGAGGCCCGCCATTTTGAATCAGTGGAGAGTTGACCATAGTAGCATTCGCTGAGTGCCTACCAAATGCCAGGTGCATACAGCCTCCTCTAGGAGCCTCACAATAATATGAGGAAAAGGATGTTGTTATTATCTTCATGATATTGGTGAGGAAATTAAGACCCAGAAAGGGAAAGCAATTGTTGCAAAATTACACAGCGAATGAAGGATGGATATGGGTTTGAGCTCAGTGTAGGCTCAGGTGTGGCCACACACTCTTAGGTAAAACATGGAAAATTCTGGCAGTAATGGTCAACGAATCCCGTGAGTTATCACAACCTTCCCTGTGCTTTCTCAAACAACCCAGAGCCAACCACTTGAGCAGCCTGCTGCAGTGAAACAGTGGAGTCTACCACACAGCTTCTGTGGAACCACTGTGACACCCAGCTGCCAGCCACTCCTGGAGACAAGGAGAGTCACCTGCCACCCAGCACGCTTAAGCACAGTGAGGACAAAGCGATGGGCTAGGATTGTGGCAGTAAATTCACACACACACACACACACACGCACACACACACACACACACACACACACACACACGCACACACACACACACACACACGCATACACACACGCACCGTCACCATAACTCACGCCGCTGTGACCGCTTCAAGAGCTTCCCCCACGCAGATCTCAAAGCCTGGGGATGGATGACCTGCAAAAACCGAACAAGAGAGAAAGTGGGGTGCGACGGGGCACTGGTGAGGGAAACAGGGGAGGCGGGTGAGCAGTGCGTAGGAGTAGAGCCCCCATGGGAAGGAACAGAGGAGGACTGACATCCTGAAAGGTTTTGCAACAAATCCTGACAGCCATGCCTGTCAGATCAGAAAGATGAATGGTGTACATTTCACCAACCCTTGGCGGAAGGGTGATAATGAGAGCTTGCTGTCTGTGGGAGGGTGCTTGAAACCAGATCCAATAACCTAAAGAGCTTGGAGGCTTTATTAAGGGGTACTTGTAAATCTTGAGAGGTTCTCAGAAAAAAAAAAAAATACCCAGGGAAAAGTAACAAGTCACAGAATTTACTGCTCAACCATGGAGTGATCTACAGCCACCTTCTCCGAAGCTCACCAGCTTTTTGCTGATGTCAAACTTTAGGGTTCCATACTACGTCCTTTGGATGTGGGTATTTCTATAAGAGAGCCCTCAGCTTTCCACAAGTGAGCTTCCTGCAGCCTGGCTTAGCCGCCTCCAGCCGTAATGTGGCTGTAATTTACATGAAAGCAACAAGTCTTTTCAAAGTAAAATCGACAGAAGTCCTGCTCAGCCTGGGTATCCAGCCACGCTTCCTCTTTGTTTCTTCATTCCCTTTCAACCAAACAGCCCCCGACTCCACTCTGAGTAAAATCATAACCAATTAGCACCTCGTCGGCGATTAACATGAATTAGAAAGAATAAAAAAGACGGCACTTGTTTATGCGGTGGTGGTGCCGATCGATACTTGGCAAAAGCCGAGTCCCGAACCTCATTAATACTCCCAGCCCTTGTTCTCTAAGTCCAGTGAGGATGCTGACCTTTAAAATCAGGCTAATTAGTGAAACCTCTTGATCTTCCACCCAGGCTGCCCCCTTCTCCCCAGACTCTGGAAACTACGATGGGGACTGCTGTGTGGCAGAGCCAAGGTGTAGCTGGCACCTGTGTAAGCCAGGACTGTACAAGGCACGGGGTCTAGAGGGCAGGCAGTTCTTTGGACTTCACTGACCTGGCTTTTGTAAACTAGCCTGGAAACTATGACTTCCTGTGCTGAGTAATCAGAACCAAACCTGATTTCCCCCTTCCCAAGCTCCCACCGGTCCCTCAGCCTAGCATCAGGAGCAGATGTGTAAAGCCTGAATGCCTGAGCTCCCTGAAGATCTTACCTGTACTCTGCTTTGTCCCTGGTGGGCTTCTGGCTCAGGTGGGAGGGTGGCCGATCCAAGATTCGGAAGGCACCCTGACTCTAGCTCAGAGAAGTGCCACAGAGGAAGCCGTGAGGGCTTACCAGAGCCCCTTCGAATGCCAGTTCTGAAGCCTTTCCCCCCTTTTATGGATGAGAGTCTCCCCCCGTCGCTCAGCCCTCTCAGCGCTGGCTGGCAGAGCACAGGCTGCTGGGAGCCAATGGGGAGGTGGCAGTGCAGTCAGAGCTCAGACCCCCGGGCCCTTCCACTCAACTCCCTGGGCCGGAGTGAGACACAATAGCTGCTCTTGGAGATGTGATGTGATGTGGGGGAGGACGCACTCGCGCAGTCTGGGGGTGGATTCTCCGGCGGAGAGTGCCGTTTGTCACCTGAAATTCGGCCACTTTCAGCATCTCCAGGAGAGTGCCACAGGAAGACAGAGACAAAGGTGGGGAAAGGCAGAGACAGGAAGAGACACAGAGAGTAAAGCAGAAAGGCAAAGAGAAAGTCAGCGGACAGAGAGTGAGAACAGAGAGGCAGAGTCTGAGACACACACAGGGAAGAACCCAGACAAAGCAGGAAGAAAAGAGAAAGGCCCCCAGCCACAGAGGCTCTCAAAGGCCAGGAGATGAAGAAGGACACAGAGTCAGAGGACGAATACGGGGGCAAGGAACGAAGGCTGTCTCAGAATGTAGGGACCGAGGGATGTCCTGGAGGGCTGAAGCAGAGTTCTGGGTTATGGAAAAGGGACTTTCAGCCCCATGTTGGTTGGGTCACACACACACTGGGATGGGCATGAGTGGACATCTGTCTTCGGATGCCAGTTGACTTGGGCACCTCCCTGAGTTGATGCCAGGCACCGCCCTTCCTCACAACCAGGGACTGCCATTCAATTTTGAGTTATCCCTGGCAGTGACATGGAGTGAGTATCATGAAATCCCCCTCAGAATCCTGGCTATGATGCACCTTTGTGTGGCTCTGAGTGGGAGCACAGCTGCCTCATGTGAACCCTCCGCCATGCCATGAGCAGCCTGAAGGTTCGGCACGTCTGTAAAAAAAACTCCCAGAACACGGGCATCTCTGAATTTGGAAGAAAACATGCTTGTCTCTTCAGTCAGCAGCAGAGTTGTTTGCTTTGGTTGGGAGACTGCCAGGGGCTGGCCGGGCCGTACATGTCACGAACGCCTGGGTTGCACCAGGCAGGGAACAGAGATGTCAGCTTCAGTTTTCATGTCCTGGCCAGGTGCAGCAGCATAGGCTAGAAAGCTGAGAACCTGGCCACAGAACATAGCATGTCAGTCACCAAGACCTATCATCCAGACCCAGACGGATCTGGTCCTAACCACCTACAGCACACCTGCCCACCCCTAGGATTTGGCTCTAGAGTGTCCATCTCTGAGACTCGGTCAGTTTGCCTGAAGAAGGCAGACAAGAGCTATAGTTCACAACATTGAAAGTGTGGGTTTCACCTCTGCAGAGTCCTAAGCCAAGTTAGTGGATTCAGCCTCAATATGCTCATCTGTAGAATAGGGAAAAGAGCCCCGTTGGGATCTTGCCATAGGGAAAGGAGGACATGCCAAGAACATTTGCCATAGCTGGCACGTGGCCAGTACTTCCTTACAGCTGTCCCCGTGGTGGCAGTGATCAGCTAATCATGCTCTGATGCACCAGCCACACTTTGCACCTCTCTGGGGCATCATCCTCTTCCGGTTGCTGGGTCATTATGTGCTCTCGTACAACTCAGAGGACAGAAGGGGCCATTTGGTGAGTACCTCGTACATCACAGACATTGTCACCTTTTCCCCTGTATCCTCAGAGAAGCAATGCAATGACATGGTTGTCACAAGGCAGCCTTGCGTGATTAAGCAGCTGGAGTGTGGTGGGGTGACAGCCTTGCAGGTCCCAGATGCCCCTGTCCCTCTGGCCTCGACTCCAGGCCCTCTGCCCCTTCTCATCTCCACCCTAAGCTCTCCTTCTGCAGGATTCCTCTCCCAAGGTGAGTGAAGCCTGGCTCTGGCAGGCAGGAACTTCCAGGCACTTGCCCGGCATCCGGTAGCTGTGTCTCAGGCTTTCTTCCTGCTTGCCAGCCTGGAGCTCCTCATGTCTCTAGTAGCTGTTACCCAAGGACCTCACAACCTGAGAATGAACTGTTTCCTCCCCCTCAAGGTCTCACTCTCTTGCCATTCACTCCTATTCTCTTTAGTTCCCCTCCCTCCTCCTAATCTCTACCTACAGAAGCTCTTGGCAGTGACCTTGGAATAGACCGAGAATCCTAGAAGAGATGGGGCAGCATCATTCCCATAGCCAGAAGTCAGCAGACACTAGAAGAGAGAGATGTGGGAGTATCATAAAGAGAAGCAAGTGTGGGGAGACAGAGATGCTCGGCACTGAATAGCCTTCACCTGAGGCTATTTTAGCCTCAAAAGCAAATATTTCAGGCATTTAGTTTCCTCTATCTGCAATGTCCTCTAAACACACACACACACACACACACACACACACACACACACACACACGCATACACGTGCACACATGCGAACACAATTACTGCACATGTGTGCAGGAGAAGGCTAAAAACAGACTCTCCTTATCCCTGGAGAACCTCAACACAAAGTTTGCCTATCCCTTAGGCCTGCGACACACACACCCTCCCACCTAGGGTCCTAATACTGGTCTCTGAGCACCATCACAGGGGAACAGGAAACCGAGCTCACTGGACTGCCCTGTGGGCCGACTCCATCCATCACGACTGACAGGTACCTCATTTCAATGCACAAATGCCCGAGTCATCCTCTGAAAGCAGGAAGATAGCACCAGCTTTATCTAGTGGTCGGGACTAATTCCCAAGTTCTCTCATGCCCCTTGCCCGCCTGTCCTCAGTGAAGGATGAGCTCTACTTCAGATCTTGAAGTGGACAAGAAACAAAGAATAAAGAGAAGGAAATACTTGAAACAATCCACCCTCAAGAAGTCATGCTGTTAGAAAGGTCTCAGGAAGATCATGTTAGAAAACAGAAAAGTAAAGAAAATGAAAGACAGCTCTTCCTTCTCCTTTGGTGCAAACCTCTCTCAACTCTCACCCGTCCTGTGATCAGCTGTGCCCCTCACCTCCTGCTTGCAGACTAAGAAACAGGCTGGGAGATGGCAAGCAAGCAAACAAACTACCTTGGAGTAAACCTATCCAAAGATGTGAAAAATAATGAAGACTTTAAAACACCAGAGGAAAAAATAGAAAAAGACATTAGAAGATGAAAAGACTTCCTGTGATCACTGATTGGGCGAATCGATACTGTGAAAATAGCTGTCTTATCCAAAGCAGTATCAGAATCCTAACATCATTCTTCACAGAAACATAAAATACTTTAGAATCCCTGTAAGAGAGTCAAAGCAAAGAGAGTGAACAGAGTATTGCTTGGTGTATCACTACCCCTGATTTCCATTATGTGCATGGTACCAGCACAAAAACCAAGACATCAATCTGTGAAACATAATGGAGATGCAAATCCATATAGCTACAGCCACCTGGTCCTTGACAAAGATGAAAAAAAAAAAACATACACCAGAGAAAAGGCAACACCTTGAGCAGATGGTGATGGGAAAACTGGATAACCATACATAGAAGGATGAAAGTCTTCCCTCTTACCCTGCACAAAAATCAACTTCAAATAGACCAAGACCTAAGTATAAGACCTGCAACTCCGACACTTATAAAAGAAAATGTAAGGAAATGTCTTTGTTCCTTTCCTGTTGCTGTGGTAAAACACCATGACTAAGGCAACTTAAAGGAGAAAGACTTTATTCAGGCTCATGGTTCCCAGGGATGAGTCCATCACGGCAGGGAGGCATGGGAGCAAATCAGCAGGAATGCAGCGGGAGCCAGAAGCTGAGAGGTCACACCTGTGAATACAGACCCAAAGCAAGGTGGTGGGAACAACTGGAGACAGGGTGAGACTACATAATCTCAAAGCCCACACTTGATGGTTAACTTCTTCCAATGAGACCACACCTCCTACACCTCCCAAATAGTGACACCAACTGAGGACCAAGTTTATAAATACCCAAGCCTATGAAGGACATTTCCTGTTCAGACCACCATATTCTACTATTTGCCCCCAGAGGTTCATGGCCATTAAAATGCATTTAGTCTAACTTCAAAAGTCCCCATAGTCTTTTACAGTCCCAACACTGTTTACAGATGACAAAGTTCAGAGTCTTCTCTGAGACACAACATAATCTCTTAAATTGTAACCCCCTGTAAAGTAAAAACATAAATTACATATTTCCAACATCTAATGACATAGAATATACATTACCATGAAAGAGCTTAGATGGCTCTGGCCCTCCGAGTTCACTGTCTACAATATTCATGTCTCTCTTGGGGTGACTACTCCCTGTATGGAGATCTCCTTGGCGGATGTCTATGGCTCTGGTGTCTCCAACATCTTGGGGTCTCTACTGAAACCCAGGCTTTGCTTTCACAGCTTCTCACAATGGCTTCTTGTTAGCATTTAGGCATCTGTACTGGCCTGCCTGTAGGGTCCTGACAGGATACTGTGAGACCAAAATGAGCCATCTTAGAAATAAGACAAAAATGCCTTCACCCTAAAACTAAGGGCTGAGATATCTCCTTTTAGGCACAGGCCATGAGTTACTAAAACCAGTCAGTTCAGATTCCAGAAACCAGGAAGTGTAAAAGTACAGAGTCACAAGGTAGTCACGAGGTAATGCCTGCCGGACTATGGAATGTCCTCTCCCTGGTTTCCAGGGTAACTGACCACAAAAATGTCCCCACCTGAGGGCAGCCAATGAGAAATGGTGGCGGGCAACCACTCCCTTAGAAGTAAGATTAAGCCATGATTTCTAGAAAGCCCCTAGAAGCGAGCCAATCAGAATTGTACCTGAACTAGCACCCCTAAATGATGTAACCTTGTGATTTTTCCCTTTAAAAACTGAGCTTGCAGATAGGTGGGCACTTCCTCCAGCCTCCACTGTGTTGGATGTATTGGACAAAGTCCCTGCCTAGGCTTGTATTACTTTTGGATATCCAGAATTAAACCTTGCTTTTGCATTCTGGCATGCTCGTCTTTGGTGGTCTCTCTAGGGGTCACGATCTGGGCACAACAGATACACCTCAGCTGTAGCCACTAAGCCCCTGTGCGCATTCGCTACGTTTCCTTATAAAAGGTGGGCCTTGTACACCTCTCGTCTCTCTTTCTCTTTCTTCGCTCTCACTCCCAGGGGCCGGTCTCTGCCTCTTCTCTCCTGTCCCCTCAATAAACCGCCCAAGTAGGCCCTGTTGTATGGTGTGACGCCTTCCTGCCATTTTTAAAAAACAACACTTCTCACAGCCTTTTCCCCTCTCAGGCCCTTCATGCAGGGATGCCCCTGCCACTGCCTGGCCTCAACAGCTCTCTCAAGCCATGGAGGAAGAGCCTAAGACACCTTCACTCTTAGATCCATTGTGCTTCTAAAACCAGCACTGATGGGTTCACAACATGCCCCCACGGTTGGGCATGTTTGCACATGCCCGGCGGACCTGGACATTTCTGCCTAGCCAGTTCCAGGTCAAAATAGCCATTTCCGGGTCAAGGCATCTCGCATGACCAGGATCCTTGACTTTGCATGGTTGCGTAAGAGCGTGGAACGCAACCATGTGATCTGCGCAGGCGTGGAGTAGTTACATCGACCTGTGTACGCACCCAGCCTTTATAAGCGCGCCATATTCCCGGCTTTCTCTTCTTCCTCTTCTCTACACACGTGTCTTTCCCATAGGCCTGGGCACCCATCTGTCCCTTTCATCTTAATAAAACTCTTGTTAGCAGATTCTGTCGTGTTTCGTGACATTTCCTCGCAGGGTAAGAGCACCATAAAATAACTAACAAGCACCACACAGACAGTACTCCCAAGTTAAGCTACCAGCTTGGGATGCACTACTTCAAACCCAACCGTAGTAGTGGCGGCTATTGTTTGTTGTTGCTAAGTTTCCAGCTTGGGAAAGAGAGCTCCTACTGTGGTTCAAAGGGTGTCTTCAGAGACAGGAAGGATGCAAGAGTGAAGGGGTCATGGATTTTTCCCTCACAGCTCTGATGTCTCCAACATCTTGGAGTCTCCAGTGCAACTCTGGTTTCACTTTCACAGCTTCACACAAAGGCCATCCACACTCTCTTTCCCTCTCAAGGTCATCATGCAGAGAGTCCCCTCCCTCAGGCTGTAGGCTTCAGCAGCTCCCTTTCCCAAGTTGGAAGCTTGGCTCGGTGGGGTCTTGCCCTGAGGGCACCTTTCCCTCACTCCACTGCAGAGCAGACCTCTTTTTTTTTTTCCCCTAGACAGTTTCTCTGTATCCCTAGCTGTCCTGGAACTCACTATGTAAATCAGGCTGGCCTTGAACTCAGAGATCTGCCTGTTTAGTGGTGTTAATCTTCTTAACAACTACAGGTCTCTAGCACAAGCCTTGGCTATGCATGACATTAAGCTTCTTAGTGTCCTTTGTGTCTCCAAACTGTGCATTTTGCATTTCTTTGTGACCCACTTTTTTTTTTCATTGTAGGCTTGCATGAGGGTTATCAATAATGACCACACCATAGATTTAATATCATACAGTCTTGACATTTCCTCTACCGGCTGGGAGGTTTAATCCCAGCAGTCAGGAGGCAGAGGCTGGTGGATCTCTGAGTTCGGGGTCAGCCCAGTCTACAGAACAGAGTTCCAGGACAGCCATGGCCACACAGAGAAACTCTGTTTTGAAAATTTAAAAAGAAAGAAAGAAACAAAGACACAAAGAAATTTCCTCTACCAAAGAAATTAGTTCATTGCTTTTTCATTTAGCCTCAGGCAAGTTCTTAGGACATGGGCAAAAGGCAGCTAACTTTTTTTGCCAAAGTATCATATGAATAGCCCCTGGCCCAGTTGCTGTTCCTTATGAAACCTCTGGAGCTTGGCCTCTCCAGTTATATTGTTCTCAGAACTACAGTCTTCCAGTCTCCTACTCTGCTTACTGTGTTAGACTAGTTTTCTAGACCAAAGTTCCAAAGTCTTCCACATTCCACCAAAAACCAATATGATCAGGTTCTTTAGAACATACCATTCTCTGGTACCAATTTCTATCTTAGTTTGCTTTCTATTGTGATACAACACTGGCTAAAACAAACTTGAGAAGAAAAGGGTTTATTACATATTACAAGTTACAGTCCATCATTAAGGGAAGCCAGGGCAGGGACTCTAGTAGGAATCTGAGGCCCAAGCTGAAACGGAACCACGGAGGAATGCTCCTTACCAGCTTGCTCTTCAGGCTCACTTTTAGCTTGTTTATTTGCTTGCTTGCTTTTTCCTTCCTTTCCTCCTTCCTTCCTTCCTTCCTTCCTTCCTTCCTTTCTTTCTCTTTCTATCTCCTTCTTTCATCCTTCCTTCCTTGCTTCCTCCCTCCCTCCTTTCCCAGCTTCCTTTCTCTTTAAATGGTATAACCTTTTAAAAGTAGATATATTTACTTTTGTTTTACATGTATGAATGTTTTGCCTGCATGGTTGTGTGTGTGTATCGCCTTCATACCTGGTGCCTGTGGGTGGCAGAAGGAGTTGGTTCCCTTGGAACTCAAATTAAAGATGGTTGTAAGCCACTTTGTGGGTTCTAGGGAACCAAACTTAGGTTCTCTGCAAGAACAGCAATTGCCTTTAACCACTGGGATGGTACCATTCACAGTGTGTTGGACCCTCCTACATCAATTGTTAATCAAAAAAATTCCCCCACAGACTTGACTATAGGCCAGCCAATCTGATGGGGGCATTTTCTCAATAGAGGTTCCTTCTTCCTAGAGCAAAATACTTGTGTCAAGTTGACAAAAGACATCAAGAACAAAAAATTCTCCATGATATAGACATAGGCAAGAATTCCTGAATAGGACTCCAGTTGATTGATCAGGAAATAATACTGATAATTGACAATGAGACCTCATGAAACCAAAAAGCTTTTGCACCGCAAAGAAAAGGTTAGTTGGTGAAGAGACAGCTTACAAAATGGGAAAAATTTTGACAGCAATACATCTGACAGAGGATTAATATCTAGACTATACAAGAATTCATGAAACTAAACAAGAAAACAACTCAATTTACTAGGCTAATGAAATTAACAGACTCAGCAAAGGATAACATGTAAATACTCACTAAACATGAAAATTGTAGTTTAGCAATTTTAGTCTAAAACCGCACTAGTCACCAGAGAAAGGCAAATCAAGGTTATATTGAGTTTCTGTCACAATCTAGTCATTAAAAAAATAAGTAACAACAAATGTTGGTGAGGAATGTGAAGAGAAAAAAAGGAACCCCTATATTCTGCTCATTAGAATATACACTAGCCCAGTCACTATAGTAGTCTGTATGGAGCTTCCTCAAAAACTAAATAATTTTCCACATGACCCAGCTGTACCACTCCTTTTTGCCCAAGGGCCTCCCAAGTTAACACAACAGAGACACTTGCACATCAACGTTTACCACAACACTGTTCACAAAGGCTAAATTGTGGAATCAACCTATGTGTTCAACAACAAAGGGGTGGATAAGGACAATGGTATAATATGCACAATGGAATTTTTCAGTCATGAAGAATAATGAAATTATGTTTGCAGGAAAGGAATGCAACGAGGGATAATTATATTATGTGCATAAAGCCCTTCTCAGAAAGACAAATATTATGTGTTTTCTCTCACTTGTGGTTCCTGGATTTTTATACATATGCATAAATTCATATGTGACATGAAAATAGAAGCTAAATCGTCTAGAGAAACAAAAAGGTGTGGGTGTGAAAAGGGAGGGCAAGGTGTATGGAGGAGGTGTCCTCAATGCGCAATGCAAACTTAGATGAAAATGTCCTCGTGCAATACAGTAGCGTGTATGATGAATATACAAAATGAAAATAAGGAATAAAATAGAGTTTGTGGTGCGTCCCTGTCTACCAGCCACACTGGAAAGGTGTTTTGATTGGAGGCAGAGAGATCACTTAGGACTTAGGTAGAATGAAGTGTCCATCCCTGGACAACTTCAAGTCTCCTGGGTTGTAACAGGGCCACTTTCCCTTCAGATTCCTTCCATTACTTACGTAGAGTGTTGCTCTCTAGTGGAGCAACCCTGCTACCTCATGCAGATCACTGTCCCTCATCCAACTAGGTCCATCTTCGCAGCACTTCCCCTCACGTGTGTGATGACTGTTAGTTTCTGTGATAGTTGCCAGCTTCCCCTCAGCTAATGTAAACTCTGGGAAGGCAAATGTAGTGACCTGCAGAATACCCAGTAGGTGCTTAATAAACATTTGCTGAGTTAGTGACCAAAAGAATTCCATCAAGTTAAGTGGCTTGGGCAGAGAGGGAGATGAAGCATGGGGAGAGAAGAGGCTGTGCAGGACCCTGAGCCCAGGTTAGAAACAGACAGTTTTCAAAACAGACGTGGGAAGCTGCCAAGGATTGAAAATGGTTCTTCCTGTCAACAAAGAGCCCAGAGATCCAGAAACAACTTACTCAGCCCTTGAACAAGAAGCATTTCTCAGTGTTTTGATATTAGTTATTCAAATTCAAATTCAACATGATTCCCGTCCTTATCGGGCTCATCATCCTGTGAAAGAAATGTGAAAGCAGAGAATATGAAACAGCTGCAAAAGATAAGAAACTCAAGAGGCAAAGCGGCAGAGATGTCTCTCTCCAGGCATGCTCAGGAAGGCTTCTCTGCCCGGGTAATACCTGGGTTGTGATGAATAATACCTGGGTTGTGATGAATAGATAGGAGATCACCAAAGAAACAAAGAGGGTTTCCTAGAGCACCTCAAAGAACCAAGCTTGAGGAAGTAGAGAAATGGAAAACTCATGTAAGATGGTATAATTATTATGGTTAAAAAAATGTTGGCAGTTACTCAAAATATAAACATAAAATTATCACATGACCCAGCAATTCTACTTCCAGGAATAACCTCCAAAAGATTGGAACTAGGAGTTAAAAAGGATAAACTCACTTTAAAAAATCAACCCAGCTGGTGAATGTGTAAGATAAAATAGTCTATACACAGAATGCAATACCATTGGGCTCTGAGAAGGAGTGGAGTCCTGATATATGCTCTGGAAGATGAGTCTTAGCAACACAGTCAAGCAAACCCAGAAGGTAATGCCACACAGCGACAACCCTGTAAGTCCAGACAGGCACATTAGTAAGACAGTGGTAGGGTAGAATTAACTCACTCATATGGGGAAGGGGGAACCTATGGGGTCATTGCTCAAGTCTCTGGAATGATGAAAAAGTTGACTGAAATGGATGATGGTTGTAGAACATCATGACAAACTAAATATGCAACACTAATGAGCTAAACATGTAACTCATTACAATGGTAAGCTTTGTATGTGTACACACACACACACACACACACACACACACACACACACACACACACATCTTCACAGCAGGATGGCTTTATCATCACAGAGTTCAGAAAAAGAAACAAATCCCGAGCTGACAGTGGTTTGGTTCGAAGGAGCCAGGGGTTCCTTATCCTTTGTTGAAGACTCTTGCCTCCTCCCTGGGTCTTCCCACCCACTATGCTCTTGGCTCACATCCATTCATATAGAAACTTGGAATCTGAAACGAGGATGAACTTGACAAAATCATGGGGTATATCTTTCTTGGAAACAGAGGGAGCTTTTCTCAAATAAGCCCTGAAAGTTCCTGGAAAGCTTCTGGCCCTTAGTCTATGATGAAAGTCAAGAAATGCTGGTTCTAGTATCTGCAAAGAAATAATCATTATCAGTCACAGGACAAATAAATTCAGTAAGAGTTTATGTGGGCTGCTACCAGAAGGTGCTTCCCACAATCTGGGTGGGTCTTCCCACATGAGTCAAAGCAATCACTTCTTCAGGTGAGGTGCTCTACTCCACTCAGGTGATTCTAATTTGTGGCAAGTTGACATTAAAACCAACCATAATAGGTATCTTGACTATGGAAGTAAGGTTGGGATGGCCAGGGCAGAGCCCACAGTATCTACACAAAAGTTTAGCTCTGTATATAGACCTTTAGGATGGCAATGAAGAACCTGGTTGTAAATAACCAGATGGTAAGGCATGGTCTCTTATCTTTCAAAGCTCACTATAGCCCCAGGATGCTCAGGGCCATCGCCGAGGATGCAGGAAGAGCTGCTAGATATCCTCAGAGAGAAATATCCTCTCACCAGGCCATGATCTGGCAGGAAGCTCCCAATTCTGGCAGCGACTCACTCTAAGCTTTGAGGACCTAATCACCCAGACACCAAGCTAGACATGGCATGTATGTGCTCCTGGCCAGAACTTATAAACATGTCATTTCCTAGAAGATGGGCTCAAAGGTAGTAATAAAAACACAGAGCAGTGTGCATCTTCTGCCCAAGAATTCACCAGGTGCCAGGAACAGGAACTGGGGAGAGTCCCATTCTTGATAGACACAGTGCCTCTCAGATTTTTGTTTCAGCTAGCAACATAGCATTCTGGCCCCTGCTTTATAGTTACTTTTCTTCTACTTGGAGCCTACCACTCTGCTAAGAGATCTCTGTGTACTGTATCATTTCACCCTCACAACAAAGTGGATGCTGTTTTCACCTTCATCTCTCAGAGCAAGAAACTGAACTTTGAAAGCAGTGGTTTGACTGAGGTCACACAGCTCAGAAACTCGAGATTTATCTGACTTTTAGCATCTAAGTACCTTACAGAGGCAACTAGTCCCCAAGTGGCCCAGGCATGGATTCGGTGACTCACCGAGAGTCACTGTGTGTCAGGTATGGTGAACAGGGACAAATGTTCTTTACGGGAAGTTTCTTTCACAGATGAAGAAAATGAAACTCTGGGTTGGGGTCAGAGAGCTTCCCAAATTGGGCTTGGGTAGAACCACGCTTATGGCAAAGTCTGCTTGGTCTGTACACCAAGTCCCTTTCTTTCATACCCTCCTTTCTTCCCAGCTATTGGGAAGCAAGCCCTAAACAAGACTGTGATCAGCACATGCCAGAAGAATGGATACCCTGTTTACTGAGCACTTATCTGGGTTCTGGACTTAGAAACATCATTCATATTTATGACCACAGATCTTAGAGCATGTTCTTGACTTCTGCCACTGGTTGAACAATAGGCAAGTTGTGGCAATGGTGCCAGGTCTAGACTTCACTGAACAGTGGTGTGGAATGCTTTTGACCAGATTTGAAAAAGGCAAATCTCAAATATCTGAAATGTAATTAGAGCATGTGTCCAGGATAGGTGGACAAGTCTTGAATTTACTCTTCTGTACCCACCTGAGATATTCTTCCCAACTCACTACTCCTTGGGTGGTAGGAAGGACCTCCTGCCTATGTGTCCCACACAGCTAGATCAGGAGAATCCTATTGGGTCAAAATCCAAAGTCTCATTTTGTCACAGCAATACGGAGGCCCCTCTAGTGTTCTAAGGCCACATAGTTGATGGCAAGCTGAGTCCAAAACCTAGTTTCTTCCTTTCTTCCCACCGTGTCCTATGTCCGCTGCAGGCCAGCAGACCACTTCTCCAGAGGGAGGCTGGGGCAGCTGAAGCAATGCAACTTGGAGGGGTGGAGAAGCCCAGGCTCTGAAGATAGACCTGGATCTTCTTCTGGGTACCACTCTTCCTGCCTGTGTGGCTTTGGGCAAGTTATCCTTCCCTGAACTCCAGTTGCCTTCTCTACGAAATGAGCATCATGGCAACACAATAATGCTGAATGTGGAAGGTAGTATATATAAAAGGACATATTGATGAGTATGAATAACTCTACAATGTTTTTGCTGACTTAGAAGCTGCACGTTAGTTATCAGCAGCTAATCTACTTCAGTATGAAAATACTTAAAGGTTGTTTTAATTTTTTTCTTTAAAATTTTGTGCATGTGTGTATGTGGTATATATGTGCACTGGGGTGTATGTGCATGTATACTTGCTTGTGTGTGCACACATAAAGCCAGAGGTCGACTTTGGGCGTTCTCCTCTGTCTCTTTCCATTGTTTTTGAGACTAGATCATTGTTTCAGCTAGACCAGCTGGCCAGTAACCCCCAGGAATCCTCTTGTCTCTGTCCTATGGCACTGATACAGGCATCATTATGCCTGAGTTCTTTTTTTTAATTAAGAAATTATTTATTTATTTTACATACCAATCAAAGATCCCCCTCTTCCCTCCATCCACCCCTCCAGCCTCCCCCTCCCAACATCCCCAATTCCCTCCTACAAGAAGGTAAGGCCTCCCATGGGGAGGTACATTTAGTAGAGGCAGGTCCAAGCCCCTCCCCCTGCCTCAAGGCTGTGCGAGGTGTCCCATCATAGGTAGTGGGGTCCAAAAAGCCTGCTCATGCACCATGGATGGATTCTGATCCTACTGCCAAGGAACCCCTTAAGCAGATCAAGCTACACAACTGTCTCGCTATGCAGAGGGCCTAGTCCAGTCCCATGCAGACTCCACAGCTGTTGATCTAAATTTCACGAGTTCCCACTAGTTTGATTTGGTTGTCTCTGTAGGTTTCCCCGTCATGGTCTTGATGCCCTTGCTCATAGAATCTCTCTTCGACCGGACTCCTGGAGCTCCATCTGGTATTTGTCTATGGATCTCTGCATCTGCTTTCATCAGTTACAGCAGAAAGGCTCTATGATGACAGTTAGGGTATTCACTGATCTGATTACTGGGGTAGGCCAGTTCAGGCACCCTCTCCACTATTGCTAGTAGTCTAAGCTGGGGTCATCCTTGGGGGTTCTTGGGAACTTCCCTAGCACCTGGTTTCTTTCTGTCCCTATGATGTCTCCCTCTATCATGGTATCTCTTTCATTGCTCTCCCACTCTATCCCTGTTACAGTTCGGCCATCCTGTTCCCTTGTGTTCTCATCCCCCATCCCCTACCCTCCATTGCCCTCCCCCTCATCACCAGTTTACTCATGGAGAGCTCATCTATTTCCCTTTCCCAGGATGATCCATGCTTCCCTATTTGGGTCCTCCTTGTTAGCTAGCTTCTCTGGAGCTGTGAGTTGTAGTCTGGTTATCCTTTGCTTTACATCTAGTATCCATTTATGAGTGAGTACATACTGTGTTTGTCCTTCTGAGTCTGGTTACCTCACTCAGGATGATATTTTCTAGTTCCATCCATTTGCTTGCAAATTTCATGATATCATGTTTTTTTTTGTTTTTTTTTTTTACTGCTGAGTAGTACTCCATTGTGTAAATGTACCACATTTTCTTTATCCATTCTTCAGTTGAGGGGCATCTAGGTTGTTTCCAGCTTCTGGCTATTATGAATAATCATGCCCAGGTTCTTATGTGGTGCTGGAATCCAAGCTCAAGCACTCTTCCCACCTCGAGACACCTCCCACCTCCCACTTAAGGTGAAGGTCTTAGATTGGTTTAGCCCACACGTCTCTTTCTTCTCCTATGCCATTGGCAGTAGGAATAGTTCTGAAACTATTTCTGTCATCCTAGGCATCTCATATTTGTCAATTTCTCACTAAACATCAAGGCTATTTCTCCTTATTGAGGTCCTAAAATATACCCCAGGGACCAATAGGTGCCCAAAACCTTGTGACAAATAAGACTTGTGACAAATAAGTTCTCATACATGTATACACCAATATGAGCAGATACACACAAGCATGATCAGTGTATAGACCCTTTCCAGGACTCTGTCACATACAAACTCATAAGCATGATTGCATGAGTGTACATATGCACACATGCTCACAGAGCAACCACAATGCACCGTGCAAACACACCCTTTGGTGGGCCCATCTCCCACTCTTGCAATCTGTGACACACTCAAGATTCTTATTCCAGGGAATGGGAACTGCTGGATCCCTGTTCTTGACTGACCTTGAACAGCTGCTCTGTTTCAACTCAGGATTCCTTGGAGGAAGGCTATTGTCAGTCTAAAGCTGGGGCTTTAGCTGGATTCCATCTCTGATAAAACAATTAATTTTCCATTATAGCTTCTGCCTCTCTGACTCATCTTTACAAGTTTCTTGTAATAGTGGCATTTTAAAAAAGGAACTTTCTGAACACCCAACTCCCTTCAAAAAGTTTCAGCTTCCTTGGTGAAGCATTTCTATGTTGGTGGAGGGTGCACAGAGCAGTGTTATTTCCACATCTGAGGAAAGTGAGTGGGAGGGAATATCAGACAACTGCACAGTACCGATCACCATTTAAATAAAACACCCATGGGACTCCTTGGCGTAGTTAAAATTGTTCTGTGCCTCTACGAAAATGTCACATAATAGACTCTCTCCTTTCTTCTGCATTGCCAGGGAGAAAGACACGTGGTGCCACATGGATAGGTTGGGGTTTGATTTGAGGTTCAATCAAGTCTATCCTTTGTGGGATTATATATAATTCAGCACGTAATACAGCAATTGACAGCAAGGAAGGACTCCCGCACACTGGCTGTCTGTTTCTGCCCCTCGCTAGCTGTGTGACCTTTGGCAAGCCACTTAGGATCTCTCTGCTTTGATTGTCTTTTCTGTAAGTCAGCAACAACAAAATGGCACTTATAGAGCTGTTACAAGCCTGAAATTAATATATGTACAGTGGTTACAACCCCATAACCATCCATAAATGCCAGCTTACTTTTCACTTCCTTGTCCCCTTCCAGCACCAAGGTGAAGTAAGTTAAATAAAATGGGGCCACAAAGGAGCAGCCAGCAGGTGCTTCCATTATCAGAGTTGGTTGTTCATGAGCAGGGATTGGTCTTTTTGTTTTAATGTGCATGTGTGTGCCTGAATGTATGTATGTGTGCCATATGTGTGCAGTACCTGTGGATGCCAAAAGAGGGCATCAGATTTCCAGGAGCTGGAGTTACAGGTGGTTGTAAGCCACCTGATGTGGATTCTGGGACTCAAACCAGGTCCCCTGCAAGGGCAGCAGATGCTCTTGACTGATGAGCCATCTCTCCAGGCCCGATCCCCCCTTACCCCCCAAATCAAAGTAATGAATTGAATGTTTACTAGCCTAAAGAAAATTATGTCTTGTTTTAGTTGGGGCTACTATTATTTAGTTGGGGCTGCAATGCGTTGGCGGAAGTATTAAGACAACTCCACATAGTTAAAAGGGAGGTTTATTTTGTGGGGTAACTTACAAGTAAAGGGATAGGTTACAGGGTCTGGGAAAGGTGTAGTGCAGTCCAGCAGTGTTCTCTGGAGAACTCTGCTCAATCTACCTCCAGCATCCAGGATCTCAGGTCTTAAGGGCTCCTCTCTCGGCCCCACCTCGTAGGCATGACAGTTACCGGAAGCCTCAATGGGGGTAGTACTTCCAGGGCAGGTACTGGAACAGCTACCCACTACAGTGACGAAACATAACCAAAAGCAACTTGGGGAGGAAAGGAATTTTTTTGGCTTATATATCCTGAATCATAGTCCACTGAAGGAAGCCAAAGCAGGAAATCAAACCAAATGGGAGCCTAGAGGCAGGAGCTGATGCAGAGGCCATGGAGGATGCTGCTTACTGGTTAGTCCTTGTGGCCTGCTCAGCCTGGTTCTTCTAGAACCCAGGGCCATCAACTTACGGGTATCTCCACCCACAATGAGCTGGGCCCCTCCACATCAATCACTGGTTAAGAAAATGCCCTGCAGGCTTGCCTTTCTACAGCCCAATATTATGGAGGTGTTTTCCCCTAAGATGACTCTAGTTTGTGTCAAGTTGACATAAATCTAGCCAGGACAGGATACAAATGGCTTTGGAGTCAGACAGAGTTGAGACTGAGTCCCATTTCAGCTCTTAAGTGTTCTGTACGCTGAGAAAGTCACTTAAGCTTTCTAGTTTTCAGTTTAGTGTCAAATATATAAATGGTGAGTCTAACCCTCCAAGATTCTGAGGACCCTCTAGCACACGAGGCAGGGGTAGCCCAAGAAATGATGCTTGCTTGGCAGAGTTGTGTATAGAACTTTTGGATCTTTATAAGAATGACAGTGTGTCCCCCTACACACACACACACACACACACACACACACACACACACACACACACTTCATGGTTGATGTGAAGACTAAATAAGATTCTTAGTGAAGACACTGCAAATGTCTTCCTGTGTGCCATCTGGCAGAAATAAGCCCAAACTCTTTCTGTTGAGTGAAGAGGCTGAGTTGGAAGTGGTGGTACATACCTATAATCATGGTAGTCTAGAGGCTAAGACAAGAAGATCATGAGTCTGAGAGCAGCCTGGGCTGCACAGTAAAATTCTGTCTCAAAAACAAAACTAAAGAAATAAGGAAAAAAGGGATCCAAGCTTCAGCGGTGGGGTCTAGAGCCTAGCTTCCTTCTTAATGTGTGTTATACCATAAAAGAGTCATTTGGGGCTGGAGAGGTGAATACTTGCTGCTCTTCCCAAGTGCTTGGGTTTGATTTTCAGCACCCATATGGCAGTTCACAATAATCTCTAACTCCAGGGGAATCTGACACCCTTCTGGCCTCCTCTGGCGTCAGGCACACATGTTGTGCACAGACATATGTACAGGCAAAACTTACTGTGCATGTAATAAATTTAAATTACATAATTTAAAAACGATTATTTCATCAAATTTGAAAGTATAATTGTGGCTAGAGGTAATACTGGAAATAATAAAATGCTGGTCAAAAACATAATTTCACTCAATACAAGGAATAAGTTCAAGAGCTGTAGTGTACATGGTGTAACTATAGTTAATAACAATATATTTTTGAAAATGCTAAGTAGACTCTAAATCACCTCAAGAAAAACTATATGAGACATTGTGCATGTTAACTAGCTCAGTTTAGCCATTCCCTTGAGTACGTGTTATGTCCGTTACCTTTATGTTACTCTGATAAATACCATGGCCAAAAGCAACTTAAAGAAGAAAGAGTTCATTTTGGCTCACAGGTTCAGAAGGGAGTCCATTGGAAGGCAGAGAGGTAGGTGGCTGGATTGGGAAGCTGCATGATCACATTTCAGCTGCACACAGGAAATAAGGAACAAACCAGGATTGGGCAAGGCTATAAACTCTAAAATCCCACCCCCCAGTCACATGCTGGGGTGGGGAGGTTCCAGCAAGACTCTACCTCCTAAAGGTTCCTCAGCCTCCTAAACAGTCCACCAACTGAGGACTGGTGTTCAAATAGATGTGTCTGTGGATACATTTCTCATTCAAACCACAGTGTGTGTGTGTGTGTGTGTGTGTGTGTGTGTGTGTGTGTGTGTGTATTCACATCTATGACATGATGCTTTGAGATATATATCACATATATATTAAGATAAATACATTTGCCATTATTTGCCAAAAGTAAAAGCAAAAAATCAGGTTAAAACACACTTCAAAATAAATCTATGACAGTTATGGTTTCCTGACATTCATCAAAAGACAGTAAAACAATAAAACACTTAAGGAAGCTCTCTTAAAAGAACACATGTTATGAGGATTTAGATTCGGAAAACTAAAGGCAAGGAAAATTAAAGATGTTGACTTACAGTTTTATAATTTATTTTAAATTTAATTATGAAATTATTTTTATTACTAATAAATAATAACAGTCTAAGAGTAGTCCAATTATCCTCTAAATTTTAACTGCTAGGCACAAAATACTTTCAAAATTATTTCTATTGTTGACTAGTGTTTAATTTTCTACCCCTAAAGTCTGTAATGCTGTCAAAGAACTCATTATACTTATTCAAAATAAAACAGGTAAATTTGATTTGTCCTGCAACAAATGGGACATTTTCTAAATTCTCCAAAGATGATATTCCAAGTGACACAAATAACCCAGAGTTTATTTTTTAAATTATCGATACATTCATTTATTTTGTGTGGTGTGCATGGCACAGTGCACATGTGGAGGTCAGAGGATATCAATACATTTCTTTATTTTGTGTGGTGTGCATGGCACAGAGCACATGTGGAGGTCAGAGGTCAACTCTGGGATCTGGTTCTCTCCTTCCACCATGTGTGTTCCAGAGGTTGAATTTGAGCCACCAGGCTCGGCAGCTGTTGCCTTTACTGTTGGACCACCTTTCTGGACACAAGCCCAGCTCCTTAATCTGGGTATCGCAACCCGTATTCTAGTACAATCCAATCCAAAGACGTGCTAATCTGGTATTTACATGCTGAAAAATAATGGTAGGAAAATATTTACAGGGTTTATTTTCCATGATTAAATCGTTGTTTCTATTAGAGAAGAAAACTCCCTATATATGGGGGGGGGGAACCCACTGCAATTTCTAACATACAATACTTGTAAACCTTAGCTGAGATGTTTCAGGTAGCTCACACTTAAGAGTATTTTATGTTGATATGTGCATCATGGTGATATGCACACACATGATACACACAGGTGGTACTATGTAACTGAATGTGGAGCTTTTTGAAAATTTGGGGCAATCATAAAAATCCTCTGAATACACAATGACCAACAACTAATTGAAAACCCAAGGTGTTTCAGGCACACTTTCCCACGTTGTATTGTGCAACTTCACCACATTCTTGGTTCTTTCTGTCCACACAGCACAGACACGTGCTATGCAACATCAATACATGCTATCTAAAACCCCTTGACTCAGATCTGAGACGATTGTGTGTTGTGAACTGAAGTGTTTTTATGTACATACTAAGTTCTCTGTTCTTAGAGAAAGGTGGTGGCTTAATTATAGTAAATAAAGAGTTTTAAATTTTCCTAACACTGTTTCTCAGAATGCATCAAATTAATGTATCTTGAGATTGTGCTGCATTAAAATGTTTGGTTTCAAAAATGGCTATTTGAGTTGTTGACTTGAGTTTCATAAAAAGAATCATTAATTAAAATTTGATCCGAGATTAGGACAGAATTTCCAACAATTTATTAAATGGCCCTAAGCTTAATTCTGCCATTTTGCATGACATATCTGTGCAAAGTGGCAATCTCAGAATTATGATTATAAAATCAAGTATCAATTAACTCTGAGAAACACCAAAGATGCTCTACATTCTGCAATATCAAATATTCAGTCAAGATTTACTTTTTATGTGAGAATAAACAATCGTATCATCTAAGTATGCAGTTTGCTCTTGTCTTTAATAAATATTAAAACTATGCATATATATATATATATCAATTAATTATTTTAAAAATAGAAGCATCCACTAGCTGAGGAGCTACTGGCAGTTGATGGCTGCTGGGGAAGGGATAATCTGTTTTCTTCAGGGATGCGGCTCTTGGTGGGTTTCCCATGATCTAATGGATGGCCCTACCCTTGTGGACACATGGACAGATCTAATTCGAATAGGACTCAGTGGTTAAAAAAGAGAACATGAAGTTGGGAGAGGGACATGGTGGCAGGGCTCTGGGAGGAGCTGGAGGAAGAAGAATGTGATAGATATGAATTCAATACATTGCATATATGTATGAAATTCTCAAAAAATAAATAAGTTATATTTTAAAAAGCAATCAAGGCACTTAGATTATTTCATAAAGTAATGATGTTATGCTGACTTTTGGAATTAATAGAAGTTACTAAATCTGTTTGAAAAAATGAATTATTTTGCATATTTCTAAAAGCATATTTCTTTATGATTCTCTATGAGAAAATGGTTGGCTTGTCTATCTTTTTCACATAGTTATATACCTGGGCTTGCATTAAAATGTCTTGTCCCAAAATAGTTTGCAAGTGGAAAAAGTTTAAGAAGATCTGCACTAAAGCACTAGTTTCTTAAGATTCAACCCATTTCCTCTATTGGCTTCCTGGTGTAGCAATAACTAGGCTGTTGCTGCTGGCTTTGAAGGTGGGAGTCTAGTTAGTAAACAGATGACATGCACACACCACAGAAATTCAACAACCCTGAAAATCACTTTCCTTTGGGCTCTCTACTTTGTAAGTATCAGGAGGCATGGGCCCCCGATCCAGCTTTGTCGATCTAAGAATGTTGATGACTTGAAGAAATTTAAGTTTTTGAAGGTCAGGATAATACAAATCTCGGTGTTATCTAGCTCGGCTGGCCCCTGGATGTACTCAGTCAATATTTGTTTAGTTGTGTGCATGCCCCTCATCTGGCTCCCTCTGGCGTCTAGGCTGCTTGCCAGCTGCTGTCCATGGTTCTGAAAAGCAAATTCTTGCTGTTCACCATGAGTCTCAGGTGCGGAGGCAGAAAACGGAGCCCAGGGGGAAGTGAGTGGAGAGAAGAGTAATGAGCCAGCCTTCCACTGGGCATTAGTGACATCTTCATTTTGTCACCACTTGAAATCTAAACTTGATATTTCTTTATTTCCCAGATGTCTCCATTGGCATTTCTTCTCAGTTGGAAACGCGGAGGAGATACGCGTCCTCAATTAGCGTACATGGTGGCAGCTTCTACAGTGACCAAAAATCACTACTTGAAAATGTTCTGTAAAAGTAGGGGAGCCTTTCCTCTGCCTGCTTTTGGACAATCAACAGGCAAAATTCACTGATGCCCGTCAGGAGATTTCATCCATATCTGTTACCTAAGAATGTAAACAGCATTCAGTCAAAACTAGGCATAAGGATACCAGAGCAGGTTAAATCTTGGGTTAACAGGTTGGAGCTTCATGAGTGCTACAACTGGCTATCGATCTGTTTCGACCACAATATAATGTGATACTCATTTTATCTACTCAATCGATTCTATAAAACATTTACTGAATGCCTGTCATGCCTTGGGATATTATAGGACTTACAGATATACTTAGGCACAATAGCAACAAGGTCTCTGGCTCCCCATAGCTTACAGTCCAGCAACACAACCAACAAACAAGCACACATGTGAGCTGCAGGTCAAAGGACATCCAGTGGTAGGGCATGCTCTTACAAATAAAGTGACCTTCCTTGAGAAGTGATGTTTGAGGATAGACGTAAGGGAGTCAAGAAAACGGGACATATGGTGGGCACATGGGTGCAGACAACACAAGCAAGTCCCTAAAGTAGGAACACGATGCCATGTCTAAGGAACAGCAAGGAGGCCAGTGTGAGAGCATACGTACCAAAGAGAACATCAAGAAAGCTTGAATACTGATGGCCCTGAGAAGACAAAGCCAAGTGACTGGAATAAACTAATAAATGACTAGAGTATCTGTAATGGGTAAGCCACAATGTCATATTCCAACAGGGTACAAAGATAGAGAAAAGTCCCTGCCTTTCTGGAGCTTCCCATGCCCCCAAATCTAACAATTGGGGACCAACAGAAACCACACATGTATTTATTCAGTCAAAAATGCTAGCATATACTATGCATCCAAGGACTATGTCTAGTGCAAATCTCAGATCTAATTGCTGGGCAAAGGAAGGGATGAGCCACAAAGTGGAACCAGAATAAATAAAGGAAGTAAGATAAACCTGAGACAGATATTTACTGAGTACATCCTGGGACCAGGCATACTAGAGAACATTGAGATTTATGTGGTCTTGACTTTCAGAAATTTAATATCTTCAAGTCGTCTGTATTCTCAGACTGACAAAGCTGGATCAGGACCCTGTGCCTCCTGATACTTAAAAAATAGGGAGACCAAGGGAAAGTGGTTCCCCTTTCCAAGGTTGTTGAATTTCAGTGGTGTGTGCCTGTCATCCACTTCACTAACTAGACCGTCATTCTCAAAGCCAGCAGCAACAACCCAGTCATTACTATAGCCCAAGTACCCAGCACCCAGCCTGGCACATAGTTAATCCTCCATAGTTTTTAATGGATGTGTGGATAAATAAATCTTCCCAAACCTTGTTTTGCTACATTTTTATTCTTATTTTACAGAAGAGAAACTGAGACTGTGTGGACTGCCTTCTCACAACAGATATGAGTGAGAGAATGCTGATCCAAATCCAGTCCCTTGGTTTCAGGCTGGACTGTTAATCAGAGCCACTATGTGCTTACTAGGGCACTCCTGAAACCTGTAAGAAATGCTAGCCTTGGAGAGGTCGGCTCAAAGTTTAAACATTTCTCACTAGTCGACATTAAATAAATCTTTCTGGCCTCAGTTTACTCTATGACAATGGGGTCCCCTCCCCCTGCTTCCCAAGGCTGCATCATGCATCTGTTGCTGTTGAAAGAGAATGAGAGCAGGGCACAGTGAAGTGAATTTACACATCATTCCCTTATCTCTCCAGGGTATCAAATGAGAAGCATATTGATATCCTAGCCAAGCTCGGGTTCCTTTTTCATCTTCCTGCTACAATCAGGATGTGAGCCTGAGAAGTGCAGGCTCTGTTCTTTTTAGAGTGCAGCAAATGAGCATCAGCCCATTTTTAGAAATGAGTAAAGAGAGCCCCAGGACACAGAGACCGTGCAGTGAGACTATGGTGACTTATCACCCAGGAACCCACTTGTCGAGTAACTTTGAACAAAGCCCGGAGCAAGGATAACTGTTCAAATGGCTGTGAAAGCAGAGAAATCAGTTTGGCTGATTGATGGCCTCAGTTTCTAGTTAGTGGGTGGCTTCCTGCCATGGCTTTGCCTCAGCTCCCAGAATTACTCCAATAAGAGGTTTGCTCATCTCTAGCACTTCCTGGGCATAAGAGAGGAGGCTGAATCAGCCCTCTTACAAGTGTGATTAGAATTTAATGGGAACTGGTGGGTATTGGCACACCGAGGGCAGTGTGGGGAGAGGAGTAGAATTATCAGGCTTGACGGAAGTGTCTGGCTCCTGCCTGTAGGTGTGGAGGGGAAATCAGAAAAGAACTAATTGCAAAGCAACTGTCTTTCAATTATCTAGAGGGAATGCAGACCAAATGTGTCATTAAGACTGTTTATCTAACACAGCCCCAGTCATTGCAATCTGGACAGACCAAGGGCACTCTCCAGACTGAAGAACAGTAATGAGCAGCTTGTCAAAGACCTAGTCCAGTAGGACACACTTGGGATAATAGGGAGAGGAGACCCTGTTATAACCCAGACCTTTGTTCAGCCCTGGCTCTGCATTGACCACCTGTGGGACTTAGGTCAAGTTACTTAATCTTTCTGAAACCCAGTTCAATTATTTCATTGTATAGTGAAACACTGCTAAGAATATCTACTCTTCCATTTCTCTATTACTGCACAACAAACTGCACAACAAACTACATAAAAACAATCACTTCATTAGGCTCCAGGTCTTAGACCAGGAATTCAAGGAACACAATTGATGTGGCTCATCTCTGCTGCACATACCTGAGGTTCCAGATGAGCAAACCCAAATGACCAAGGGTTGGAATAACCTGGATACTTCACTCATATAGTCCCAAGTAGGGGTAACTCAAGGGCTGGGCTCAGTAGGAGATGGCTAGAGTATTTACCTGTGGCCTCCTTAGCATAGGGTCTCGGGATTCTTAAAAGCTGATATTCCAGAAAACAAGTTAAAACTCTATGACTTCTTATGACTTAGCCCTAGAAGTCATACGGCATCACTTCATTTGAACTCAATGAGTCAAATCATTCACAAGTCTACCCAGATTAAAAGAAAGGGACATATAGCCTACCTCTGTATGGAAAGGACATATCTAGCCAAGTTTTGTTATTTGTAGTGTTTTATTTAAGACCAACTCCAGACTTGCTATGTAGCCAAAGATGACCTTAAACTTGTAATCCTCCTGCCTCTACCTCTCAAGTACTGAGATTATTGGTGTCATAAACCGCTGGTTTATGACATCCTGGGATTAAATCTGGGGTCTCATGCCTGATACAAAAATACTTGGTTTTATTTAAGTAGGTAGATGGATTCATGAGTAGCCGGTTCTGCTATGACCAAGGATCTCCTTAAAATTAAGATCCTGACTTAGTCTTCTTCATCTTTACCAAATCCACCTTTCCCAGAAATGTCTACAATTTCCTAGCCTGGATCTGCTGTGTGGAATATACAAAATATGGTTAAAAAGAAGTACTAAACTGATGTTCTCATTGGCCCATGGAATGAGGGATTCTCAGTAGATGCATTTAAGACATAGGCTTTCCTCTTCACTGCCTAGCTGATGAGATGGTTTCTGGGGCTCCTTGGAGGCTGTTGTGGCTGAAATGGGGCCAATGTGTGTTTGAGCTCTGTTTAGTAAGATTTGCTGATTGTGCTCAAAGACTATCAACTGTGAACTGAATAAATAATTTGAAAAAGCAAACAAACAACAAAAACAGAACAGAGCAGAACAGGTGTGGCTTTGGACAGAGATGATGATGATGATGATGATGATGATGATGACGATGATGATGATGATGAAAAAGAAGAAGGTGGAGGAGGAGGAGGAGGAGGAGGAGGAGGAGGAGGAAGAAGAAGAAGAAGAAGAAGAAGAAGAAGAAGAAGAAGAAGAAGAAGAAGAAGAAGAAGAAAAAGAAGAAGAAGAAGTCAAGTACTAGGCAAGGAGCAGGACTAGGTGTTGAAGGGTTGGGAGAGCCAGGACTCCTTGAGCTGTAATCTTGTATCTGCCACCTCCAAAGCAAATCACAACATGAACAAAAACTTAAATATCTTTGTTTCAATTTCTTGCTCTGCAGAAAGGGTCACAGAGCAGTGGGTGCCAAGGATTCTTCTAGTTTAGCAGACTCAAGAACCTCCTTGTTGACAGATTCAAAGGGCCCTTCTCGGTCCTTATCTTGACTGGCTCCTTGTAAGTATTTTACACTGTCAATTATTTTCTTTCTTTCTTTCTTTCTTTCTTTCTTTCTTTCTTTCTTTCTTTCTTTCTTTTTTTGACTCATTCATTTTCTGGGTCTTCAAAAACAACTTTCTGTCTCTCTGAGCCCTCCTTTCATTCTGCATGACTTCTTTACCACTTGTCATTTAAAGGGGGTCCCTCTTTTCTTCCTACCACTGACACATTTGTAGGCTGAAGTTTCATTCACCACTGCAGCTTTCAGACCCCCCTTGACGTTTTTATGTTAGTCAGAACTCTTTCACTAACATCATAGTGTATTAGTTACTTCTTGTAACTAAAATACCCCCACAAAAAAACAATTTAGGAAATGAAATTTTTATCTTGGCTGACAGTTCCAGATGGTTAGAGTCCATCATGGTGGGAAAGGCATGGCAACAGGAGGCAGGAATAGGAAGCTGATTGATCCCATTTCCATCTACACCCAGAAAGTGGCGAGGGAGGACTGGAAGTGAGGTGGGGTTATAAATCTCCAAACTCCACCCCCAGTGGCATACTTCCTGCTGTAAGGCTATACGTATGAAAGTTTTGTTGTATAGCATTTTCCTCCTAATTGAAACATCCCTTCTAGGAGGGAGAGGAATGCTCATGATGCTCAAGGAGGAAACAAAAATTCACATGTCTAGGAAAACAGAAACTTGGAAAATGGTTGAGAGCCTCTTCCCAGCAGTGTAGAAATGAGTCAACAACTGCTTGGGAGAGGATTCCGACCAACTGAACTGAGTAGAGAAGGGTTATCAAACTGCCAGCAAGCTATGCTGAGGCCTCTGGATTGCAGGGTTTTTGTTTTTTTGAGCCTTCACCTGTGCTGGGGTGGGATTTTTAGTGAGTCAGCAGTTTGAGTCATCCCTGCTCCTTGTAAATCATCTCCCACACATAGTCCTGTTAGTAACTCTACTAAACACTCACTAGCTCCCCAAGTTGGACACCGGTGCAGTTGTTGCTTTGGTCTATCATGGATTACCTTTGTGGTTGAGTAGGAGTGTGTGTGTGTGTGTGTGTGTGTGTGTGTGTGTGTGTGTGTGTGTTGTATCTTGCCAGGAAAAGTTTGTCATAAAACTATGTTCCATAACCTCCCTCAAACAACACCATCAACCGAGAACCAAGTGTTCAAATACATGAGTTTATGGGGGCATTTCTTATTCAAACCATCACCCATAGCATACAAACCAATATCTAGTGTAGGATACATGGTGTCTTAGTTAGGGTTTCTATTGTTGTGAAGAGACACCATGACCACAGTGACTCGTATAAGGAAAGCATTTAATTGAGGTGGTGGCTTACAGTTCAGAGGTTCAGTCCATTATCATCATGGTGACAAGCATGGTTGCATGCAGGTAGACATGGTGCTGGCTACATCTTGATCAAAAGGCAACAGGAAGTTGACTGAGACACTGGGTGCTATACGGAGCATTGGAAACCTCAAAGCCAGCTCCCACAGTGACATACTTCCTCCAACAAGGCCATACCCACTGCAATATCGCCACACCTCCTAATAATCATACTACTCCCTATGAGAACATGGGGCCTATTTACACTCAAACTACCACACATGGAAAGCATTGGCTCCAATAACTGAAAAGTCCAGAAAATGAAAATAGTTTTAGTGCTGTCAAGGGATGCAAGAACAGGTCCATCTGTGTCAATTAAGTGAAAAGACAGGAAAGAAGACTTATGGGAAGTCCTGGGGAATCCCAGCAGAGCCATCATATGGAACCTAGGAAATTGTGATCCTATCTGTAGTTTCTAGTCTCAACAAATAAACTTAAGAATGGGTATTAACAAAAACTTTTAAATTAAACGAATTTGAAATTGTGTATCAAAGTTAGTGGGATGCAATGAAACAGGCGTTTATAAGAAAAATGTGTGTAATTAAATGCTTATGTTTGAGAACAAGACAGGTGTCAGCATTCTAAGATATCATCTTGAAAAACTAGGGAAAAAAAAACTCAAAGCAGTCAGAAGTAAGGATAATAAAGGCCAGAAACTAATGAAATTGATAACAGAAAAATGGTAAAGTCAACCAAGACAAAAGTTGCATTTGTTAAAAGGCCAATAAAATTGATAAATCTCTAGCTAGAATAACAACGAGAGAGAGAGAAGACACAAATTCCCAGTATGCAGGTGAAAATCAGAATGCCACAGACCGCAGTCATAAACCAGAAAGAAATGCCACCGTGGCAGGAGAAATGACTTACAGTTAAAGCTCTGGCTGCTGTTCCAGAGGACGTGGCTTTGGTTCCCAGCACCCACACCGTGGCTCACAACCATCTGTAACTCCTGTTCCAGGGAATCCGATGGGCTCTTCTGCCCTCTATGAGCACCAGACACATGGCACATGCAGACATACTGGCAAAACACTTCTACACATAAAGTAAAATAAATATTTTTTTAACTTAAAGAAAAAATACTATGAATTTAGTACTTATGTTTATTGCCACCACATGAGAGGTGGTTGGGACCTGGGAGAATGCAGTCAATAAATGAGGTGAACTAAAGTCTCACACCATAGCCAACTTTATTCAGAGCCTCAGACAATTTATACTCTGAGGGTTAAGAAAGATCACGTGAGTAAAGTTCTCATGAGTTCAAGCTGTCTACAATCACAAAGACAAGCTCCTTGTGGCAAAAACATGTTTTTCCATAGAGGCATAAACATTAATTGAGTAACACCAGTAAGAAACAACGAGTAATCTGAAGTCAGCTGACTCCTATCCGCATACCTGGGAGGAACTCCAAAGCACTCCAAGGGAAATTCCATGTTCGGAAGGAACCGAAGTCACAAGACTCTTAGCTTGTTTCCTTGGAGAGTCCTCACAGGCACTCAGAATTCTCCTCACAACTCCATTCCTGGACTGTGTTCTGACAGTTGTGACTTAAATCTACAACTTACTGGAAAGCAATGGATTTCTTGAAAGTCACAAATTACCAAACCTCACCCAATAAAGACTGAAATATTTCCAAGTCTACTAAATGATCAAACTAATATCAAGGAGAATATGCTTAACCAGTATGAAAATTTTAAATATAAAATTAAAATGAGTAGTTAAAAATATTCTTAACAAATATAACTGTAGGCCCATGCCTATGAGTTCAACAAAATATTAGCAAATCATTTATGTACATATATAAATCTTCTTCTCTCTTTTCTCTCTCTTCTCTCTGCCTCCTTCTCCCCCTCTCCTTTCTCTCTTCCCCCTTTCTCTCTTCCTCATTCCTCCTCTCCTCACCACACACACACACACACACACACACACACACACACACACACACACACGTCTTGACCTAGTGAGATGTATCTTAAAAGTTCAAAACCAGCTCAAAATGTAAAAATCAATGCAATTCATCACATTAACACAGTAAAGGAACAAACACAAAGGCCATTTAATGACTCAGAAAAGTATTTAGTTACACTCAATATCCAGTCATAATTCATTTTCAAAATCTTTTAACAAACTGGAATTAGAAGACAGCTTCCATAACCTGAAAAGTGTGTTTATAAGGAACACTGACATCATTCTGTATAAGACTTGGAGCAAGACCACACTTATTGCGCCATTTCAATTCCTACAATTAGCCTTAGCCACCGTAATAAGGCACATCAAAGAAATACAGGACATACCTATTGGAAAGTAAGAAACAAACTGTTCATATTCCACAGATAATATGTCTGCCTATATGAGAAATCCCAAGGAATCTACAAAAAGAAAAAGTTCTGGGACTAATAGGTTGAGTTTGACAAGGTTATAGGACCCAAGGCCACTGTGTAAAAAGTAATCATATTTCTGTATACTACCAATGATTAGAAACTGAAGATTATAAAATAGAACAATGGGGGCTGGAGAGAAGGCTCAGCATTTAAGACCATGTACTACTTTTGCAGAGGACCTGAGCTTGGTTCCTGGCATCCATGTCTGGTGTCTCAAAACCACCTATAACTAAAAGGCCGGTGAATCTGCCACCTCTGACCTCCATAGCCACTACACATGTATATGTGATAGATGCACACACATATGCATACTTTTAAAATAAAAATCACATGATTATATTTTTTCCAGATGGCTAGGGAAGTTGAACACTTTTTAAAATAGTTATTGGCCACTTACCTTTTTTAAAAACTGTCTATTTAATTCATTAATCCATTTGTTGGTTGGCAGTTTTATTTCCTTGGTATTTAGTTTCTACAATTCTTTATAAATTCTGCATATTAACCCATTTGAAGTGTAGCTGTCAAAGCTTTTCTTCCATTTCATGGGCTGCCTGTACTCTGCTGATAGTTTCCTTTCCTGTGCAGAACTTTTTAATTCCATGTAGTCCCATCTGTTGACACTCAAGACTGGTCCTGTGCTATTGGAGTTCTGCTCAGAAAGTTCATGAATACCCCCAAGGCTTTAGAGAGTAAGCTCCATGTTTTCTTCTAGCAGGTTGAACATTTCGGGCTTTAAATTAAGGCCTTTGATCCATTTTGAATTGATTTTTATACAAGGAGAAAGATGCAAATCTAATTTTTCATTTGTTTGCAGGTGGATATCCAGTTTCCCCAGCACCACTTGTTGAATAGCCCATCTGTGTCAAAATTAGTTGAACAGAATTTTATGTAGTTTTGCATTCTTTGTCAAAAATTATGTAGACATATCTTTGTTGGTTAATTTCCAGAAACTCTGTTCTATCCACTGGTCTAGGTGTCTATTTTTTGCCGATACCAGGCTGTCTTTATCACTTTAGCTATATAGTATAATTCAAGGTTGGGTATTGTGGTAACTCGAGCTGTCTTCTTACTCCCTAAAATTGGGTATTCATCATCTTTTATTTATTCTTGGATATTTTTTCTAAAATCTCTGTAATATGATGATGTATTTGGGTAGGTGTTGTATTAAAATTGTAGATTAATTTTGGTAATATAGTCATTTCTACAATATTAAGTCTGCTAATCCAGAGACATGGAAGATCTTTGCTCTATCTAGTATCTTCTTTGATATCCTTAGTCGATGTCTTGAAGTTTCCATTGTAGAGGGTCTTTCTCTTCTTTGGTTAGATATATTCCTAGACATTTAATTGTTTTGAAGTTATTTTGAGTAGGATGTTTTTCCT
This sequence comes from Peromyscus eremicus, assembly GCF_949786415.1. Taxonomy (NCBI): domain Eukaryota; kingdom Metazoa; phylum Chordata; class Mammalia; order Rodentia; family Cricetidae; genus Peromyscus; species Peromyscus eremicus. Next base: position 103,583,405 of record NC_081419.1, read on the forward strand.
AATTTCCTTCTCTGAGAGTACATTGTTGAGATATAAGAAGGCTACTGATTTTCATATTGATTTTGAATCCTACAACTTACTGGGTTTATTAAATCTAACTTTTCTAGTGGATCCTGTAGGATATTTTAAGTAAAGACTTATACATGCAGAGAGCAAATAGGGATAGTTGGACTTCTTCCTTTCCTATTTTTACTCATTTTATATCTCTGTCTTGTCTAAATACTATAGCTAGGACTTCAAGCACTAGATCAAGTAAGAAAGTGTGAGCATCCTCACCTCATTCCTAATTTTAGAGAAATGTTTTGCTTGTCTCCATTTAGTATAACACTGGCTATGGGTTTGTTGTATACAGCCCTTATTATTTGGAAGTATGTTCCATCTATTGTTAATGTCTCCATGACTTTTTATCATGAAGACATGTTGAACTTTGTCAAATGCCTTTCAGCATCAATCAAGATTATTAGGTGGTTTCTGTCCTTAAGTTAATATATTTGTTGACTTATTTATGTTGAGCCAACTTTGCCTTTCTTTTTTTCTTTTTTCTTTTTCTGGTTTTTTTCGAGACAAGGTTTCTCTGTGTTGTTTTGGTGCCTGTCCTGGAACTCACTCTGTAGACCAGGCTGGCCTCGAACTCACAGAGATCCGCCTGGCTCTGCCTCCCGGGTGCTGGGATTAAAGGCGTGCACCACCACCACCCGGCGACTTTGCCTTTCTTGATTGAATTCCACTTGGTCATGATGTATAATCATTTTAATGTGTTACTGAATTCAGTTTACACTATTTTATTGAGCATTTTTGCGTCTATGTTCATCAAAGAAATTGGCCTGTAGTTTTCTTGTCTAGTTGTGTATTAACTGGGTTTTATGTCAGAATAACACTGGTGTTGCAGAATGAATTTGGAAGTGTCCCTTCACTTTCTATGTTGTGGAGCAATTTAAAAAGAATTGACATAAGATCGTGCTTGAAAATTTGATAGAATTCAGCAGTGGATTTATCTGGTCCTGGGCTTTTTCTTATCAGAGCTTTGATCTCATTGCTTATAATGAGTCTGATTAAGTTATTTATATCTTTGGTAGATGATATACATTTAGGAAATCTATTTCTTTTAGATTTTCAAGTCCTTTAGTGCATAAGTTTTCACAGTAATCTCTCAAAATGTTCTGCATGATATTGGAGTCAGCTGGAATGTCACCCTCCTGACCTGGAATTTCGTTAATCTATGTCTTCCTCCTATTTCTCTTGGCAGTTTAGTTCAGGGTTTGTCTATCTCACTAACTTTTTCAAAGAACTGTTTGATTTTGTGTATTGTTTTTCAGTCTCTATTTCATTGATTTCTTACCTAATCTTTATTATATTCACTTGGAATTGGCTGCTTGTTTTGTGAGAGCATTGAGGTGCATCATTGGGTGGTTTATCTAATATTTCTCAGATTCTTTAATGTGAGTGCTTATTACTGTAAACATTCCCTTAGGACTTCCTTGACTGCATCCCAAAGGTTCTGACAGGTTGTGTTCTCATTATCAATTGTTTTTAAGAATCTTTAAATTTTCTCCCTGATTCCTTGGATAACTTAATTTAAAAATGTGTTGTTTAGTCTACAAGTATTCTGTGGTGTCTGTAGTTCCTCTTATTGTTGATTCCCAGTCTTATTCCATCGTGGTCTGATAGGATATAAGGGATTATCACAGATTTTTGGATCTTTAAAATTATTTTTATCTTATTTCATGTATGTAATTGTTTGCCTACACATTTGTCTGTACACTACATGTATGCCTAATGCCCTTGGAGGCCAGAAGGGGGCATCAGGACCCTTGGAACTGGAGTTAAAGATGGCCAAGAGCCACCATTTGGGAGCTGGGAATCAAATCTGGATCCTTTAGAATAGCAGCCAGTGCTCTCAATCACTGGGTCATTCCCCAGCTCCTGCTTAGTATTTCTGACATCCTGACTATGATGTGTCATGGGGACTTTCTTCTCTGGTCATGTCTATTCAGAATTCTTTATACCTCTTGTGTTTAGCTGTCTACTTCTTTTCTAAGTTTACTGCTATAATTTCATTAAATAATATGCCTATTCCATTTTCTTTTTATCTCCTTTTTCTACACCATGAATTCTCATTAATTTCTTAAATTGATATTTCTCTAATCTTTTTAACATAGGCACTTTGTTCTACAAACTTTCATCTTGCAGCTGCATTCATTTGTGTCCCATAGGTTATGGTGTGTTGCGTTTTCATTTTCATTCAATTCTAGGAATTTCTAAATTTTCTTCTTGATTTAATTCTTAATCCAATTAGTATTCAGCAATGTGTCTTTAATTTCCACAAATTCATGCATTTTCTGTAGTTTCTATCACTGTTGATATCCAACTTTATTTCATTGTGGTTAGCTAAAATTCAGGATATGACTTCAATTTTTCTTTATTTGTTGACTATTGCTTTGTGTCCTAATATATAATCAATTTTGGAGAAAGTTCCATGGGTTGCTGAGAAGAACATGTTCTTTAGTGTTTGGATGGAATGTTCTGTAGATACCTGTTAAGCCCATTTGATTTACAATGTCATGTATTTCCATAGTTATTTCCATAGCTTATTTCCAGATGATCAGTTTGTGAGAGTAGGGTATTAAAATCACTCACTATTACTCTGCTGGGGTACAATGTGATTTAGGTTTAACAGTTGTTGTTTTTTTTTGTTTGTTTGTTTTGTTTTTTTGAGACAGGGTTTCTCTGTGTAGCTTTGCGCCTTTTCCTGGATCTTGCTCTGTAGACCAGGCTGGCCTCGAACTCACAAAGATCCACCTGCCTCTGCCTCCCAAGTGCTGGGATTAAAGGCGTGTGCCACCACCACCTGGCAACAGTTGTTGTTTTTTTTAAATGAAAGTTGGTGCCCCTGTGTTTACTGCATTTATCTTCTGACTAGTTTTGATTTGAAGTCGATTTTGTCAGATAATAGAATAGCTATACTTGCTTGTGTCTTAGTTCCATTTGCTTAGAATACATTTTCCCATCCATTTACCTTAAGGGGATATTGTCTTTGTTGGTGAGGTGTGTTCCTTTGAAACAACAAAGAGGTGGATCCTGTTTTCTAGTCCAATCTGTTAGTCTGTGTCTTTTCATTGGGGGAATAAAGACCATTAATACTCAGTTATTATTAAAAGATGCACATTAATTCCTGCCTTTTTTGTTCATGACACCTTTCTTCTTCCATCATAGGCATTTAAAGTGTCCGGGATGGGCCTAATTCCAAGAAGGGTTGGCATCTCAATTTCTCTGTTTATCTGATATTTGGAGAAACAGCCTCTATCCAGGTCTTCAGTTTCTCAAGAGTTTGGTCAAAGAGCTCAAAACAAGTTTCCTCTGGTAGTGTGTCTCATTATGGTTTTCTTTTTGTTTGTTTGTTTTTGTTATTATTGTTGTTTTGAGATGGGGTTTCTCTGTGTAGCTCTGGATGTCCTGGAACTCGCTCTATAGACCAGGCTGGACTTAAACTCCCAGAGCACCACTGCCTGGCTCTCTGGTTGTGGTTTTCAATAATGAATAGAACTGGAGGGTGCCAGTCAGACAGATGACATGAGGTTGGAATCCAAAAACCGAATATTTAAAAAATGATAATAAATAATAAATTGTCTCTTTTGTTTAAACCACTTATATTTGAGTCTTTACTTTCAAACATAAGCATCCTAAGTCATGCAGTACATGCTGCCAAACTGTTTTTTAAAAGACTTGCCAACATTTGTAATTAGGAAGAAGTGTTTAACTGGATAAGACAGCTGCTTCTGAGAATTCAGTGGTTCTAACATTAGATGTCATAAAGATAATAAGATATTAACTTACCCTAGCCTCTCGCTGAGCAGCAAAATATGAAGTTAATCATATCTCCCATCCTATGCCAACCTGGAGGAGCACATAGACAGGAGAGAAAGTTCTGTTCCAGGAAAGATCTTTTCACCATTGGTACTGCTTTTTCTTGGACCATGGTAGACAGGTGATTCCAGATGGTCACAAGAAGGACATGACAACTTGAGACATGTATGGTCTTTAATACTCGAGCCTGTGAGTTTGAGGCCAGTCTGGTCTACAGAGTGAGTTCTAGAACAGTCAACACTACACAGAGATAGAGATACCCTGTCTTGAAAAACTTAAAAAAAAAAAGCCAACTTACTGTTTTTGCATCATCTTCCTACTTACACCCTCTTCTCCCTGCCTTGGTCTGCCTCTTCTGCATTTTTTAATAAGTTAGCAGGCCATGGTCTCCTAATATCCCAATACCCAATGTCTGCTGCACAAGCAGACCATGATCCTACCTTCCACTTAGGAAACAGCTGGACAGATCATCGGTCACAGGAATATAGCCGTGCCAACACGGAGTCTAAATCAGTTAGGACCTTGAGACCTCTCTCTCCAGCACCCCAGTGTTCAGCTTTAGAAAAAGGAAGGCACAGGGCAAGTCTGGAGCAGGGCCCAGCACCTGAGGCACAGGCAGAGATGAGCCTGCAGTACAGTTGACAACTGACTCATTCCTCCGACACTTTCCTGCTCTCCCCCCTCCCCAACAACTAGGGAGGTATCTGAAGTGAACACGCTCTGCCTCTTTGTTTGCCTGCTGGTGGGGGCGAGGGCTTTGGATAGATTTTGAAGAGCAATTATGCTTATTACTAGTTAGGATTTCTCTGTTTGCTGAGTGCGTTCCTTCTCAGCACTTTCCATCAGTCACTCTTCCTGACAACCTCCTGTCGGCTATAAATGTGCAGGTGGAGAGCAATGGAGGAGACCGCAATAACAACAAACAAACAAGCCGGAGGAGAGATACTCAAAGATGGAGAGAGAGAGAGAGAGAGAGAGAGAGAGAGAGAGAGAGAGGGAGGGAGAGAGAGAGAGAGAGAGACCCAAGAGCTGTCTGTGGAATTCCCAAGGCTTCCCGGGAGGTAACCGTTACAGGGCGTCCCTCCTTTCACCCCATTGGAGATGGTTTGTCTTACTTGACTCAGAAGCTTCACACAGCAGCACCTCTTGCATGTAGCATCTTTGAAAATAAGACAGATTTGTACCATATTTCAGTGTTTCACAAGCCACAGGTTCATTTTGAAAGCTGAAATCAAACAAAACTATAGAAAATATGGGTTTATGATTAAGCATAACCAAGGAAGCACTCGGTTGCTGCTGTACCCTTTTCAATTTTCATTTGACAAGTTTTCTACTGATTTGACATTTTTCACAGTAAAAAGCTGGGAAGGAAGGGGAGTGTGATCCACCCGAGCCACTTGGGCAGGTGACTCAACCTCTCCAAGTGCCTTGTCTTCCTTTGTTGAGATGGGATGACGATAGAGCCTACCTGATGAGGCTGCTGAATTGAGTGAAAGGAGACTTATAAAGCACACATGTCCTCATTCCTGACACAGTAAATGGGGACTGGCAGCGTCGTCTACAGCATTCTCTTTAATGGATGCAGAGTTACATTGTCTTGAGTTTCTCTTGGTTTGGCAGCAGAGAGCTCTGCAATTCTTTAGAGAACTACTTATTTTTATTTTCTGTGTATGAGTGTTTTACCTGCACGCATGTATGTATGTATGTATGTATGTATGTATGTATGTATGTACACTAGTAAAGTATCAAACCACTTAGAACTGGAATTACGGATGACTGTAACTGCTGGAAACCTAACCCGGGTCCTCTGCAAGAGCAGCAGGTGCTCTTAACCTCTGAGCCAACTCTCTAGCTCCTAGCTCTGCAGTTATTTAGTCAATGTGAGAAGGAGTAGTGGTTGCTTGTGCTATCTCTTCTTGGCTGGAGCAGAATGAGAACCTGGCTGTGGACTAGGGAACCTGAGCAGCAGCATCTGTGCTTAGAGCCCCGCTCCTACCACTCAATAGACTCCTCCACTACCACACAGGCGACCCCTCTCCCCAATTGAGTCAAAGCTATCATTCTTCCTGGATATGGGGGTTAATTTAAAATTCTTAGTTTACATTTATTTATTTATGTATTTATTTATTTATTTATTTGTATGTTTGTGTGTGTGTGCGCGTGCGCGTATGCGTGCGTGTGTGCGTGTGCGTGTGTGTGTGTGTGTGTGTGTGTGTGTGTGTGTGTGTGTGTGAGATGGCACAAGTGTGGAAGTCAAAGGACAACTTGCAGGATTCGTGTGTCTGGGAAACAGGGGGGGTCACCAGGCTTGGCAGTAAGTTCCTTTCGAGACACTCAGAGCCCCCACTGGAGTTACTTTATGTTCAGGCATCATCCCGGACAGCATTCTCCCATAAGACTCTGGCCCTAAGGGAGCGTTAGGAAAAGGGAGATAGACAACATGCACATCCAAATCCTAAACGTATCCCTAGAAAAATCAATGTTTTCTTTTTTTCACTTCTTTGTCATCCCTTTGAATAAAGCACCAAAACGGAATGTCTCAGAACCTGCTCTGTCTGCAAGGGCCAAGGTTTAAGGGTCACCAGAACCACTTAGGGGAGTAATTTCCTCCTAAGTACCACTGGGTTCTCATCAACACAATCCCTTTGGGAAGCCTTTAATAGAGGGCAGATGGGAGCAGATAATAATGTCAGAGAACCAGAGCTATGAAATAATGACTGGAAATCCCCGAGGTTTAATGACCATGCTTTTTCTTTGAATCTCTAACGTCTTTTTATTATATTTTTTTTAGCTCTCTCCAGTTATTTTATTTTATTGTGTTCAGACCATCCTTGGACGCAGGTAGGACAAATGTAGTCCTATCCACATCTCTGATGGCAGAGGAGGTGGGCAGGGTACCACTGAGAGAGGCATGGGTTCTGCCATCTGGCTGCCTGCGTTCACTTTGGCTCTGCCAATCACCAGCTTCGTAACCTCAGGGCCAGTCACTACCCATTTTTAAGCTTCAGTTCCTTTGCCTGTAAGCTGAGGGTAAAAATGGAGTTACCTCGTGGTATGGTGGTAAGACTGAGGTGAGACAATAGAGCTGGCACATAGTAACTACTTGGTGATAATCAGTTGGTATCATCTCTGTCGTTCACAGGCCAGAGTGACAATGGCATACAGCAGTGACAAGAGCTGCTCAGTAGGAGCTCCGGGAAGACATGACATCAGACACAAAGGCCAAGAGAACTGTCCTTGCTCTCCAAAATCTCACAGCTAGGTTAGGGAAAGGGGACAAAATACAGGAGCGAGTTCAAAAAGATATGCCTTCTAAGACACGGTCAGACTGGCACCACCATTCAGGACAGAATCGGGGACTTTGATGGAACTTCACAAGGAAGGGTAAGGGTCTCATGACTCCATCTGTGGCCAGGAGTCAATCCAGGATACAGCTTAAGGAGATGCTTGGTTGACTATAGAAAAATTCAGATACCCAGGGTGCGAACATTTCTTAAAGGGAGCCATGGTTTGAGAAAGGAAGCCATGTTGAGGCCAGGGAGTTAGTTTGCTCTAGAATCCAAGTCTACCAGATATCGCCATTCCTCACAAATCTCCTCAGACCATTCATCTCATTCCACATCAGAGAGACATGTCTGCATGCAACACAATGAGTAGCTGTCAGAATTAGAACTGAAACTCAGTTGAAGAAAAGCCGAATATTTGCTCTTACCTGGGTCAGACCTCTGAAGTTTACCTTAATCTTCACAGAACAGCTCATAACACCACCTACAAACCGGGGAGTATCTCCAGGGGAGATTCCTAAGCTGAGTCTTTCAGGTCAAGAGGGGGAAGGGTGCCTGATGCAGAAGTGCATTCCCAGAGCTGGGGACACTGAGACAGGAAGTCCACAAATCAAGGCTAGCCTTGGCTACATAGGAAGGCTCTCTGGGGGGGGGGGCAGGAGAAGGGAGACTTTTAAGGCATAAAGGACCGTAGCACTGGAGTATATGAGAATTGGATAAGAATAAAGACAAGGCTGGGTCTGTAGGTTCAGAGCAAATCCTGCTGGGCTTGAGTGTCTAAAATAATTAATAGAAATACTAACCATGATGAATCCTGAATCAAGCACCATCCTTTCATTTGTAGTATTTCATCTCATTCTCTCCAATGTGACTATTGAGCGGCTTATTGGAGATGGCACAGCTAATAATCACAGAGTCAGGACTTGAGCCCAGATCTCTTCGGCCCATAGTCAGTTACTCTGCCCTGAGTGAGCTTGAATTTTCTACAATGCACAAGGTTTTTTTTACTTCATCTGTCAAACAGGAAGCTGTGCGAACCTTGTAAATGTGAAAACAACCTGACAAAATGTCTGTTGTCAGAAGTATTCCCACTGGCAGATGACTGTGGGAAGAGAGCAGAGGAGCACAAGACTGGTCCCTTCTGTGCGTTCACCTTTACTGCGATGAATTGCTTCTCAGTTCCTAGGTCCCTGAAGAGTTCAAGATGCTTGATTCACTGTAGCTAACCTTCAACAGAACGCAGCCCTCACTGGGCCCAGTTCCCGGGTGAAGTAAGAATAGTCTGGGCTCACAGATCCTAAGATCTTGAAGACCAATGAAGTAATAGGGGGACACTCAGGATGGGAGTGAAGTGATTGCATTTTAATTGTGTATCTATGAGTGTGCTTACTTTGCATGTAACTGCCCTTGCCCTTGTGGGCACATCTGGAGGTCAGAAGTTGACGTTACGAAGTCTTCTTTTCCATTTTGGGGGGCCAAATCTCTCCATGAATCCAAAGCTCACTATTTCAGCTAGCCTTGCTGCCCTCCTGGATCTACCTGTCTCTACCCCACAGTGCTGGGGCTACAGATGCCCCAACTGTATACAACATGTACATGGGTGCTAGGGATCCAGACTTGCACAGCAGATGCTCTACCACTGAGTTACATCCATAACACACATTTGAAGGTTTGGGTTTTGTTTTGTAAGAGCACCTATCAAAAATTCTTAAAACTTGATCGCTACTGAGAGTAGGGGAGTCAGTTTTGTTTTAAGATGTCACCCCTGGTAGGTTGACCGAACTCCAGTGGAAGGCCACACATTCAAGAATGTATGGGCAGCACACATAGTATTGGATGGGTTTAAAACCAAGAGGACAAAAAGGCAGGAAAGGAGGGGACCTGGGAGGAGTTGGGGGAAGGGAATGACCATGCTCAAAATACATTTATGAAATACTCAAAGAGCTAATAAAAAATAAAAATTCTGAACTATTGCAAATGCAGTCAAGACTGTGGAGTAATAAGGTCACCACATAGGGTGAGTATTACTACTTTGAAAAACAATTTCCCAATTTTCATTTGACGTTAGAAATGCTCTCACCATTTGTGACAGTTAATCTTCATTGTCAGCTTAAGGGGGTTTCAAATCACCTAGGAGACAAACCTCTGTGGAGGTCTGTAAGGCATTTCCAGAGAGGTTTAACTGGGGTGGAAATACTCTCCTTAAATGTGGGCCGCATCATCCCACAGACTGGGGTTCAGGTGAATAAACAGAGGAACGTGTCACTGTGATGGAACAGTTTGGTGGGCAAATGCTGGAGAGGTGGTGGCAGAGGGATCATGAGTTTGAGGCCAGTCTGGGCTACACAATTTTAGAAAAGGAAAGTAGGTCCAGCGGTATCCATCTCCCTCTGTTTCCTGACTGTGGATGAAATGTAACCAGCTGCCTCACACTCCTGCCAGCATGCTGTTCTTGCCATGATGGACTGTATCCTCAAGCCATGAACAAAACCAAATCCTTTTTTCTTTAAATTGCTTGTGTGTGGTATTTTGTCACAGCAACAGAAAAGAAACTAACACACCATCCAATCCAGCAATGAATGTCTAAGACTTACTCAAGTGAAATGCAAACATGTGTTCACGCATCAAACACATATACACATACCAGAGGTGAGTGTTTGTAGCAGCTTCCAGAAACTTGGAAACAAGTTCAGGCCATTGACTGGAGTAAGGATCAGCAAACTACCCATTAACTCAGTGAAACTCTACTTAGCAACAAGAGGAGCAAACAGTACACCCTACAACATGGATGAACAGACTAGGACTCACCTGGTGAATGCATGAGGCCAGATGTGAAGTACTCACAGCTGTAAAGAAATGCTCACTATAAAATTCTATTTTGTGTGATGTTTTTAAAAGGCTAAAACTATGTAGCTAGAAAACAGATTGGTAGTTGTCAGGGGCTAGAAATGGAAGAGGCACTGGCTGCAAAGAGTTCCAGGGGAACTTTTGGGGTGTCAGCACCATGCTATCTCTCGATTATGGTGGTCGTTATATGACTGTGCTTGTCAAAATTCACAGAACTGCACACCAAAAGAGTGAACGTTCTGTACATAAATTATAGCCTAAGAAAAAACAAAGTTCTGCTGCCTAGAGGAAAATTGGTTAGACTAAAGAACAACTCTGCCCATGCTCTTTGTTGATAAGAGACAAGATGGCAGCCAGACAGGGTAGGACGTGCCTTTAATCCCAACAACTGGGAGGCAAAAGCTGGAAGATCTCTGTAAGTTCAAGAGCAGGCTGGTCTATATTGCAAGTTCTAAGCCAACCATGAATACATGGTAAAACCCTGTCAGAGAGAAGGAGAGAGACAGAGACAGAGACAGAGAGACAGAGACAGAGAGACAGAGACAGAGAGACAGAGACAGATACAGAGAGAGACAGAGAGACAGAGAGAGAATATGACATTGTGGGGACCAGGCATAGCATTAAGTGAATGAAGATGGGGGTGTAGGCAGATTTGGGAGCTCTTTAGGAGGTAACTGATACAGGAAATACAACGCAGCACAGGCTGCCACCTCATGGGCTCACGCTCACATAAACCACATTTACAGGCAGACTACTTTCACATGTGTGTGTCTGAAATTTCAGCCAATTACAGTAGGCTATGACCTTGAATTTTTCACAAGGTAAAGAGGACAGGGGCATTAGCTGAGTGGATAGAGACACCCCTGGAAACCCAGTGGAATAGAAATTAATTAATAGGACCACAGGGTAGGCTGAAATCTAGGCACAACTAAGGCACGAGCAGGATCCCAAGTAACAGTTGCAAAAAGACAACCAACCAACCTCATCTCCAAAAATAAGGGGAACAAGTGGTTCTGCTGAACTTGTTGGGGCTGTGCAGTACCTCCCTCTACCTGACCTTCTCATCCCTATATTTAGAATTCAGAAGAGAGCCATGAATCACGGTTCACTCTCTGGTCTAATTATTTCCTTGGGTGATGTCAGCTTCGTATCTTGAAGACAGCCAGAAAATCCTGTGCAGTAAGATCAGAACAGGAGTCATGAGACCTGCGTCATCCCCTCAGCTAGGATTCTATGTCTGGAAGTGATTGGTTTCATTATCTGAGTTTTAACTTCTTTATTTGGAAAATAAGAAAGTTGATTTGTTAAGGACCCATCCAACTTTAAAATGAAGTGTCCTTTGCTTAGGAGGTTTTCATTTATCCAATCTTGAAATGCATGTTTAAAAATGAGATTTACTGAAAGGAGTACAACAGAGAAAGCAAGTAGCCTGGGAAATTGCAATGAAGGGAAGTAAAAGGAAGTGAAGGGCGGTATGTGGGCCTGGGCTCTGCTAGACGGCGACCTTGTCTTTGGCCTTGGAGACTGATGTGTCTGTCTCCAAGCTTCCCACCAACCAGCGCAAAGAGGCAAGTATGAATTGTTAGATGAGCAAGGAAAGAAGCTACACGTTCTAATACAGTAGCCACTACCCACATGAGGCAACTAAGTTCTTGAAATGTGGCCAAATGTGACTGGTTATTAAAAATATAAATGTTCACTTAATTTTATTGAATACAAACTGGAATGGCCATGTGAGGCCAGTGGAGCACTGTACTGGACAGCTCAGTTGGAGATAACGCAGCGTTTGCTCAGTGTGTCAATCATCACTTTACTGTCTCAGATGCAAATGTATCCATTCCTGCCGGCTGTGGACTAGCACTGCTGAGCCTTGTAATTACTTCACATTTGCCAACTGATAAAATCTAAAGATTGTCTGTCGGGAGCCTAGAGTGGCTCTGAAGGGGAAAGATCCATCTTCCTGCTTTGAGTAAGCCTCTCCTCTAGGCTGCTACAATTTATGCAGCTCCAGGCTCAGGTGAGCAGGAGACTGTGGGTACCAGATGCAGCAGCATTCTGATATGCTCCAGTGTGTGATAGCTGCAGCAACCAACCCCAGTTACATAGGCAGCTCCTCCCATGTCCAGATCATGAAGGGCAGGCACCAGGTCCTCAGAACCCTGTGGCCAGCAGTTCCCACAGGCAAGCAGATTCCCCCAAACTTCTGGTGCCTTCACAGGGGAATACCATAGAAGAAGTACCTCCTTGTGAACAGCCTCCCATGGTGTTGTATCAGACAGATTTAAACAAGTTTCAAGGCATGACATCTCCATGTAAATGATTCCTTTGGAATCCCACAGGACAGATTTCCAAAAGTACTGATGGTACCATACCTTAAATACATAACTCGTTTGCCTGCCAGCAAACCACCACGCTCCCTCCAACAAGGTCTTGGTTACAGCCCCGGGCCTGGGAGTTCTATCTTGGGCATGCTATTTTAGTTCTAAGGGTAGTGAGAACTGTATACAATTTCTACTTCTGCATTTTTAGTTTTACAATTCTTTGCTCCTTATTAGAGCAAGCCTTTTTTTATTTCAATTCTCTTTTAGAGTTAATCATTTTCGTGTTAAACTTTCTTTGTGCAAATTGCTACACTTTTAAAAATACTTATTTGTGTGCATACATGCCACGGTGCATACATAGAGGTCAGAGGACAACCTGCAGGAACCAATTCTCTCATTCTACCATGTGAGTTCCAGGGATTGAACTGAGAACATCAGACTTGGCAGAAGCAGACACCTTCATCTGCTGAGCCGACTCATCCATCAGTCCCACTGTATGTGTTTGGTCTTTGAGTGGACTCTGGCTGATCTAAGAGTCAGCTCAGAGGATGAACCTGTAAAGGTCAGTTTTGAGAACCGGCGTGGTCGTACTATTGAGCTTGAGCACGGTGGTAGCAAGTTCCTTCCCAGTAGGAAATGAAACGAGTGTGATCCATGAAATGCAGTGCCAATCAACTGATCACCTGTGCTGGAGGAGGATCAAGAGACCCACGGAGCCCAGGTAGGTGCTTTGCCCAGCTCCGTGATGACGGCAGCAAGAACTACGGTGTAGCATGTGTTCTTTTGAGTGTACTTGAGTACTTACAAAGAGAAACTGTCACGCTTAGCTCAAACCGAGAGGTGAGAACCATAAATGTTAAAAAGAATGAGTTGATTTATTATAGATACATGACTGATACTGCTGAGAATAAAATGAAAATTTAATTCTGTGGCTTGCTGGCTTTTAATGTCAGTCAAATTATCCTTAGAAAGAAGCTCGAGTTAAAATTATGAGGAAAGAATGAGGTGGCTGGATACAGGGACATCTGACTGGACCTAAATGAAACTGATAATCCCTAAATCATTACAGGTCTCTTTTCCCAGGAGAGAGAGGCAGCTGCTTTCTGGAGCATTAGTCCGCCAGCATCTCTTTGTTCGACAACCTGAGGTAGCCTTATCTGAGGCAAATGCTTTGGAAAGGACATAGTCCATCCACCACTACCCTTATCACTACTGGACCCCAAACTAAGGACAAATGTCAGCATGCTCTAAAAGACAGGTGCATGTAACGAACTTGAAGGAAATAGCATGAATCCTAAAATAACTGCGGAATTTTTCTATCATGCAGCAGCATAAACCTGGGACATGACAAGGGTATATTTGAGGGGTCTCAAACTAACAAGAGTGAGCCATAAACACTATTGGGAGGAAATTCACCGTCACAAGAGAACTTAACAGATACTCCAGATTTTGCATTAAGTTACCTTGTGTGGTTGGGGGTTTGTCTAGCTGCTCACTGGGTGGTTGACTAAAACTCGAGCTTCACGATGACTTACGTCTAGTGAGACTGAGATCTGAGGAGTTCCTGGGAATCCCATAGAGGAAGAAGATCGAATGCCTGGGGGTAAGGTTAGAAGGTTCAGTTCCATCAGCAGTCCATGGTGTCGAACTACTATGGGAGGAGATCGATTTATGCTCCCGGGTAGACGGTGACTCTTGAAGGGGCCATGAGGTAAAGGCATGGACACATAGGTGAGGACCTGGAAGTGTGTGACTGCAGTTCCCTTCTCTGTGACAAGACAGGCCAACTGAATGAAGGTCAAAGGTAACTTCAGTCTCGGTGTGTCCTGGGCTGATTCCAGTCCTTTCAGAATGTAGCCAGGTATGGCGGTGAATTCCTCTGAGAGCTCAAGACCAGCAAGGCCTATATACTGAGACCTTGTCTTAAAAACAAGCAACAACCACCAAAACCAAAACAAAATGAAACAGCTTCTGGTCCCCTAAGGCCTTGGCCAGAAGTTGGCCCACCTTCACACATGCTGTTGTTAATTAAGCAGTCACTGTGTCTGCCCAGCTCCACAGGAGGAGCACATGCCCTCTTGAATTGGAAGTAGATTAAAAATATATATAACACATTCATTTTCATTTGCCACAGGTGTTTTGTGTTCACACTCCAGGTCACTGGTTCTCAGTGTCCTACTCAGATATGTTACCCTGCTTCTGCAAACCTAGGAAGAGACAACCCAAGAGAACAGGGGGCCCTCCACCTAGCCCTACACCTACTTGTAATTAAGATTTCACAGAGAGGGAGCTGAGGGTCCATCTCCAAAGATCCCTGAATCAGGTGCCTGCTCTCATCCAGGTGTCCCTGCTTCTCTCTCCCTGGAGCTGGTCAGGGGTAGAAAACAGCTTCCTTTTAGTATGTTCCTATAGAGTAGATACAAAACTGACTGTTGTTCCGGGGAAAACTAAGTCAGAATGGAGAGAGACACAGGCTGCAGAGCCATGTGTGGTCTTCCCAAACCTTCAGTGTCTCAATGGGAAGCAGGACCATGAAGCCAGGCATGGTACGAGGTATCTTGTCATCTCAGCACTCAGGGAGTTCATTCAAGCCCAGTGTGGGCAACACAGCCAGACCCTTCCTGAGGAGGCTGGGGTGGGTACCGTTAAAGTCATTCAGAAGATTGCGGTTACAAGTAGGTTGAACAGAAGCAAATCACCAAGCAACAATCCAGATGGAGTTTTAGAAAATAGCATTTTTGTTGCAGATACTGAGCACCCTTCCATCCCAGCAGGCTGTGGTAAGTGTGCAGTGGTCAGGAGACTTTAAATTATCAGTGTAAAACATGCCTGAGATAGGAAACTGCACGCATGTTTAACACGATTTCAGTCATGTGGAGAGCGTGGACTAGAAAGAAAGCCACTCAAGGGTTAACAATGGCTGCCATTGGAGGGTGGGGTCACAGGCAATGTTTTTCCCTGCTGTTTCTGTAGACTTTTTTGGTACATCTTTACATTTCAGCAGTTTATGTGTAATTTTTATAATACAACAAATGTAAAGGATAAACACATGACAGCGCCTTGGGTGTGTACACCCACACACACCCTCGCAAGTACATCTTCCTACAAGGCAATGCTGTGGAGTCCTGATGGATGGTTTGACCTTGAAATGGAGTGGCACCAGGCTGCAGAACATGGCCTCTCTACCCCCTCGCCCACTTCAATGTCCAGAACAGTCCCCAGTGTCAACCAAGAATGCCCCATAGCATGCAGAACTGTGTGATTGCTTGTTCAGAGATGCATGTGGGTGAGATGTCAGGATATTTGTGATTTACTTTAAACTTCTTCAGGAAAACAATTGGGTGCCTAGATATGGATATCAGCTCTTTGTTCTCTTATTCTTTCTACTTTCCTGCTTGAGCATTTTTTAACATACTTTTAAAATATGCATGGTGCTGAAGAGATGGCTCAGTGGTTAAGAATCCTGGCTGCTCTTGCAGAGAATCTGGGCTCAATTCCCAGCACTCACATGTTAGCTCACAATTATCTAGTTCCAAGGGATGCAATGTCCTTTCTGACCTCCATTGTACTGAACATATGCAGGGAAAATACCCATATACATTAAATAAAAATAAACAAATCTTTTTTTAAAATTCTCTCTCTCTCTCTCTCTCTCTCTCTCTCTCTCTCTCTCTCTCTCTCTCTCTGTGTGTGTGTGTGTGTGTGTGTGTGTGTGTGTGTGTGTGTGTGTGTGTGTATGATCAGAGGCCAGAAGAGGGCATCAGATCCTTTGGAGCAAGAGTTACAGGCTGTTCTGAGCCTGTCTGACATGGGTGCTATGTTCATTGTTAGACAGAAAGCTCACTTAATTGATGAGCTGTCTTTCCAGTCCCTTAAGTATGTGGGGTGTGTGTGTGTGTGTGTGTGTGTGTGTGTACGTATACAAGTGTATTACACATTTCCTTGTTCAAGATAGCCAGCAGAGGATGTTGAATCCCTCAGAGCTGGAGTTACAAGTGTTTGTGGAAAACCCACCTATTGTATGGACAATGAGATCGAAACTCCAGTCTTCATGATAGTGTAACAAGCACTCTTAACCACTGAACTATTTCCCCAGCCTCTACTTGAATAATCTCACAATTTAACGAAGCAGTGAGAAATGCTAGACCTGTTGCCAAATGTCCTCTGTTGGCGTGGTTCCATTGCCTGAAGCCTAACTCTTCAAAATTGTGTCTGGTTACCAGTTTCAAACACCTACAGATAACAGGGGGATGGCACATGCCTGTAATCCTGCCACTTGGACTGAGGCAGGAAATTTGAGGCCAGCCTGGACTACATATGGAGAATCTATCTAAAATAATAATAATTTAGAAATTAAAAATCCTACAGAACAATCGTTTTCAACTTTTCTAATGATGTGACCCTTTAATACAGTTCCTCATGTTATGGTGATCCCCAAACCATAAAATTATTTCATTGCTACTTCAAAACTGTAATTTTGCTACTGTTGTGAATCATAATGTAAATATCTATGCCTTCCGATGGTCTTAGGCAACCCCTGTGAAAAGGTTGGTCGACCGCCCCCCACAAGGATCGAGACCCACAGGTTGAGAAACCCTGCTACAGCAGTTCTTTGCTTTTTCTCCAAATGTGTCTTCCCTGCCTCTTTGTCCCTAAGGCAACATAAGGCAAATGTCCGCGTGGCAGTGTGGGGATGTGGCCCTTGTGCTGCCTTTGGGTTCTGGCTAGTTTCTTTAGATACCTCTTGCCCTGTCCAATCAGCGGTATTCCGATTACATCAGCTGCTGAAACTCGCAGCCACAGAAACTGGAGACTTGCTCTCACTGGCACTGACTCAGAACCTCTGTTCTCCTGGGAGCCTGAGCCCTGCTGAGACCCCGCTGGCTCTTCACTTAGGCTCCCTGTTCTCCATCACTCTCATCATATCCCCATCCTCACAGGAGAAACGGGAGCTGCGGGATTGCTCCCATGACATGATTGCCTTAAGATGAGCCCAAATTCATGACCAGCAAGGGTCGGATAAAAGCGAAGGGGGAGACCAACCATCTACCCACTGTTTCCATGCAGGGACATCCTTGCTTCTTTCAGTAGTCAACTCTGCTAGTGATTTTGTCAAATTGCCACAAGCTAGAGTCATCCAGGAAAAGAGAACTTCAATTGAGAAGATGTCCCCATCAAACCTGCCTGTAGGTAGGTCTGTGGGGAACATTTTCTTGATTAGTGATTGATGTGAAAGGGTCCAGCCTTCTGTGGGTGGAGCCACCTCTGAGCAGGTAGTCCTGGATGGTGTAGGAGAGCAGGCCGAGCAAACCATGCAGAGTGAGCCAGTAAGCAGAACTCTTCTATGTTCTCTGCCTCAGTTCCTGCCTTGAGTTCCTGTGATGTCTAACACAGCTCCAGAGATGGGCCTGACGAGGGTGGCAAGGGAGTGAAGAAAAGACAGACAGACAGACAAATGGATACACAGACAGAAAGCTGGGATTGGGTGGCCTGGCCTCTCTTCTGAAGAAACAGCAACATCCTGGAAGTTCAGCATGTTTATTATATAGAACTGAAGAGAGAGGCAGCGTTACTGCATACAGCTGGACTTGGAGGTGGGCTTATTACAAACAGATAAACAAGGCGGTGGGGCTTATCATATACAGACGGACCAAGGAGGCAGATTTAGCTAATCTTGGTCAATAAACATCCAGGGCTACATAATTAGACCCTATAAGAGAGGGGAGTGGAAAGGGGGAGGGGAATGGAGAGGGAGGGAGGGAGTAAGAAGGAGGGAGGGTGAGAGACCGAACCAACTAACTGCCTTACCTATCAAGAGATAATCACTTGCTCATAAAGGCTCACCTCAAGGAGTTTGCCTCTCTGGGTCCATCAATCCAAAGCATTCGATCCATAGACTTTACCCAATCATCCTCTTCTTTGGGTTACTCACCTTTAAATGACCTGGTGTAGCCTTGTAAATATCCTTCCTTAATTTCTTCACTGTAAGAATTCAAGAATTTATTCTCTGACTGCAGAAAACAATACATCTAGCTTTATTTGGATAAATATTTATCTTTCTGGTGGTCTTCCAGATAACTAGTGATGAACAGTCATAATTTACTATGCACAGAACACTTGCCCAACTGTTTTACACCCTGATACTCCTGTTTAGTGACAGTTTTAATGTTATTATTCCCATTTTACACATGAAGTTGAGGAGTAGAATTGGAACAGCTTGTTAACAGTTACACAGGGAAGAAGTGACAGAATGCGCTCAAACCATAGACTCCAGAGACCAAGCTTAACCCTCTCACATCGCCCCTCTTGTAGTAATTATCCTTGTAACAAATTACACAGAACCTCGGTGAAACACCATGTCTTTTGTCTGCACATCCTCATTTCAGTAGGGCTTGCTGAGAACAGCTTGTC
Organism: Peromyscus eremicus; assembly: GCF_949786415.1. Taxonomy (NCBI): domain Eukaryota; kingdom Metazoa; phylum Chordata; class Mammalia; order Rodentia; family Cricetidae; genus Peromyscus; species Peromyscus eremicus. The sequence goes on from NC_081419.1 coordinate 103,602,132, forward strand.
TCTGTGTCCCACAGCTCCACTGGGTGGCTGGAACCCGAGTCTGGATCATCGGGGTGGACACCATTCTTCCACTTGTCTGGCTATTGTTGCAGACCAGCAGCTGGGATCTCAGCTGGGCTAGCAGCCAGAACATTCGCATGCACTCTTCATATGGTCTGGGATCCTTACAAGGTGGTTGTAGTGGCAGGCTCCCCAGGGTGAGCACTCCAAGAGAAAAAAATCCAGGGAACCAAATTACTCTTTGTTTCATTTTGTTTCTGTTCTTTGAGGTAGACTCTCATTATGTAGCCCAAGCTGGACTGAAACTCACTATGTAGCCCAAGCTGGCCATGAACTCACAATGTTCTTGCCTCAGGATCCTAAGTGCCGGGAAACCAGGCGTAAGCTACCATGGCCAGCTCCCAGATTATCTTCCATGATCTTGAAAGTCACACAACTTCACATTTGCCACTGCTGCCTGTCAAGGCAGTCACAAAGCCCTTTTGTGTGCATTGGTTACTTTTCTATTGCTGTGACAGAACACTATAACCAAGGCATCTTAGAGAAGAAAGAGCTTATTTGGGTTTATGGTTACAGAGCAGAGGCAGCAGGCAGGGAGCAGGCAGCAGCAGGCAGCAGGCAGCAGGCAGCAGACAAAGGCAGCAGGCAGGGAGCAGGGAGCAGGCAGGGAGCAGACAGCAGGCAGGGAGGCAGGCAGCAGGCAGCAGGCAGGCAGCAGGCAGCAGGGAGCAGGCAGCAGCAGGCAGCAGGCAGCAGGCAGGAGGCAGGAGGCAGGCAGCAGGCAGGCAGCAGGCAGCAGGCAGGCAGCAGGCAGCAGGCAGGAGGCAGGCGGCAGGCAGGCAGCAGGCAGGGAGGCAGGCAGCAGGCAGGGAGGCAGGCAGCAGGCAGGGAGGCAGGCGGCAGGCAGGGAGGCAGGCAGCAGGCAGGGAGGCAGCAGGCAGCAGGCAGCAGGCAGCAGGCAGGGAGGCAGGCAGCAGGCAGGGAGGCAGGCAGCAGGCAGGGAGGCAGGCAGCAGGCAGGGAGGCAGCAGGCAGGCAGCAGGCAGCAGGCAGCAGGCAGGGAGGCAGGCAGCAGGCAGGGAGGCAGGCAGCAGGCAGGCAGGCAGCAGGCAGCAGGCAGGCAGCAGGCAGGCAGGCAGCAGGCAGGAGGCAGGAGGCAGGAGGCAGGCAGCAGGCAGCAGACACAGGCAGCAGGCAGGCAGGCAGCAGGCAGCAGACACAGGCAGCAGGCAGCAGGCAGCAGGCAGCAGCACAGTGGCTGGAGCAGCACACTGGAAGCTCACATTTTGATCAGTGGCTATGATATCCAGGCATCACATGTAATCAGCATTATGTCTTGGGGAGGAAGAACCTACCCCTTTTCCAGTGTCTCTTTTTGAAACTTTTAAAAAGATTTATTTATTTTATGTGTATGAGTAATTTTCCTGCATGTGTGTATGTCCACCAGGTACATGCCTGGTGCCTTCAGGTGTTAGAAGAGGGGGTATGATCTCCTGGAACCAGAGTTATGGATGGTTGTGAGCCACCGTGTGGGTGCTGGGAGCCAAACCTGCATCCTCTGCAAGAGCAATACATTCTCTTAACCACTGAGCCATTTCTCCAGCTCATTTTGTGGGTGTCTTTGAAGAGTAAAGAAATATTTCCTAAAACCCCTTTACCTACCAGCAGATGCCTCCTCATATTTTATTGGCCCAAACTGTGTCACATGTCCTGCTTCCCACCAATGCCTGGCAAGCGAGGTAAGTCTGCATGGTCAGAGTTCACCTTTCTGCTGATTACATGGAGGAACACTTGCAAGAGCCAACCAAATGCTGTGATTTCTGAACAAGGACTAGACTGCCCCATAGAGGTTCCCATGTGAACAGAGCACAGCTAAGACCATCTGAAACCTTTTCCTAAAGGATCTCAGATTGTGCTTAACTCATGGCAAGATTCAACTAACGAGGGAAACGCACCTGTAACTAATCGTCCCCCTCCTCTAGAAAGGTGATCGCTAGTAAACGTTCGATCTAGTTTTCATTTCTTTTCGTATATAGTTCAACTTGTACATTATCTGATTTCTGTTGCTGTGGTGAACACTATGACCAAAGGCAACTTAGGGAGGAAAGGGTTTATTTCATCTTACACCTCCAGGTAGCAGTCCATCTCTGAGGGAAGGAACTTATAGAAGGAACTCAAAACAGGAACCTGGAGGCAGAAGCCACAGGAGAGCATTGCTTATTGGCCTGCTTTTCCTGGTTTACTCAACTACCCTTTTTATATAGCCTGGGCTCATCTTCCCAGGGGTGGCACAGCCCACTGCTGGCCCTCCCACATCAATCAATAATCAATAAAATGTCCCATAGACATGCCCACAGACCAATCTGATGGAGGCAATTCAATTGAGGCTCTCTATTCCCAGGTAATTCTAGTTTGTGTTAAGTTGAAAGAAACTACTTAGCACATATATAATCCTACAAAAATTGGAACATACTGAGTATGTCAAACATGAGAATTTGCCTGTATAGCAAATACTTGTCAGTCATTTTTTTTTTTCTAATAACCGTGATAATCTTCAGGTGTTTAGTGTCCAAATGCTTTGAGAAACATGCCCTTTCATTGGCTCCTGGGAGTGAGTTGTGATTAATGAAAAGCATGATTCTGACTCTGCTGTCTATCAAAAGAACCTAGAGAATTTTAAATGTCCTCAAAGCCTTGGTCCCCCTTGGAGGTGTGTGCTACACTGTTTGGATTCAGGAATGGAGAAATGTCAGATATTACTAGTGTTCTGCTGGGTTGAAATCTACTTGCCACAACTGTTTGTGATACTACTGTTCCCCTCACCCCTGACCTACTTGATAATGGGTCACATGACCCTGTGCTGGCTGCAAGTGACAAAGAAGAATCTGATGGGCGTTCTAGGAAAGTTTTCCCCAGTCTCAAAAGGGGATGCAGTTAGGGTTCTGAGGTAGTTTGAATGTAATTGGTCTCCAAAATCTCATAGGGAGTGGCACTATTAGGAGGTGTGGCTTTGTTGGAGTGGGTGTGGCCTTGTTACAGGAAGTATGTCACTGTGGGGGTGGGCTTTGAGGTTTCCTGTGCTCAGGATACCGCCCAGTGTGTCAGTCAGCTTCCTGTTGCCTGCAAGATGTAGCACTCTCAGCTCCAGCACCATGTCTGCCTTCACACCACCATGCTCCCTGCCATAATGATAGTGAACTGAACCTCTGAAACTATAAGCAAGCCACCCCAATTAAATGTTTTCCTTTATATGAGTTGCTGTGGTCATGGTGTCTCTACACAGCAATAGAAAACCCTAAGACAGGTCCTTTTGGCCTCTTTATGTTACCAGTGACATAGGATTGCGGCAACAGTGGCAGCCATTCTGGGTCCAGGATGGCATGAGACCAGGAGGTGGACCCTGCAACCTAGGGATAGTAAAGAAGAAACACAGGAAGAACTTGGATACTGGGTAATATACCATGAGGCTGAACCAGCCACCTCCAGAAAATCTATTCCTGTTCTTAAGTGAAATAACATTTCATTTTCATGTTCACCAGTTGAGCTGTGCACAGCCAAAGCTTCCTCACTAAAATAGTATAAAATTCATTTATGACATGCTTTTTAACTTAGTTTAAGTGTCTCCCATTTAATACCATTCAGGTGTTTCTTTAAAAAGCATGTTCTTGGTGAAAACACCAGAAGGGGACCCATTATATTAAATAAGAAAAATTATAATGCATTACACATCAGTCAAAACTCCAGCCAGTTTCTTGAAACTTTACTGATATTTAGTAATATGCCTATAAATCTTTTAAAAAAAAGACCATTCTATAAATCACAGAGGGATTTCAAGGCAGTGAAACTACGCTATGTTCCTACTGCAGATCTAGGTGAACCTTACAGTATGCAGCACCAGCAGTGAAGACGGACATGAACTGTGGCCACTGGTTGATTAGACTGTCTCAGGGCAGGTTTGGCCTGCATAGATTATAACAAATGTATCTCTCCATGGGGAGCTGGTGATGGTGGGGGGAGCCGCACCATAGCAGAGACACAGGATACACGAACATAAAAGTTTTCTAAAAAAATAAAATCTATTAAGTAAAAGCAACCTATCATGTTAAGCTATAAAATGGAAACATCTGGCTTGGAGATGGTTCAATGGGAAAGAGTGCCTGCCGAATGAAGGAGCATGAAGATCTGAGTTTGGGTTCCCCGGGACCCATATAAAACACTGGGTGTGGCTACACATGCCTAACATAGGGACGGGGTGGGAGTGGAAACAGGAAGAGTGCTGGAGCTTGAAGTCAGTCAGCCTAGCTGAAAAATGGCAAGCTTCAGATTCAGTGAGAGGTCCTATCTCAAAGGAATAAGAGGAAAAAGTGATAGAGAAAGACATGGATGTCCTCTGACCTCCTTATGCATGCATATGGGCACATGTATCCACCTACATGTGTAAACATGCATGTAACTCACATACTCAAACCCATATATACAATGCCTGCCAATATCATTTCTGAATTTCTAATAATTGAACTGATTGTTAAATACTTGCTTTATGACTATGCATGATGACACATGCCTGTAATTCTCTAGGCTTTGGCCAGAATCCTCCCTACCTATCCCTCAACCCACAGCCCTGCCCCCACCAGGCCATATCTAACCTTTCTATAAAAATAAATCTACCCCACACTCCAGGACTGGACCAGGAAGCACATCCTTACTCCAGCCCAATCCCCTCTGTCACCTGACTTCATTCCAAGCCATTTTCAAGCTTTAGGTACAGCTCATCAGCATACCATCCCTCCTGCTCCAACCTGCTCTGTCCATATCAGACAGGAAACTACAAAAGAAGTCCAAATGCCTGGATCTCACTGTAAAAAATTCAAACACTGTGAAAGATCAAGCTAAGATTTTTTTCTCCAAAAACTACCAGTCCTGTAGAAATGTTTGCCAATGAGAATGACAGAGGTGAACCCCAGGACACAGAATTTAAAAGAACAATCATAAACTTCACCAAGGGGTTTAAGGAAGACACAAAGAAACAGCTCAATAGAATTAAGAGTTTAAGGAAACTAAAGACCCGAGTGATGCCCAAGAAAACACAGACATGAGGCTGATGGAAGTGAGGAAGACAATCCAGGACTTGAGAATGGATTCCATCAGGAGACACTCAGACTGAAGTGATGGAACAGAAAAACCCAGACACTTAACTGGAAGACACAAAGGAAAGTTTACAAGAGAGTGAATCAAGAAGAAGACAGAATATCAAGACTCAAAGTAGAGGATCTAGAGCAAAGAGAGGAATATGAAAAATAATTTAAACACAGGAGAAGAACACACAGAAAATGTGGGACACCATGAGAAAGCCAAACCTTCACATTATAGGTGTAGATAAGTGAGAAGATCCCAAGTCAATGGCAGAGACCAGATCTTCAACAAGATCATAGAATAAAACGTCCCCAAACTGAGAAAACACACACCCATGCAGATACAAGAAGCATGCAGAACACCACATAGACAAGACTACAACATACAGCAAGTGATGGTTGCCCTGCAGTGGTGGCACACAGCTTTAATCCCAGCACTCGGGAGGCAGAGACAGCCAGGTAGACCAGGCTGACCTGGGTGACAGCCAGGGCTACACAGAGAAACCCTATCTTGAAAAACAAACAAAACAAAATTTAACTAATTGCCTACATTTAAAAAAAAATCAGAAGCCAGGTATGGTGGCACACACTTTTGATTGCTGCACTTGAGGGCAGAGGCAGGCAGATCCCTGAGTTCAAGGCCAGCCTTGTCTACAAAGCTAATTCCAAGAAATCCAGAGCTACATGGAGAAATCCTGTCTTAAAAAAAAATCAGACTGAGCAAGACAAGGAGACCCACACACAGGCCCCAGGTGGAGTGCCCCAGGCTCCAATGAGAAAACATGAGCCCGCCCAGCGCTTTGCAGTGCCGAGCCGTTGGGTGCTACTATGTTGAGCAAAGGTATGGCATGGTAGGGAGGGGGAGACAGAATGGTTCATGTCCTGTGGACAGAGGCATATCTGAAGAGGTGAAAGCAGTGAGGAGCAGGCCGAGGTGGGTGGCTTGATTCCTACAAAGGGCCATGGTAATGTCTGGGCCTGGGCTACTGCCAAAACCTGTGTCTGGGTTCATGACCCTGATGTAGCCAAGGTCTGTGGTGATGTCCATGGCTCCTGAAACCACTGAAGGCTGAGAAGATAGGACTGTACAGAGTTGGTCCCAACTCTTGCTGGCTGTAACACTGGGAGAACTGGTCCTGTCCCTCACTGGCTGAAGCACTCAAGAGAGAGGGTCCTACACCTCACCTGGGCAGCACAATAGAGCGGACCCTGTTCGCAGGGGCATGGGTGAGCTGGCCCTGAGGGCATGAGAATGGGAGAGCTAAAGAAGGGAATTAAAGGGATACAAATAGGAACAGAAGTCAAACTATCTCTATTTGTAATGACATGATACTGTACATGAGAGAGCTTCCTCCAAAAAAGTAAAAAAACAAACAAAGAAACAGAACCCTTCAAATGTGTACAGTAACATGGCCTGTCAATGCCACAATACAGTCTGTTGGTTGTCGGGAAGCTGATTCTTTTCATCTTTCTTTCATTTAACTCATTCAGGTATTGCTTATTAGCATGTGCTATATTATTGTCATTTGGTTTTAGAACAAAGGGGGAAGGGAAAATGGTAACAACTGTACTAGGAATCGTGTGTCATAGCAAACTGCATCAGTAAGTAAAAGCTGGTGTGCCTGACGTCTGAAGCAGGGCTCCACTTCCCTTTGTTCCTCCATGACAGAGTGTGAGCATGCTCATCTTCAGGCCTTACACACTTACAGTTGTGTAATGCCTGCTGTACATCTAGACAAGACACTCATGTTCCAGACAGGAAGAACAGGGAATGGGCATCAAGGCCGAAGGAGGCAAACACAAAGGGTCTCCCATCTTCAAGGGGTGCTAGGAGTTTGACCCAGTTCAGCTGTGCCCCTCTGACCATAATCCTTTCAAATGGAAGGCCATGGGTCACTCAAGCTATTTTTCTATACTTCTACACATAATTGTGATTTTATTTTTCTTTTAAAATAACTGTTAAATTTTCTATGAGTTTAAGATATGTAAGTATGTTTTTTTTCCTCTGTGTAAGCATTTGCCAAAGAAAGGCATTGTTATTCTCTCTCTCTCTGTCTCTCTCTGTCTCTCTCTGTCTCTCTCTCTCTCTGTCTCTGTCTCTGTCTCTCTCTCTCTCTCTCTCTCTCTCTCTCTGTCACACACACACACACACACACACTTCACTCACATTCTGCAGCAGCTGTCACATAGCTCTACATGGTCATCTCTTGCTACATCGCTGCTGCTGCTCCACAGGCAAACTCTGGACAATTGTAAGTTACGTTTTCAGAGCCCTACCCATTCTGATAACACAAGATAAGTCACGTAGCTTCTCTTAGGATAGTAATGTCACATTGACCCATGAACACAGCTCTAAGTTGGTGAGGGGGTCTCAGACATTAAACCATTGGCTGAAGCCTGTGTGGTCAGGGTACATACTATGTCTTGATGTAAACAGCCTGGCCTTGATATAGCACTGGAAATTAAAAAAAAAAAAAAGTGACCCCACAGATATGCTTGGACACTATAAATGTCTTTCATTTCCAAGTTCTACCTTATCTTTACCAACAGCTGCACAGCAAACACACTCTTGGGTGGACAGACCATAACTGATGTGTCCTCTCCCCTATTTTTTGACATTTAGAATGTTTCCAATTTTTCATAATTATCAATAAAGCTGTATTGAATACCCTTACACAAACACTTTTACCCATTAGTTCAATTGTTTCTTTCAGATAAATTAAGCCCTTGAAACAAAACCGGTGGAATGTAGGATCTACAAATTTAAATGTTGGAGACATATTGCCAAATTGCTTTCCAGAAAGATTGTACCAATTTCACTAACTTTTCCGTTGCCGGGACATGAGCATGCATCACAGTGACACCTTGGCCCACTTACGAGGATGGATGGCTCTGTTCATACAGTCTTTAGAGGCCAAGAGCTTCATAATTCAGGCACCAATTACATTTGGAAATAAGATTAGTAGAAGGAATCTTCTTACTCATCTCTCTGGCAGTTTCAAGGTTCCATTGCTGAGCATATGAGACAATAAAGCAAAACCAGTGAGATGAAGTCAGTGCAGACCCAGAACATTTACCATGATAGATGCTTCCATTTAGGACCAACTTTTAGGGTAATTTGCTTGCTCTGGCTGGAAGAGGCATTGCTGGGCTCCATCCACAGTCTCTCCATTAATGATCTTTATCTCTGTAGAACATACCTTGATATTATCAATTCTGTCTTCTCAAAAGTAGTCATGATCCTCTCTCTGGCCCAAACCTATGCTTTGAGAGTAGTGCCCAATGTCTAATTAGAAAAAAAACGTCAGGAACAGGCCTGGAGAGTTGGTTCAGGGCTTACTGCTCTTGCAGAGGACCCAAGCTCAGTTCCCAGCAGTCACATCAGATGGCTACAATCACCTGTAACTCCAGCGCCAGGGCATCAGACATCTTCTTCTGGCTTCTGTGGGCACTTCTACTTGTGTGCACATACCCACATATCCACATACACATACTTAAAATAAAAACATGTCAGGGCCTAGAGAAATGGCTCAGTAGATAAGAGCACTGGCTGCTCTTACAGATGACCTCAGTTCAGTTCCGGTATCCACATGGTGGCTCATAACTATCTATAACTCAAGCTTCAGGTGATCTGACATCTAATCTGGCCTAAGAGGACACCAGGCAGACATGTGGGGCACATATATACATCCAGGCAAAATACTCACACCCAGAAAATAAAAACATATATATATATAAACAATTTTAATGTTAAAAGTTTAGGCATTGTGGTGCAAACCTTTCATCCCAGCACTTGAGAGGCAGAGGCAGGTGAATCTCTGTGAGGTCTAGGTCAGTCAGGGCTACATATTGAGACCCTGTCTCAAAAAAACAAACAAACAAATAAATAAAAATCTTCAGCAATAAAAAAATTTGTAGCTGTTTCCTACATAATAATGACCAGTAATCAATAATACTATAAAGCTGGCCCTTACTGGGGAATTTGTATGTAGCGTTTAATTCCTAGTTGGGATGATGGAAAACTTCTGCAGGTGGATGATGGCAATCACCAGACAGCAGTAAGTGCCATCTCTGAATTGGGCACTACAAACAGTTAAATGGCAAAAATGTGCTTCATATTTATCTTAAATACTTTTAGAGATGAAAAAAATTAAAACTCACTGACTTCTGGCTTCCAGTCCTGAATGTAAGAAACTACAGTTAATCGCTCAATCCTAATAATCAGTGATAAACTGAGCAACTCAGATGTCAACCCTGGATAAACTGAGCAACTCAGATGTCAACCCTGGATAAACTGAGAAACTCAAGTGTGAACCCCGGATAAACTGAGCAAACTCAGGTGTGAACCCCGGATAAACTAAGCAAATTCAGATGTCAACCCTGGATAAACTGAGCAAACTCAGATGTGAACCCCCAGATAAACTGAATAAACTCAGGTGTGAACCCTGGATAAACTGAGAAACTCAGATGTGAACCCCGGATAAACTAAGCAAATTCAGATGTCAACTGTAGATAAACTGAGCAAACTCAGGTGTGAACCCTGGATAAATTGAGAAACTCAGGTGTGAACCCCAGATAAACTGAGAAACTCAGGTGTGAACCCCGGATAAACTAAGCAAATTCAGATGTCAACTGTAGATAAACTAAGCAAATTCAGATGTCAACTGTAGATAAACTGAGCAAACTCAGATGTCAACTGCTCTTCCTAGCAGAGAAGTGAGATCATAACAGACTGCTGTCCCAAAGCTTGAAAAACACAATGTAGATGCAGTGAACCATGATTCCTAAAACAAAATCTCTGAGTACAAAACAGTAGGATCGTGTGGGGGCCGTGTGTGTGTGTGTGTTTGTGTGTGTGTGTGTGTGTGTGTGTGTGCCTTTAATCCCAGCACTGGGAGGCAGAGGCAGGCAGATCTCTTCAGTTCAAGGCCAGCCTGGTCTAGAGCATGAGTTCCAGAACAGCTAATATTACACAGAAAACCCTGTCTCAAAAAAGAAAAAGAGCCAGGCAGTGGTGGCACACGACTGTAATCCCAGCACTCGGGAGGCAGAGGCAGGTGGATCTCTGTGAGTTCGAGGCCAGCCTGGTCTACAGAGCTAGTCCAGGATAGGCTCCAAAGCTACCGAGAAACCCTGTCTCGAAAAACCAAAAAAAAAAAAAAAAAAAAAGAAAGAAAGAAAGAAAGAAAGAAAGAAAGAAAGAAAGAAGGAGAGGAAAGGAGGAAAGACTCAAGTGCCAGGTGGGAAAGCCTGTGCTGTGACTGACAAGCCGCTCACTATAGGCTCATTCTAGATAAATAAGAGTTTAAAAAAAATTCCAGGGGCCTGATTATGGGGAAAAGGAATTTTATGAGTTTCTTTCCAGGTTCTTATCATGAATACTGAAGAGAAAAAAAAAAATCTCCTCATTATTCCAGCATGGGGATGGAGAAAAGAACCATTTTAAAATACATTCAAGCATTCTTTTCTCTATAGTAAGACCTGCTGGTTGCTTCCCTGTGTATCAGCAATGAATGGGTAGAATCTGAGATTCTAAACTGCAGGACTATTTATATTAACTTTAAAATATAATAATTAGTAAACCAATAAGCTATGTCTAAGATGTATCTGAGGAAAACTACAGAAAACTTGCAGAGGACCCAGGTTCTGTCCCCAGCACCACACACTTGAGTCACAGAATGTGCAAATATCATGATGAAAGAAAATGAGGAACTAAAGTCAGTGGAGAGGCAGCCCATGTTCGTGGTTAGACAGGCTCAAGACGGGCAAGATGTGATCCTTTTCAACTTAATGTGTAGAGTAAATGCAAAAAATAGTAAAAATGAGAGCAGAGATTCGTGGATGTCAACAAACTAAGAAGCAAAAGACTCAGAAAAAGCAGCACTGTACTGAAGGAGAAAAGCTGGAAAACTAACTGCTGTGGAATAATCCCCTTGTACACTGTAAAGATTTGTCACTGGCCAGTAGCCAGCCAGGAAGTATAGGCAGGATGACCAAACTAAGAATGATGGCAAGAAGTGCAGAGTCAGGAGATGCCAGCCAGATGCAGAGGGAGCAGGAAATGAACATGTCATGCTAATAAAGCAATATGGGTTAACTTAAAATGTAAGCTAGTTAATAATAAGCCTGAGCTCTTGGCCAAGCATTTATAATTCATATTCAGCCTCTGAGTCAGTTATTCGGGACCAGGCAGTCAGGATATGGAAACATCTGTTGACTACTAAACTTACTTGATTTCAAAAATTATTATGAAATGAAAGTACTTGAGATATTTTGTCTGGGATTTAAAAATATACAAATAAATCAATAGATAGGATCAACAGCAAGGAAGCAGACCCACATTAATATAGTTGGCTGATCTTTGATAAAAGAGTAAAGACAGTGAAATAGAGGAGGGGACAAAAAGATTTCTCAGGGCTGGAAAGGTGTCTCAGTGGTTCAGAGTACTGGCTGCTCTTGCAGAGGACCCGGGTTCTGTTCCCAGCACCTAAAAGATGGCTTACAACCATCTGCAATTCCAGTTCCAAGGGATCTGATGTTGTTTTCTGACCTCTGTGGGCACCAGGCACACACATAGGGTAAACACATATATGCAGACAAAACACTCACATACATAAAGTAAAAATAAATAAATCTTAAGAAAGTGATTTTCAACAAGTGATACTGAAGCACCTGAACCTGCCAAAACAAAAAGTGAACTTAGATGCAGAGCTTACACCCTTCATAGCAATTAACTCAAAGTGAAGCCTCTGCCCAAGTGTAAAACACAAAGCTATAAAATTCTGAAAAGGAATGGTTGGCCAGTGAGGTCCCATGGACCCTCAAACATTATAGACTTCTGTCGATGCTAGTCATTACCCTCCAGAACTTGATAGTAAGATCCTATTGCTAGAAAACACACACTTGAGTCACAGAATGTGCAAATACCATGCTGGTACTGAGTTGGAGTCTTTATCCCTAATGCTGGCTTCCATAATGCTGGCAGGTGCAATGCATGCTACCTGAGGAGAAAACTACTCATCAGTCTTACCAAGGTGTGAACCTTGTGAGCTTGACAAGACATGTCCACTGGTGCAACAGTGGCATGAACATAATAGGAGTAACAAACCACTTTCTGTTTGGATTTAGGTCCCACTCCGCAAGATGAAACCCATACCTGGCACCATTGATGAGCCAATAACCTATGGCTAGACAGGTCATGGGCCCTAGAAGAAAACTTACTACCATTATTCTGCTAAATGGACATCATTTTTAACTGACTCCTAATGGTATTGTTATGCATCTCCCAACCTTCACTAGAGGAGCTTCTATTTGAAGCAGATGGTAATTAACACAGAGTTAAGGAGTTGTGATTAACACAACTGGCCAAGGTGTGGAGAATAATACTCAGCCCTAAATGGAACCTCTCTATTACACCCT